>NW_027176594.1:3817029-4162029 GCF_023349555.1 Cebidichthys violaceus
GCCGTTGAGAGGCAATGGAAAAGCTTCCAATCTGGTAAATAGTGAACTTTTTTTCACCTTTTCACACTCAGCACATGTTCTTAGGGTCAAGTTGCAGATATTGATCGTTGTGTACATTGAGGTCGTTGCTTGTGTGTTTACGGGGTCAAAAGGCACACAGTTAATGTGTTCATAGAATATTCAGTTCTCATCGCTGTGAGGAGGATTCTTCCTTTTTAAAGCCATGAGTGTGGTGCAAGGCGTGAATTATTCATCCTCTGCACGCGCCTGTGAATTAAAGGTAAAGCGATAGCACATAGCAGTGGCTTGCTGCTGCATTTTTAAAGTGTGGACTGGCACTCAAATGTCCAAATGTTAACATTGTCTTCCCCTAAAACTGTTACCACTGGTCTCAGGGACCGGATAAAGGAAATTTGATATGGGGTTTTGAATAATTCAGCAGGAGGGTTTGGGATGTGAATCCCAGTGTCCTCTCCTTGTGCTCAGGAAAAGGATGAATCTGTCAGTCCTTTGCAAAAAGAAATGACAAATGCGTCTTTTATTTATTAAAATGTTTGACAACTACTTGAGAAAAACAAAAGGTTTCACCTTGAAACCAAATCACTTTGATATGTGATTCATTGAAGCGAGCTCACCGTTACATTCGCTGGCAGAGATTTCTCTTTTCAGATTGAACATGAAGGAATAGAAGAAAAGTGGCTGCAGAACTTCTGTGTAGGAAGAAGGGCACTGCTGTTATTTCAATGAAAGGCCCTTTTAAAAAATTAGAATTTGAAACTGCTTTCCGAAGCAGACAGTGAAAGGTCTGAGATTTAACCATCCTCTGTGTCGCTCTCTAATCAGTCCCACACCTCTCACCCCCTCATTCTCTGTAAATAATTCAGAACAGCCTTTTGCCTGCTCTGGAGAGGAGCGTACACACAATTGATAATGGAGGATAACTGCTGGGGACGGTAAAAAGAAAAGAAATCGCTGCTGATGCACATTTCAGAAGTCTGGAAAGTTTAAACAACTTTAACTGCAGTGATTTGATCATTTTATTCATATATTCAGACGTATTTTGCTAGTGATTAACGTCATGTTTACATTGCACATGACCACGAGTCCTAACGAGTCTGTAGCAGATGAAAAGTAAATGAGATGCTGTGTATGTCTTCTATAGACATCTTTTAATTGTATACACTAAAGGACGGTCATTGTCAATGTGAGTCAGTATTTTGAACTGTGTCCTAGAGACAGTAGGTGAATAGTGCTTCTGTCTCTGTAAATGTGGTTAACCAGGTATGCATTGTTTTGTGGACTAGCACCAAACATTTAGAATACTTTCCTCTAAGGGGTGTGTGTGTGTGTGTGTGTGTGTGTGTGTGTGTGTGTGTGTGTGTGTGTGTGTGTGTGTTTGTAATGTGATGATGGATACAGAAGATGAGTCATAAGTTCCAGCTTGCGGAATAATTTTCTTTTTCTTCCTATAATGGCTTTTAGTGGTTGGAATATATAGCTCACTGCTGTATTAGGGAATCCTCAATTATGGGGTCTGTAATATCTGTTTTTTATCGTTATGCTTTGAGGCTGCTTTGTGTTTTATTGTGAAATTGACAGTGTAACAGGGTAAGATGGGTCTGTGTCGTCCTTTGAGGGGTTTGCTTAACACTTTCTCAGTCATTCATGCTTTAGAGATCCTGTTGGAAACAGGAAATCCTGCTTCGTCCCTGTGTCGGGAGACAGGAAATTGTGACTTTACTGGACTTTAGCGGTGCCCACAGATGATTTCTGCTGAGGGTCAAATGTATTTTTCAGTGTAAATTTCTGATGTTACAATATGTATTGGGGCTGGACATTTCAGCCAAAATCACAATATGGGTCACTTAAAGGTAACAAAAAATAATTCACGTCATATTTTTGGAGGAATTTGAGTTAATATGTGCTTGCTGTAATCAATTTATGACTTCATCCCGATATGATTCCATTGAAAGATGATAAATTGAATTATGGCCCAGCCCTATTATGTACTGTATGTATTATTATTATTAGTATAATTATGCTAGTAAGTACATGTTCTCCAGTGGTGAGAAATGATCCACAATCTGCCTTTTCTCCACTAGAGTGCAGCCTGCTCAGAGAAAATGGTCCGTCTGCAAACGACACATCTTGTGATAATAATGCAAAGCGACACACAGATTTGTGCAGTTTTGAAATTAATTACTCATCCTTTTAACAGAAACTGTTTTACTATCCCACTTCATCAGTGCTTTCCCTTTCAGTGTGTCCAAATTTGGGCGCTTCCTGATAATTAAGGACATAATTTGCAAGCCCACTTAAATGTATCAACCACTAATTGGTTTGAAGAGATTAATGGCACCATTTGCCATTTGATTAATAACCACTGAAGTCATTTGTCTACAAATCGTATTGCTCAGAGCGTGTTGCTCACTTTGATATTCAAACACTAAAGATTAGGTCACTGTTGGCGTAATAATATACCTCTGTGAAGTTCTGCCGGCATTAATGGTTCTGTTGTTTTGTTTGGGACGCGTATAGACTCTATAAACAGTAGACAGTGGTTACTTGCAGCTGTCTACTTTAATGTCTCATTAGTGGCCTCATCAGTTTTCTAAATGAAGAGCGAGCTGTAGATGTACTGGACAGACGGCGGTCGCAGCACTATTGGCTTCATTCAACGCTGAGGATCACAGCTTTAAAACGTTAGATCCAGGATATAGAGGCGGGTAAATCAGAACAAGAGAAATAATTGACATCATGACAATAATATTAAGAAACAAAAGTATTTTTGACTCAACTGTACGAGTTTAGTTTTTAGGGATTGGCAGTATGAACATGGTATATAAATAAATGTTTAAGAATTTTGCCATAAGGCATTTAGTTTCCTCTTTTGTTTCTTTTCTTTGCACAGGCTTCCAACATTAAATCCATCTTCTTACTTGCCAAGAAAACAAATATCAAATCTGACTTTGTGAAACACAAGTTAAATCAAAGAAGAGATCATCAGTAGAGGTTAAAGTATGTTTTTATGACCCGTTATATTCATGTAGGTGTACAGTGTCGTTGGCTCTACACCTTGATTTAAAAAAGAGCACCGGTATCGGATCATCACCATCAATCCATAACGAGGATTTGGTATCAGGAGAAAGTGGAATTGGTTCACCCCGACATTTTTGTGCAGAAAATGTCTCGGTAGTAGATTTTTATGGCTGAAAAGCCATGAAATGTTATGTTTCAGTAGTGAAGAATAATACAAAGAGGCTTCAGAGGAGCATAATTAAGGATGAAGTGCATGAGTTTGAGTCGTGCAAGTTTTTGGGAATAGAATTGTTGATGTATTTCAGTATTTCATGCGCTGAGAATGTGAACATACAACCAGCAAACATGATGATTTTTAAAAAAGGTGTTTGAGTTGAGTTGTCTTTGGTAAATCGAAACATTTCCTGACACAAGATGTTTACATGCAGGGACAAAAAGATAGGATTAAATAGATTTCAGTTCATCACTGGCTTTAACAGAAAATCATATGTGAAAGCTACTTATTTTAGTCTGTAAAAACACAACAGCAGAAGATAGTAAAGATTAGTTTGAGTAAATATTCTTTGAGTACATTAATAAAGGCTATTCTAAGAGAAATAGTTTGCAGCGGTGTAAGGATGCCACATTTCAGACGGCAGTAGAACAGTGACGCAGCTTTTTGTTTTGAGCCCCACTGTGATTGTTTGTGGTGAGATGACTACAGCTGTGATCATCATCCAGGGCTATACCTATGACTGAAGTTTCATTTGTAGTACAAAAAGCTGCATTGGCCTTCAGCTGTTCAGATGCCTGTCTCATAGACTTTGTCAAATGTATTTTATGGCCTTTTTAATTCACTTTTAAAAACTAAATTAAGTTTTGAAGTCAGCCTGTTTCAATCCATTCTTGGCTCTTTAAACCTATAGTTTTTTGTAAATTTTTAATCTAGTCAATAAACAGTTTCTACACAATCATTACTTGGAGATGACGGTGGTATAAGCATTGCATTGACTTTGTATATTGCACTCACTGTAAACTCATCAACAGCTTTGTCCGATGCCTGATTTCCCCCCATTGAGTAGAAGAAACAACACAGATCGTTATGGAGCACAGCATCGATCTGCTCAGCTTTTGTTCGGTTAATGCAGTGCTGAATATTACTTGAGTAGGCACACTGCACACTGTAGAATTTATACAGTCCGTTTTAATTTTTTTGGGGGGGAATAATACAGCGATATTCATTCCATGTAAGATGCCAGTCAAGCTGGCCCACTGGGATTTGATGCTCCCCATCCGTGCCGCATGTAAGCTTCCAGTCATTATGTCTTCCTCTGAAACCCTCCGCTGTGGTGCAGCGAGTCTCCTCTCTATGGATCGATACTGAAGCGGCGTGCTGACACTGCGAAAAGCAATATTTATAAATAATGAGCAGGGCACCCTTTTCACCCCGCCTTTCAGTCCTGGCCGAGAAAAGAACAAAACACTAAACGCGATCCTTCTGGAGCATTCTGATTTAAAACATTTAGTCGCTGTTCATACGTGGAGGGAAGGTTTGACTTTCCTTAATGCAACCCTTTGTCCTTGTTCCAGTTTGATAGTTTCCTCTTCTCTCTAGATGATTACAGATGGAGCTCTCTTTGTTTGATGTGTACAATTTCTCTCCTGATGTGCCGGTGGTTCCCGGGCGACGGCAACCTGGTGTTGGAGGAAGTCTCTGTTGCGGTGATTCACAGTGAGGTGTCACCTTTAGTGGCACTCTCATCAACGGCACCAAGACGTGAGTGAGCGAGGAGAACCTCTTTAAAGTGCTTCCTTATTAGCCCTTCCACCACCATCTTCACTTTGTCGGTCACAGCTGCACACCAAAGCAGGATGCACGGCACCCAAATAAACCGATGTAGCAATAACAGTTGTCATTTTTTTGGTAATATCCACATGAAAAGAGACTAATGGCTGCCGATTTTAAAGTGGATCTCTCTGCGTCATTTAACCCAGCCAGTAGTAGAGCACTGAGCAGCAGGGTGGACAGCCCAGGGCCTAAACACTTCTGTACCCTCTGTGGAGACACACTTCTATTGATGTATTAAAACTGTATTCCATTATGAAGCCAATTTATTTTTACATAAACCATATGTAGACATTACTAGACTCAGATTTGCTCTTAGCAGGAGAAACTGAGAGGAGAGGTGTCCCAGCTTCTAACTCGACCTTTATTTTAAACTCGGCTACACAGCCGTGAAGTTTCGTGGCTGCATTTTACCGCGAAGGTGGTGACAAAATCGGACAAAAATATAAACACTCAGGCGTAGTCTGACAAGGGGAAACAAATACCAGCGTTGCTGTGGTGAAAAGGACAAAGAACTGGAGGAGATCAGTTGGATTCTGAGCTGTCAAACTTAAGGTCACATTTTAAAATGGTTTGTGATGTCCTAACGGTCCCAAAAACAGTTAGTTCACTGTCGTATGAGACGGAGGTTTAGGTTTAACTGTGAGGTGCACTCTTAATACAAAGACATGAACATTTTTAGGTTCTGTGATTAACACTTCCAGAGGATATATTATCTCCGATGTCCATCTTGAATAAACATCCATAAATTGATTAGAAATGATAAGAAAAGACTCTACTTGCACCTTTTTAATGGCAACTTGAAATCGGTTGCTGTCCAGAGTGAAAGTGAGGCAACAAAACTCACAGAATCCCCCAAAAGAAAATCTTTAAACAAAATCCACCATCGCTCGACTTTTTACCTGCATAGTGTTGTTTACCATTTTTCATTGTCTTTGTATTGGCGGCGATAGCAGGCGGTGAATCTGAATTAGCCATTTAAGTTTATTATATGTGTGCTATTAATAGCGAGCTGCTGTTGTTCCTTTAACAGAGAACCCATTCTCAGTTTTTTATCGTCCGTCTTTGCCTCGCCGTTATTACCGCCCCTCCCACTCGCTACCTCCCTCCCTCCCAAGGCCTCACAGCTTCATCACCTCTGGTAACTATTAGCTACTGTGCTGAACAATGTTCATGTTGCCTCCCTAGCGTCACTAAACTCGTCGGGTTTAAACGCTGTGGATGAGCTGAGCGGTGAACACGCCGTCTCCCCGAAGCTGGGCCAGATGTTGACCCTCAAAGGGAATTAAAAAGGATGCACTTTTATTGCAGATGTTTGCACTGTATCGGCACTAATCACAGACATGCTGGCTGCGTGTGTCATATAATGTGCTCTGTCTATTAGCATTCATAAAAGCTTAATAACTGAAATCTGTGCAGTAATTTACAGAGTGCTCATTTTCCACTCTTGATCATATTGTTAGAAATTGTATTTCTCATAATTATTACTGCAGACATCAGCCACATCTTGACCGCAGTGGCAGATTATTACCATACTAATCCCGTCTGCTCTGTTATTGTCCCTTAAACGCTTCTCCTGGACCCCTCCCCCTCTGCGTCTCTGACTGTATCATGCTCATCAGTCCTTCTGGTGAACGCAGAGTGGCTTGGATTCCTTCTAATATTCTGTCCACTGCTTCCTCAATTAATGGAACAGCCAGGAGCTCAGATGTCATGGGAAGCACTTTTATCGGCAAGTTGGAGGAGCTCAGTCTGAGTGGTTTACCGCTGTGGGTGGGGGGGGTGTGTGTGTACAGTGGTGGCAGCAGCAGCATTGGCGGTGATAGCATCCTCATTGCACAGCAGCCGGAGGCAGTGGAAAGACATGCATGGAAATTGTGGGGGACTGAAGCCAGTAGTGGCAGACATTGCATCCTGAGTATTATTTGCAGTATCAGTGTTTTTGTGGATGGGAAAAGGGAAGCTACAGGAGGAGGAGGAGGAGGAGGTGCGCGCTGTTTAGAGACAGAAGAAGTACAGCAGTGGGAGTAAGTGGGAAGCAATCGCGAGGGCAATGGACCGACAAACTGCACTTCACAACTCGCGTGCGGTTACTGTGGATTAAGGTGAGCGTCGGCGTCTGTGTTACGCGGAGTGTAGATAGACGGTAGATGGAGTACCTGTGGAGCAGCACCATGTGGAATAATTACAGACAAAGGCATCAGCTGTGAGCACAACTGAGGGGATTCGACGAGGACCAGGAAGTGTCTGTGGCTTGCAGCTCGTCTCTCTTCTCCAACGCGTCTTCTTACCCCAGAGCAGCCGGGCTACTAATGAGCAAGTCGATGTGCGGTTGTGGCTGCAGCTTCATCTCCTCTTTGATGAAGAGATTGGGCCGAACGGCGTGCTGCTCGGATCTGTTCTCCAGCCACACTTCAGAACAGCTGCAGCGACTGGCCAACGGCTGCCCACCTCAACCAAAGGTAACCGACGGAGCCACGTCTGCGTCTTCGTGACCCCCCCCGATCAGTCGGCTGTATGCGTTTTCATGCCTTATCACCCGTGTGCAGTGCAAGGAAACGCACGGGGCCTGAAAGCATCATTTGCAGAAAGCACAGTGTGTGAAATGCATCTTCCTTGTTTTATCTTGCCTTTTGGTTGTCTGAAACAATTTCCCAGGTATAAGAAGTGTGCTGCCGGGGAGAGCGGCGCGGTAATTGATTATTTAATGGAACCAGGTGATTTAACTGCTGTCTGGCTGCCTTGACAACAGTGGACTTGCTTTCAGCTGGCAGAGTCACTTAAATGGATGCCTTCAGACGGCCTGTGGTTTACAGGAGAAGAAGCTTTTTCTAATGGAACAAATAAAAGCCAAACGGGATTGTGTCTTAAGTGCTTGTGTGCACGTGCCAGTGTGTGTGAATGAGAGTGTGACTTCTGTCTCATGGCTGTAGCATTTCGGGTTCCCTCTTCATTGTTTGTGCTCATGACTGTTTTAATAGTTGGCCGGCACTAACTGGGATTTCAAGTCCCTTCCAGAGTCCTTCTGGCAGAAGGCCATTCTCCCAGTAAAGATTGATTGTCTTTGGTTTCCAACAAGATTTATGCTCTCTGAGTAATGACAGAAATCCACCAAGGAAGATGTTGTTGCATGGCAACAATTCAAATAAAGAGATAATGAGTGATTTGTTTCAGAGGAGGCGTGGTGCTTGTAGACAAAACCTTTATGTCACTTTTATGTTGAAAAGAAGTTGTTTTCCCGAGACAGCATTGTCACAGAGTGAAGTACTCTAAAGTGTGAAGTAAAGTGTTCTCCCTCTGTGGAGCAGCTCGGGGAGTGAGGTCTCACTTTCTTCCTCTGAGACGTCACAGGGCACCGGCTCTAAATAGAAACGATCAATAGCTTCTGCATTGAATTGGAGACACAAAGATTTCAACAAACGAGGTGTATTTATAGGATTTCTACAGGAATCTTGGATAACATTTTTTAATATTACATTTCTTGGCTCAAAGAATTAAAAATTGCAAAAGCCAATAGTTTAGAAGTCATATGTCGCAGTTATTCAGGAGGCCGGTATGAGATAAAAATACTAATATTGGTTCGTCTCACTCCCAGAGCTGTATACGGCTTCTCTAAGTCACTCCTCCGCTTTCCAAATATGGTGACTTCCGTTCACTGAAAAAAAGTTCAAGATGGCGACGGCCAAATCGCCGAATTCGAGGTTTCAAAACGGCAGTCCACAAACCAATGGGTGACGTCACAATGAATACGTCTCCTTCTTATAAACAGTCTGTGGTTTATTCTAGGCCTGTGTCCTGGCAAGAATCTGGTAATACAATGTGTGATACAGGGGTTACAATACATTATGATATACTGTAAGCAAGGCGATATATTGTGTTTTTAATCTAACTTTAGGAAAACTGTCACGGTATGAAGAACACGCCACAATATGCATAAAAACTGAGTAAAGAAAAGTTTCCTTTTTTGAAAGGATTTGTCACATTCCCCGTTGCGTCTAACATCATAGCTTTACTTTTTGTGGAATCTGAGCAAAGGAATTAACATTTGCCTATATCTGTATGAAAATACAATAAACGTACTTTTAGGATTCCTAAGCTAAACAAATCAAGCAAATTAAAAAAAATGTAAACAGACAGTGAAACACACAGACTATATTTATCTTTGGCTTTTGATAAAACCAAAACATAATATCCTGATACTGAGAAGTCTAAATATTTTCTTACACCCGTTGTTTGTTCAGTCTCCGCCAATGTCCCACTGCTATTAGGCTGTTTGAACATCCGAGAGGAGCCACTATACACCAGCTGCTCGATCTATATCTGTTAATCATGTGCTTTGTGAACAGCCAATCGTTTGTGTCCGGACCCGCTGCTCTATTCAGGTCATATTGGTGAGAGTTATGTGTTCAGCTCGGTCCTCTAATTGTCTTTCCTTATTCTCAACAAGGTTTGTGTGCTCGCTGCATCCAGCAGGCTTTAATCAATTGAGTGTCTTTTTAAGTCGAGTTTCATCTTTTTCAGAGATCATTGTCACACTTCAGCCCCCCCCACCCCATTGCTCTCAGTTCTCACAATCTTAACATCAAACAGAATCTCCTCATTAGCACAAGATGCACTTTGAACGATTTGAAATGCATGTTTTCATAGATGCCTCATTGTTTTTACATAATCAACCACCATCAATGATTCATGAATAGGTGTCAGTAGAACACTGATTATTTCAGTATACAATATGACCTCAATCAGAACTGTCACTCCCCATTAAACCAGACTTAAATCACAAAGAAGCCATTAACTGGAGACAGTGGTGGTGACAGATGTTACATAAAGTGTGTTCAGCTCAAACACTCCTGAAACATTTTCTTGACAATGTAATATTTTACTTTTGGCACCACTTTCTTAACTAATTGAACCCGAGTGTCTTCACAAACTTCTGTCCAAACTGTCTCTTTACCTTCAAAACGTTGGTTTCTTAACCAGCTTAAATAAAACGGGCGTTTACTCTCAGCTACCTAAATAAATCACATGATTAATGGGAGATGATAATAGGAGTTCTGCTAACTGTAAAGGCTCTGCAGTGAACTAAATGAGTGCCTCACTTCTGTAACCTGATCAGTACTGGACCTTCTAGGCCGTTACTATTATTGGTGTTTGAGAGCTTTAACGATCTGTTAAAGATATATCAACTGAAAGCTTCCCTGTGAGAATGTTTTTATTTTTGTTTGTGTTTTTGTAAGAATTATGTGAAAGATAAGTTCTCAAGGAGAGATTTGCAGTTGAAAAGAAAAATCTAATTTCTCTGACATCTGGCACGTGACGATCAGAGTGCAATAGGTTCAGGCTGATACACAGTTAATCAGATACTGCATATTGCTCAGAACACCCGTATAAATCATTTTTAAATCATAAATTTGCAGCAAATTTCGACTGGCTTACTTCTGACCTACAACATCACAGCCATCACTAGATTGCATCTCCGACTGCCTTTTGAGTTGAAGTGGAAACAGCAGTGATTGAGTGAGCTGTTTGAAAAATAACTTGACTCTTATTTTAGCTCATGAACTTGAACTGACTTTTGGTTTTAGTTTTTGTGGTGGGGCCGATGCTCTCCATAGAAAGTCAATGCGTACCTGTTGCCCACCCATCACATCATGTAGATCAGTCTGTCCCCCCCCCCCCCCCCCATCAGCAGCTACACCTGGGACGGTCTGGATGTATGTCTCACTGCCACACACTATCAAGGCTGGTCTATATACATGTTATTGCTCTGAATAGCATTCATTATAACGTTTAACGGCGCTATTAATGAGGTCGACTGCACATTCGCTTCGCTGAGGAGGTGATTGACTGCGTCTTGCCATCCCTCTAAGGCGATTGTTGGCGACCCCTGCCAGCCTGGACACAAACCTTTTTTTAAATCTCCGCTCTGATTTTCTCCGCTTACTCTCAGTGGCTCTCCATCTCCTGGGCACCTGTGTCACCTGTTTGCTTCAGGAGACACAAGTCTCACACCTGCCCCCTCCAGCTTCCCACAGCTATTTCTGTCCACTACATCGCTCTTGCATGCACAAGTTTCATTCATCACTCTCTATCCTTAGTCCTGCAATACTAGAGGCCATGTGCCAAGCCTTTGTTCACTACAAGTGTTCCTGGGGTCTTTGTTTGTGTACGACCACGTTAAAAGCGTCAACAGAAGAGCAGTTTTATGAGTGTACCCTCTGTTCTAGTCTACACAGTAGTCTGACACGATGGGCTGCTTGCCATTTAAAGGTGCCTTTGTGTCTAATTGAAGGTGAAAGATAACTATATACACACGCACACAACAATAAGTGTTTTTACAACTATAATTAAACAAACACAATAAAGCTCCCGACCAACAAATTAATCAAGACTCGGTTACATTTGTCCTGTTTTTATTGTGCGTCAGCCTCGCTACTGTTTGCGCTACACACGATTGTTTGAACAACAACAACAAGCTAATTTCATGCTGCATTTAGGAAACTAATAACGGAAACCTCGGCCGTTCCGGTAAAAGGCAGGGACAGCTTTAGCTATTCATAGCCTTCCTCTTCTGAGCTCACAGCAGTGAACTGAGCAGTCCCGAGAGAGGGCTCCGTGCAATCTGAGATGGGTCTAATGCTTCCCACCGCAGCACCGGGACCGCCAAGCAGAAGACGGACGCACATAAAGGGACCGGGGACTTCTTCCTCGAGGTCAAAGTCATTGGTTTTCACTGAGACGGATGAGTACCTGAGCCTCCTGAAGACATGTTCTCATTTCACATGTCGTTCATTGGGGAGATTTGGAGATTCTGCACAGCCGATTCCTAATTTGTCACAGTGAAGATCAGCTAAAGACCGCATTTGGGCAGTGAAAAAACCCGTTGGCACCTGAAAGCAGACCAAATGAAACTTCTTCTCAGGAGTGTGTGTGTGTGTGTGTGTGTGTGTGTGTGTGTGTGTGTGTGTGTGTGTGTGTGTGTGTGTGTGTGTGTGTGTGTGTGTGTGTGTGTGTGTGTGTGTGACCAGTAGTGAACCTGTGACCTCATGTGCCTGACAGTGAACCTCCAACTGTAACTAGTCTATAAATCAAGAATAAAGAGGATATCCAATAAAGCTTTAAACCAGAAATAATAATTTTTTTAAAGATTAAGGATTGGTTGGAACAAATTTTGCCAAGTTTGTCTTGGTGTTCACAAAAAAACAGCTGTTTGGAAGATTCCTTTGTCTTTATTGTGGACTACTTTGAGAATTGTATGTAACTGCATGATCACCATGTGGTCTTAAATCACAATGTGCATGTTAAGTGACAGGAAAGTGTGTGCTCAGCCATAATAATGTTTTAACTGCCTTGCGATGCACTGTAATTATGCAGCTAATGTGGACGTCCAACACTTAAAGTACATTAAAGTTATTAAAATCAATCCAATATAGGCTATATGCATAACAATCGGAAAGCGCTGCAGTGCATTAAGAAGGAAATGGCTGCAACTAAGCTGTTTCTTTTCATTTGTACTCTTTTACAAAATAACGAAGTATGAAATATTAAATCCTCTCTGTAATCTTTTTGGCCTTTTCACGTCTCAAGGGAATTTCTCTCTCCATTTTTTAAAAGTGTCTCGTTGCTTGGGTGAAGCCTTTGCCCCAGTTTCCTGAATGAACTGTATTCCATTGTGTATTCATGTCATCAGTGTATCTGTTTCATGGATTGCATTAATATATTACTCTTATTGGCTCTCTTATAAAAATCAGTATAGCTCAATATAGCCGATTAGTAAGAAATGCCTTATTTGGTGTTAAAAAAACTTCACTGCCACTAATTTATGCAAAGTTGGTGCTTTTGCATGAAGAAGCTTCACTTTAGTACTTATTTCTTACTACTTGTCTTAAAGCTTCACATGTATTGGAGGAAGTCATTGTTACTAAAGAGGCCTTAAGAACTGCTTTGCATGCTACCAACCCACACATCCAAGAGTCACACCACTTACCTTCATTTCCATAAGTCTTTCTGGCTACTTGAAGGTTGAGTCGGTAGAATAAAATGTGGGCTTTTTGAGTGTTTGTTTGAGCTTGTCGTGGTTTCAGAATCCATGGATTTTGATGTTAGAAAACCTAAAGACTAAAGCAAAGAGGATACACCTCCGTTTTATTTTACTACATTAAATCTCAGTGGTTTTTACTAGACTATTTTGATTCTGATCAACTAAAAAGTTTTTGTTTTGTTAAGAAACGCACTGAGAGCTGCCAGCAAATGCTCAGCACTTGCACTCAAATATGCTGCCTGTGGAAAAATGGAAATATTACTTGCAAATCTAATAAAATAAAAACTGTAGTACTCGTTCCAACATCAACCATCTTTAGACGAGAAGAAGAGTTTCTTTGAAGGAAACCTTTTTTTTTTATCAGGATCATACTATCATAATTCACAACGTGTACAATATGTCAACCGAGGAAGCCAACTGTCCTCTTTCACTTTTCTAACCACATAAGCAGACTGTGATCAGACCTTAGATGCAACCATTTAGTCAGTTCCTTGGCATGTTTTGGCTGTGTTACCGTTTCAAATGCAGTGACGACTGAGATTTGGTGTCCTGTTTGGAGGCTTTGTCGGAGTCAAGTCAGTTACATTATATAACCCCATATCGCAAATTTGCCCGGCACCATCTCTTTCCTGAGGCCCTTTAGCACAGAAGGAAAGCTCCACAAAATATCCCTGGCTGTAATATTGTAATACTACTACCACCCTGTGACCCTGTAAAGAGGTTAAAAGGGTTTTTGAGGGTGTGATGGAATATACCAAAACCTAATGAACCGCTGCTCCCAGTAGAACAACTTTAGCTTCTACAAATGTCGAAACGCGTAACAAGATTTTGGGATGGAGCCTAATTTGGGAATCGACATGGGGAAAGATTTGGACATGAGGCATGGAGTGGGTATATATACAGGGTCTGTTTTAATCAAATCCGCAAACGCCTGAAGAAAAGATTGCTGTTAGAACATTGTTATAGCCTCAAGTGACGACTCAAAACCCAGAGTTAAAGTATCCAAATGTAGTTTTTGCAATCATGTGTGTAAGTGCGAGGACCTAGGGATTGAAATTCAAGCTCAAGAGAGATGATGGTTTGATGGTGACGGATTAGATACGAGTGTGATTCCCGTCTGTGACTCGGTGTCGGAGGGAGAAGCTGTCTCATTGTAGATAAAGCTTTGAGGCCCATCGTTCGATTCTACATTTGAGGCATTGCAGAAGTAAGCTTTGTGACTTTGTTTTATTTTGCCTTCATAATGCAAAGGATGCATAGCAGCAAGACGGCGGATTTAGAAGATAAACGTGTCTTTCATTTAAATGCAGCTTGAAGTCTCTTCAAAAGGACAGTTAACGGACTCAGATCTTAAGGACAGTTGTTGGACAGGCTTCTGGTACATTTAAGCCGTGTTTCGCTTTTGCATTTGACAGATTGGACTTAGGAACCTGGAATACAAGTAGCTCTCAAGGCTTTTCCGCCCATCCGTCTTCATGTGTGAATCTGCTTCCAACGCTGTGTGATCGGAAGCCAAACACAATCACTCCCACCTTTTTTTTTTCTTCCTTGTCTGCTGCTGAGCAGCGATAGCGTGGCTCCAAGAGCAAATGTTTAATGTCCATTATTTTACATCAGGGGCAAGAATAGAATACGGTGAAGGATATTCACGATTATCTGGGAGGAAACAAGCAGTTGAGCGCGCGTGTGTGTGTGTGTGTGTGTGTGTGTGTGTGTGTGTGTGTGTGTGTGTGTGTGTGTGCAATGATTCTTTCTTTTTAGCAGTTCTTTGATGTTTACCTCAGAAATGTGTGGACACAAGTAAACAATTAACATATGTATTTTTTTGTTGTCTCTTTGCAGAATGCCAAGCCCTTCTCCTCCTCAGACAGCCTAGCGAAGGTCCAGGAGGTAGCAAGCTGGCTTTTGGAAATGAACCAGGATCTGCTGTCGGGGGGCAGCAGCAGCAGGCGGAGTCGGGGGCCGGGGGGTCCGGCAGTGCGAGGTAACGCCTCCTCCACGGCCCGGGCACCCCAGCAGGCAGCAGAGGAGGGTGATGAGGATGAGCACATGAACCGGGTAGTAGAGGAGGAAGAGCAGCTGCAGCAAAGGGTGAGGCCAACTGACATTCAACAAATAATACGGTCGTCCTATGGGAGGGTTTGAAATGTGAACCTATAATCTAGATTGGATTAGCGAGTTTTAGGCTGAGGTGTGACGATGCATAGATCAAGTCAATGTAATTGTGTGAATTTGATTTAGGCCTGCGCTGTGGTTACCAATTAGGAACTTCTAGGCAAGTATATCTACAAGGGATTTAATTTAGCATCAGACTTTTCCTTTGAGACATTGCATTTCTTTTTCTTTTGTTTTTCTGGCCCTTCACAGCCTGAGGCGTCGCAGGTTGATGGCGAGAGAGAACAACCATGGGCGCCAAGTGAATCGGGAGCCAGCAACGGCCCTCGGGGAGAGGAGGAAGGGGAGGAAGACGAGGAGGGTCCGCCAAACGAAGTGAACGGAGGAGAGAAGGGAGCCCGATGGATGTGGGGGCCGGAGCAGAGGCGACTACGAGGCCAGCCGCTGGGCGAGGAGGACGAGGAGGAGGAGGAAGAGGAAGAGAACAACAACAGCAGCAGTCACCAGGAGGAGGAGGAGGAGGCGGAGGAGAGGACAGAGGGCGGGGAGGAGCAGGGACGGGAGGAGGAGGAGAGGGAAGAGGGCGAGGAGGAAGAGGAGGATGAGGACGAGGAAGAGATGGACCAAGACAGTGATGACTTTGAACATTCTGCAGAGAGTGGGAGAGAAGAGGAAGAGGAGGAGGAAGGAGAGAGGGAGGAAGGGCTGCGGTCTCCCTCTCTCAGGAACAATGTGTCTGCCCCCAATAACAACCTGGACTCGGGTTGTACTCACCAAAGCTCTTCCAACAAGAAGGTAAGCACAGCTGCTTTCTGTTGAACAGTTTTCATTGGAAGCGCTCTACCTTCCACTGGAGAAATAGTTCCTGTGTAAACAGTTCACAGGGAGTTCTGGGAATCCTCCGCAGTTAACGGGGTCACTGGTTCTGGAAGAGAAGTCGCTGTCCAAATCATTTGTCTCATTTTTCAATACTATTGGCAACACAAGCAAAATTCCATTCACCTCCATTGTGTCTCAGAGACAGGAACCATAAATCTTAAGCAAATAAAACATAAATCCTTTGCAGACCTCAGTTCCAAAACATTCATCATTTGAGTGAAGTGACTCTTTAGAGTTGCTGCAGCAGACACAGCAGTTCCAGACATTTGTCACAGGCAGTGTTTGGTTATTATCACACCACTGCTGTGGAAACTCCACACAATGTGCCGTCATATTTAAAACAGCAGCGCCCTCTTTTGGCATAAGTGCGTTACTGCATTGCGAAGTCCTGCTGTGTTCTCTTTAGCAGGCAGTGACAAAACATTCCCAGTAGAGGGATTAGGATACTGGAACTACATTTCATATTTAACAATGCACATACAAACCAATGGCAAGTTAGGATTGAATAGGACAGATCTGAAGTAATAAGAGATTAAACATAAGCCTGGACTGCGCAGCATAACGACTGGGGAGAGGGTGAAATATGTATGTATTTACATTTTTTTTTCTTTTTTTCCCAACCTCACCAAGTCCTGATTAATTTATTCACGTTCCCTCTTGGTCACATTGCTGCTGGTCTCGTTCCAATCATGTCACATTCTTCCTCAATCTTGTATCACTCATGAGTGAATGTTTGACAATTACAGAACTTCTGATGAAGTTTGATGAAGTGATGCATTAATGTTGAGACTCTGTGAATAAGAAGTCCCTCACCCGACAGCACCTGAAAACATGACGGATATAGATACTTCTTTCCGTTTGCAAATCAATACAAAGTTATTATCACCTTTTATCTTTTTCTGAAACGCGTTTATCCTGTTGGGACTGGTCCCTTCCATCGGTCATGAGGGTTTATTAAATAGTTGAAGAAGTATTCAAAGGATATGAATCATACGCTATAATCTTTACAGTCAACATATTTCAATGTAACTGAACACTGATTACGGACTGATATATTGGATTGTGCTCTCTACCAACATCATCATCAAAGCTTTAATGACCGCATCTCAACCACATCCGTCCACCGCAGGACAAAAATGATTTTAAACCCGTTCTCCAAATAAAGATGGTAGCCATTGGTGACCTGCAAAGGAAATAGAGTTGCAATTTGAGTAACGGCATACTAATCTTAAAAGTCGGAAAAGTTAGTCTTTTTTTATTGTGTAGCCGCAGACGGAATATATTCTTTTATCCGGATGGTTAAAAGAGTCTTTGAGGATTCTGGAAATCCATTAAAAGAAGTGTTGTTAGATGACCTTCTTAAAACAGTGCTGAGTATTTTTATTGAACCTAAACATACACCTGCTGAATTCACGTGACTCTCCGTCACAGAACTAAGATTCATTTTGCTTAATTGCGTATTTAACTCATTGTAAAACACATTTCATTTGAACTCAACAGATCAAATCAAATTCACCGAAAATCTCTTTGTTTGTCTCCCCCCCCCCCCCCCCCCCCCCCCCCCTTTTCCAACAATCCCCATTAATTCACAGAGTTAGATGTGAGAATATGCTTTACAAGCTGCTTTTCCTCTCTGTGTCTCTGCCGTTACTGGCCCGCTGAGCAGCGATTCTCACTTGTTCTTTGGAGGCAGACCATTAAATTAGCCAAATAAAATGCGATGTCCACGGCTAATTGCCCGTTGCCGATATATATTTGTCAAATTGCCCAACCCTTCAGAGGACCGACATCTTACTAGGACACTGTTTGCTCCACTCGATGGCGAGTTAAAAGCGTAATCATATCACATTTCCGAGAGGAAAGATGGCGTGAAGCACATCCTGTTGCTATCATCAATACCAAAACACACAGGAGGGTCTGGATAAATGCTGAATTGCAACATTAGTCACCAGTGTAAATAAAACAGCTGCTGTGTGCAGTCACAACAATTGGAAAAAAACAGATTAATAATGAGTAATCTCATCTAAAAGTGGCATTGTCTGTCTTTGCATCTTGTTTCACCTCTTTGATGACACACTGTATTCCAGGGACATTTTGTCCTGCAGTTTGTGATTAGAGCGCTGTAGCTCACCGTCCTCCTCACGAGACACTTCACTCATGTGTAGAACACACAGAAGCCTGTTTTAGGACTTGGTAAAACAGACTGTCAGATATTTTCTCAGTAGCGGAACCAATGTGCTCAGTTTGATTTCGGTTTAATACCATCACAGCACCGTTTGTCCTTTAGACCCCGTTGCTTATAATAGTACATAAGAGTTGTTGGAGTATCAGGATCTCTTCAGCAGATGGTGGTGTGAGTATATTAAGAGTAAATACTCTGTCACCAGTACAATTCTTTGTTTCCATGAGAGTACTAACTATATTGTGCATTTGTGTCATTTATGTAAATTAAAATCTACAGTAGCAATTAGCCTTCTAAATCCAGTATTTGTCCGGTTTTTAATTTTGATAGTGGTTGTCTGCCTCTCGTCTTATTTTGGAACAGATATTTATACTACGTGTGATGTAACCATACTTGTGTTTTAACAATGTTTGTGTTGTATCATTCTCCTTAATACACCAGAGATAATACACCAGCTCAACAGACAGCAGTGACTAAAGCTGTGACAGATACCCTGCTCTCCACACACCCTCCTGACCGTAGCTGCACGCCGTTGAAAAGCACGCGTCTCTCTTAACCGACACAGTTGTTTCCTGTATTACATGTCATACCTGTGGTCTCAATATAGAGTGATTTTATGTGTGTGTCTGAGCCTTTGATGGAGACATTGTCCTTGCTTATATTGGCCTAAATATAGCAGTTAGTCTGAATTTGCTCCTGAGTGCCTCTTACCATCTGACACAGCTGTTTGTCTGTCACTGCAGTGGGCCAGCTGGCTTTGATGTTGAATGTACACATTTTGTTCAGCTGTGGGTCTTGTATTCTTGGATCGGCATTTATCGACGGTTCACGTGGGATTCCTTTGACACATTTACACTCGCTGTGTTTCAGGTGAAACATGCCGGTGTTGGTGATTGCTTCTGATTGTGACTGAAGGTTGAAAGATCTGTTTTTCTTCCCACTTAAACCATAAAAAACTAAAATAGGAACTTTATCTCAGGAAACATCACTGAATGCTGTTACACTGTTAAAGTGTGATTAGTTAAAACAAAGTAATGAAATTGAACTCATGTTGATCAAAAAGGTTCAAACAGAAAAAGTGAAAACACAATACAAATGATAATATAGAAAAGAACAATAAACGGGTTAAACTGTAAAGAATTAAAACAAAAGATTTGGCCATTCTGAATTCCTCCAGCAGCTTCAGGTCTAGAGCTGCTAATGTTTCCTTTAGAGTTAAATAAGGAGACACCGAGGGTTGAAAATAAAGATCATTTTCATTAATCTGACAAACATGGTGAAAAGTAGCCATTAAAGTGGCATCTTCAAATGTTTTATTTTGTGCGACCGACAGTCCAAAATCCTGCAATGTTCAGCATTCATTTAATTTAACGATTATCAAGATAGTTATATAATATAATCGACTAATTGTTGCAGCTCTAGAGACAGCTAATTGATCAGATGATCATCAGACATCTTGAAGAACGGCAACAGCAGCTTTAAGAAGTTCCCAATACTGTATGTTTAAACTTAATGTAGCATCCACAACGACTGATACAGACTGTGGTCATATAAAAACAGAATGTCTCATGTATATAACAACCAAGTCAATAGTTATGTAATTTTAGTGCCATGACTCATTGTGTCTTTATTCATTTCATCAAAAGCAGAGTTCCTAAGTGCATGTGCAGTGGTAGTAGCGGTAGATGTATTCCCTTCATATACGTTACACATGTAAAGGTTGTGTGTTTGCTCCCACGGAGCACACGTATGCAGGCCTGCAAACTATGATATGTGCATTTTGACAGCTGCAGTATCCGTGAGCCAAACGCGGGGCAGCGGGGTTACACCAGAGGATCAGTACCCATGTTTGGACCAGAAATGTGTCGGTCCATGTGGGGTTAGGCGACATCCACAAGCACTGCATGTGTGGCGGAAGTGTGCAAACACAAACACATGTGTAAAATGGAATTAGCGGCATTAAAAAACTTATAATGGGATGTTCAGCTTTCTGTGCATGTCTTCACATGTCCCCGTTGAGGACGGATTGTGTTGCCAGGATCCAGGCGCTGAAGCACCCCCCCCCCCCCCCCCCCCCCTTACTTGCCATGCTTGTCTTTTGACCCCGTTTCACCTTTTTTTTTCTTTTTTTTTTTTATAAATTTTATATTCTTTAAGCGCTTCATGAATCAATATTCAAGCCGTGGATTAACATCTCTGCAGGTTTAATGAGCAAAGATATTCTGGAGTTGAGTCCGAACTTCATTTAGATTTACATTTCAGATGCCTTTCTATTCAAGGGCTCCAAGAAGGGCATGCATCACATGACAGTTTAATGCGTCGAATGACAGAATATATGGTGTTGAGTGAACATGAGGCGTGTATCTGAAGCAGGGTGTTGATATCTGCATAGTGTGTCGTATACATTAGCCTCTGGGAAAGCCGAGTACTTGACGGTAGCAGATGGAGAAAAAAAGTGTTTACGGTTGAATCTCGTATCCTATATAGTGGAGTCCATGTTTACTGGAAGTTGTTGATGATCCCACAACTAATGGAAAATGCTTCCACTCCTTAAAGGGTTACTTTGCTGATTCTCCATTGGCTTTATATCTTTGCGATGTGGGCGGTATGTGCAGGTGGCAAAGTGATCCTTTAAGTTGTTTCACAGAATTTGAAGTATTCATTACCCCACATACTGTGAATTCATGTTCACAGTATGTGAACATTGAGGAAATGCTGTCGTACGCCAGCAAATGAATTGACCATCTCAAAAACCCTTTCTATTGCTCAGCTTCACAGGCAAGCGTGAAACATTTAAGCTACTTTATTATTTGTTGGGCTGCAGATAATTTAGGAATTTTATCATTGTGTTCCACTTTTCTTTATTTCCGTAACTCGGCATGAATTGTTTTGCAATTTTTCAGGTGACGGAATGTTTTACTGTTCTACTGAAACAACTTTTACATCTGCGTTTTAGAGATTGATTTCTTTTACACGGCACAGGAGAGAACCTTTTTTTTTTTTTTTTTTTAAATATAGCATATTTTTCCAAACCATAACCAATCTCCAAGTCTTAAAATCTAAAAGTTCTGTTAAACTGTCATAGTTTAAAAAATATATATGATTAGAATAAACAGGAACTTATTATGCCTATTTTAGGCTCCATGCAGTACTCTGTTGCCCCCCCATTTTTGAGTGTATTTGAACTTATCACTCATGACTAATTTCTAAGGCATTATGTGATCTCACAGGATTAGATGTCTCACACTGATTCACCAGAGACCTTTGGTGGCAAATGGATCTGCAGAGCTACGATAAGGCAAAGGGGGCGGGGCATGAGTGCATTGACAGACACATTAACGTCAGCGCTGGCTAAATAAGCAGCAAATTATCTGGATTAAAAGAAGATATAAATGTATAAATATTGTGAGATGTATGACTGCTATGTACAGTTTTTCTTGACTAAAAACAAATTACTGTATCTCTTCAGCCATCAGGGTAGTTACATCTACGTCTGAACATCATTGAATGTGAAGTAAAAGTGTCTTTCACTCTAAAGTGTTTGTATCATCCGTAGTTGTTCAGATGTCCTTCTCCTCTTTGTGTCATGTCTTTTCAGATTTCCAAAGCTCTTACTTTTTGAATATTGATAAAAGGACATTTAAAGAGAGAGATCATTTCTTCTATTACAGCTCGAGATAGGAATGAGCACTAACTCGTCAGCCAAGTTGTTTTTACTGTTGCAAACTTGGACAATTTGAGGAGCACACGCACACACACACACGAGATACCGTTCATTGTCGGTAATTAAATGTTTTTCCGAAGGAAAGACAGCCGGCTTATTGTAGGTGGCATCTCCCACACACTGGCCTTGTCACACAGGCAGAAATGAGCCACAAAGGACCAGTGTTCTTATCCTCCCACATGAAAGCAACGCGTTGAGTCACCAGCAATATATATCGACGGCAAAGTGTCTTCACTGAAGCTCTCATTATACACTGATGCACTTCCACAGGCCTGTTGAATTGGTTGTTTCCCAGCAGTCTGTCCTCTCCTCACATCTCTTTTTTTACCGAATCCTAAGGGGATGAGTATTTATCACAGTTGCTCATCTGTCTTGGTTAACACGTTTAGTTTAATATTATTAACGCATTAAATCACAAATTAAGTTTTTTTTAATTATTTTTTTAACATGCTAACAACAAACCTATATATGCCCCAACCAACGAGAGCAAAGAGAAGGTAATCCCTCACTGGCTTCCCATTTGCTGCCACTTGCTATTCCTGGGTCGTCAAATTCTGCTGCAGACCGCTGCTAATTGTCTTCTGTGCTGCTTCAGATAAGATTTGAAATTTTTTGTAAAAATCCAAGTGTGCTAATTGATGTCAACACCACCAGTCGTTGAGACTTCGATAATTGCCTCGGGTAGGCTTTGCTCAAATGATTCTTGGAAAACAAAAAGAGCTGTTCTTTTGTTACGTGTGTGTGTGTGTGTGTGTGTGTGTGTGTGTGTGTGTGTGTGTGCGCGTGCGCGTGCGCGTGCGCCACTCCTGCAGGCTCGGCATGTTTTTTTTTGTCCGTGGCTTTTTTTCTGCTTTAGAAGGCAACAACAAAGGCACATGGACCAAAGAGATTTGCCCTTCCAGGTTAACCTACAGTTACATTAACCCTGCAGCTCCTCTGTGCGCTCACAAGTCCGTTGCCTGCAATGGCGATCATGTTTGGGCAGCAGCAGCCTAGTTTAGTTGCGATTTTTTTTTTTTTTGCATTGTGCAGCTTTAATTTGCGTTTCAGGCTTAGTTCAGGTGTTTTGAAGTGAGGCTGTATGAGGTGCTTTGCCATAGTCCGTGTATTACTACAGCAGACGTACTGTCACAGCTCCAAGCACAGTCAGTCAGATTCTTGTAAAAATGTTCTCCTAACAGGATGTTGTTGTACTGGGTGGATTTTGCAGCGCAGCATTGTTGTCCCAGTCTTCGACACCAGAGGGAGGCAGTGGTCTGAGAGTCGCGTACCTCCAATAATCCGTGACCCACAGGTTGTGGGTGCTTGTTGCAGCTGTGCTCAGACTGCACCACAGGCTTCATCCAGTAATGAACTGTAGTCTGTCTCACATGGACCAGTGCGTGAACGCTTCCTCCAGTAATACCTTTTGATGTTAGGCTGAGGTTTAAACATCATTGCTTGCTGCTGTAGAGACGGTGTGGGGGTGAATAGCAATTTTTCGAGCTAGAAACCTTTACTTGTTTCTACTATATGAATATCTAAATGCAATAAACGACCTCGCTGCATGTTTGGGCACAATGCATCATCCAATGCAGACTGCAGAACATGTGCTTCAATGGTTCTATCCCTTACCTAAATGAATAGGCGGATCACTGCCTGTCATTAATGTGCATTATGTAATTTAGTTATCTCAGTCTAAAAAAAGATCTTCTACTCACAAAGTCACCTCACGTTCTCCAGAGCTGCAGAGATGGTGTACGAGTGGCAGCACTGAACCAGCAGGAATAGTGTGCAGTGCTGTTAATATGCCGTTGTACATTTTCTTTACTGATACTACGAAGAACTGCAAACGTTTTTCCTGTTTCAACTACAATATTACTACTGCCAGGAGAAGCAAAATGATCGTACCAGTATGCAAACACAACAGTCTGCTCTACTTCTAAATGTAAATACTATTGTGGAAGTAATAGTGCATGAAACTTAAGTTCATCATTGTTTCACACCTGACGTGAAACAATGACACCTGACTCAGTTCATCAGGAGACCGTTTGTATACGATGTCCAGGTTTTCACGATGTTCACGTTTTTTTGTCCATTTTTCAATGGATTCGAAAGAAAGCGGTCACTTCACGTGTTTTGAATCGGTGCCTGAGCAAATGATGCTTCTTGCACATTTAGCCCGCAGCATCAGTTACAGCACCATGATGGCTACTTGGCTTTTTTTTTTTTTTTAACTTTGAATGTTAACTTTTATACGACAAAGGGATGACCTACTGTGGCCCCCTCTCACAGGGTCTACATCAGCAGACGCATCTCTCAGCTGCGCTGAAAAGCAGGGAGTGATTTGTAAGTGTACCAAGTTACTAGAAGCCAAACATTCTCGACCTCTGGCACTACAGGGATTATAAACTCAGTGACCAGCAAGTGATACCGGGCCACAAAGAAAGCAGACATTTACCCCTTTAATGGCTTTGTTACTGGACTTCACGGGCAACTTCTGAGCTTATGTGACCATAATACCTTTTTGCTTAATTATTAGCGTTTGAGTTTGTAGCTTCGTACTCGACACGCTTCCTCCCATTTTTCCACCAGGGGAATATCTTTTGGGTTTCTTGGTTATGGAAAAGCAAACAGAAATACAACGCATACAACCAAAATGGCGTGATAGAGACTGTTTAAGAAAAAAAATGTTCCTCCATGCATTGCAGAGGCCTCCAGGGTGAACATGATTGCATGGTTTGCCACTTAACGAGTTACTTTGGTCTGATCATGTTGTACCAGACTGGAACAGTGAGTCTGTCGCATAGCTTTATGGCCTAAGATTAGTCCGAAAGCTCAAGTAACCTCCACAAGGCCCGGGGCGAGTCAGAGAGTCTCAGCCGTTCACAGGCGCCTCGTCGGTCATTTAACACTGCATGTGGACTATTGTCAAAAATGATCTGAAAGGCAAAATTAAATAATTGCAAGCCAACCGTTCAAGTGATTGAAATTCTAAAAGCATCACTTGAGGATATTCAATGAGGAATGTTGTCAGACCCCTTTTTTCCTCGTATGTCTATATGGAAAAGACACTGGTCTCTGTCGGTGTAAATTTGACAGACTGAACTTCAACTCTTTACCCGTAGTCTTGGAATACAGCGGTGTGGCGAGGACCTGACACAGCAGGCTAAACCTAGAGACCTAGTGCCAAAAAACAACCAACTGATCAAACAAAGTGAGTCCCCTGAAGTTATCTGCATGGTGTACATGTGAATACATTGCAAATGCTGCAGCTGATGGTAAGTTCACTGCTGACATGCATGTGATTCTGCTCTCATGGTAAGGTCATATTACATTTCAGTCCTACAAACAGTCACTCCTTCTCCCTTAACCTCTGAAGCAGCTGTGTTTGTAAATGAAGTTATTTTTCTAGTGTTTTATCACCATTTTTAGTACATTATCAAACCACCAGACCACAAACTGTAGCGTTTCTCTCTCTCTCTCTCTCTCTCTCTCTCTCTCTCTCTCTCTCTCTCTCTCTCTCTCTCTCTCTCTCTCTCTCTCTCTCTCTCTCTCTTCATAGTTTGCGATTGATCCCATCGATATTTACTTATTGCGTGCTGCAGGGCCATGATGTCATGGGGCACGAGGGTTTCATTTAATGGAGATGCAATGTGACCGAATCCCAAAAAATCAACGGCGAAAGTTAATTTCACACAATTTTTTTTTTTCACCACCACGAATCGATTGAGTCTCATTAAATGCTTGGAATACAAATTGTGGATGCGATTTGATTTAAAAGCGGCAACTGGAAGCCTATAAAGTTTGTCCTTGATCGGCACACGAGTTGGTAAAATAAGAAAAGCCTGTACTAAATGGGTGAAATAATCACTACTTATTTGCTCATCCGAATGTTCAGTCAGGGGGCTCTCTGTCACCAACAGCCTCTGCTGTTTGCTCAACATGCTCAATTGGCTGAACAGCTGCCGATAAGGCGCCAACTTACTCCAATTGTGCTGAACGTACTGTAAAAACTATGGGCGTTGGTCCGCCGCAAACGCTCAATGGCGTCCAGCGGCCCTCGGTCTACTCTGATAGATGTTGTGGCTCCGTAATCCTCCTCAAACAATGGTGGATGTGAGAATAGAAGAGAGGTTAAGCCCCGTAGGTCTGTCTGTTACCATGTGTTCAGACATTTAAATGCACAAAGGGAAGGCTGTCTCCTGCCACTTGCTCTATCTGTAGATATGTACATATTCATCAGATTCTCAGCTGTTTTCTGTTTGTTTTCTCTGGAAATCAGCATAACCTTCATTAATAACTTTTCTCAATTCTTAACGGTTGCACCTCTTGTTGCACCAGTAGACATTTTTAGCTTCACTGCACTAGTTCCTCTTTGTGTATGAAGGTTTAGATAGAAAAAGACCAACTTCCTGCTTCTTGTAGCTGCATGTGAGCACACTTTCATAGACCTAAAAGTCCATCCCTCTTGATACTTGGTTAAGTGAATCATTGTTTAAGTGCATGTGTCACACATACTAACATTGAACTACTGTGGGATCGTCTCCTGAAATATCCTCAGCCTCTCTGCTGACATGGACAGAGTTACTGACATTCCTGGACACCTTGGTTCATGGGAGAGTTGGAGAAGGCCAGCGTAAAACAAATCCCGGCTTCAACACTTGCCCTGGCGAATGTGATCCAGACGAGGATACTGAGGAGTTTCGTTGTATGCGGACATGCTTTCATGGCGTAAAGTTAACCGGGCTCAGGGATGATGTGGTCCACTAAGTTGGGAGGCACACAGGGAGGAGGGGGGGGGGGTGTGTCAGATAATGACCACAATGAGGAAGCTCTCCGGACTCGTGGGATGCGTCAGACGCCTGCTAGTTCACATTCCACCACCGAGGGGTCATGAGAGCAGATTCCCCAGTGCCCGTCTGAGGGGGAGTGGCTGAGTTTGTCCATCCTTTTTTCAGGCCCTGCCGGCAGCTGCCTTGCCTGGCTTGGGTGCAACAGTGACCTCACACCTCCGGAGATATTTTAAAGGGTGCCAGTCAGCAGGGAGATGAGTTCTGAGTAGCTAGGTGCAGAGGCTCAGCGAGCGCAGCATTGAGACGTCTGTCTTATGATTGAGAGATCCGAGGAAGGTACTACACTCACGTGAGAAAAGTTATCCGCTTGCGACAATAGTCGGCCAGGTTTGGGAGCTCCCTCTGGGATATGATCCAGTAGACGGCCTGTTTTGCAATGCTGAGGCATTGCCCTATTGCCCGTTTCTCGTCTGGGGCTCGGAGAAAGATGCCAAATGTTGCCTTTGGGAAAGAGAAGACGTCGTCCCACGTGCCGCTGGAGAACCAGCCGCATGACCAGGCAGACCCCAAGCACGTTGCCGAGGAACCGTTACCCCCTCAGAAAGTACTCAAGATATTTAGCCTCAACATCATCGCGCAGGGTTTGCCTTTCTGCCGCCGACGGGTGAGTATTGTACGTATTAGGCCGGTCGAGTTCAGTTGTGCAACGGTACCTAAAAATGTCAAAGGTCACCTCTCGCCCTCTTTCCCCCGGGTTGTTGTTGCTTTGTGTAACGGCTGTTTAATCGAAGAGGTGAATCTAAACGGAAGCTTCTTGGCTACTTTCATTTCTGTTCTACGAATGCCTTCAGTTGTTCCACAATGAAACATTCACTTTTACACGTTTACGACTGTTTTCAGTTCGACTTAATATTAATTAATATCTGTCAAAATAATGTCAAGTCACACCCCCTCAAAACAAACGAGCAGAAAGTCTTCCCTTTTAATGATTACTTGTTTGAACTTTAATATCTAATAGTTGTTGCATTGCTGCGATTGGTAGGAATAAATGAGAACAAATTGAGACACTTTTAATGTAAGGTGGATGGATAGATTAGTTTGTCAGATGTACTTCAATCGTTTCAGTACGTCCACAGATACAAAAGTTCTCTGTCCACGGCTCCACCCATGACGGACGACGGACACCAACATATAACCTTAAAAAGGCCGTCGCCCAATGAGCCTATTTTTAGGTCACGTTTTAGAAAAAAAATGCATGCATTAATTGGAGAGAAAATAAATTAAAAACAAACAACATTCTTCTGTTGCAGTTTATGGAATAATTATCACAAAAACTCTGTTATGTTAGGTAATTAATATCTTTAATATTCAGATGAATTGATCTTTTGGTTTTATTATAAATAAGGCTATAGGATTTTTAAATACCCTAATCTATTTGTCTTAAAATGTAAAAGAAATAAATTGGTGGTGTTGCCTTCATTGGGAGATGTGTTTGCGTTATAGTTTGTAATTCCTCTCGTGTGTTAGTTGTTGAAGGTTGAAGCAGTTCCAAAACATCATTACGCTCCAACTATGACATTAGCAATTTCTTCCCCTTTTAAAAGCAAATAAGGTTGCCTGTTAGCAACTATAACAGTAACACTGTTGGCATTAAAAGTCTCCTTTTGATAAGTTATTAAGATTAAACTTGCATTTCAAGTGAGCCCAGGGCCCCGTCTGAAAGAATAAACCCTCTAAATGACGCTAATCTCTCCATGTTTTGTCACCGGCAGTCTAACGTTCAAACATGAAGAGATTAAAGCTGCGACACATTAAAATAGTTCAACCATCACATTTTAATTGATATTATAAAATGCAGATTAAATAAATGTACCAGATTTAGTCAGACAAATAATATATTCATGCTGACATTTGAGAATTTAATTATTTTGTGCTCATGTCACTTTTTTTAATAAATCCCCCAAACTCAATATGTAAAAAAAAACAAAACAAAAAAAAACATTCACTGTCAATATCTAGTTTTGTTTTAATAAACTTTTATATATATATATAAAAATATATAAAAATATATATATATATATATATATATATATATATATATATATATATATATATATATATATATATATATATATATATATATATATCGCGCACACACACACACTCTCTTTACCAACCAGATTTTATTAGTCACTTTAATGTGTTTGAGTTGACTTGTCAGGTTTATAATTAATATAAAGCTGAGGACATCTTGGCGATAGGCTCACCAACTGCTTTTGTACGGCTGTGAATGTGGTGCGGACCGTTTCTTTAATGTCACTGAAGATAAAAAGATAGGCAGTTAAATCATTACGCTCCAGTCCGTCAGAAGAGAAACGGAGATGGATTGGGGTAGTGAGGAGAACGGTTGTGAAACATCAGACTGAAATAGAAATAAGGGAAGATGTCACAATGATGGAGAAGTGTCGGCGCGTCCTTTTCTTCTCTGGGATCAAAGCGTGCCGCTGTGTTCACCAGCTTTATGAAACAAAGGCTCTATTACAGAGATTTAGTCTAAATTAGTGCTGTTTATGCAGCAGTTCATCAGTAGTTTCAAAGATTAGCTGAGACAGAGCGGGAGGTTTCTTTAGATAACCTTAAAATGTTCAGTCAAATCTTTGTTGCAAGGCAAAGCGCCATTGTATTATACAATAACATAAAATATAATAAAGGTAGACTGTGAGGGAGGCTGTGTGTTGCGCCTCCTTTTGACATTAAGATGTCATGCATGATCCCTGATTACATCTCTACATATAGCCTGTATCCTTTTATACGATGAAGTCACATTGAGCATCAAAGACATTTGGTCTTTACTGCCGAGATTTGTCCGGTCTTTGGTTTAACGACGCTCCCATCAGCCTCAGCTTTACTTCAGCTGAGCCTCTCTGACTCGTATTCATGTGTGTGGGGTCCACTATTCAGTTTAAAGCTTCCCTGCCATCTTCTGGCAGCTGGATAGAAAAAAAATTCACTGGACAGACACATTTAAAAAAATAAAAAATAAAAATAATAAATTGCGTTTACAATTGCTTTTTTCTATAAGTACTATTTAGCATGACATCATTGTCTCATATGCGATTCTCAATCAATATATTAGTAGTGTGCAGTAATTATAGTCGTAACACTAACTGTATGCAGAAATGTTAATTCAACTGTTTCTACACTAAAGTCCAACATTTGATTTGAATAATTCAGAAGTATTTACCTTCAGGACGTTGAGAACAATTATGGAGAAATGAACCATACAGTAAAAATAAGTAACAGCAATAAGATCAGAGTAATAATAGTAATGTTTTTTTATTCTGTAACATAGAACACTGCGATATTAATTTTCATATTCAAATGCTTTTTTTTTTTTCAATACATATTCAAATGTAGACTATTTTTGACAGACTTATTCCACATCTGCCAAACTTTAAACATAGCATTATTGGGAACAGCAGTGAAGAGATCTGTCAGGATAATAATTCATTTTATTGTTAAAGAAAGTAGAAGTGAGGAAAAGCACAGTGCTGAGCTCTTTAATCGGTGTGCCAGTGGATTAGACTAAAGCAGCTGTGCTTGTGCTCAGCAACACTTTTACTTTTGATTATTTGCTTTTCATGTTTAGAAAGTCGAGCACATCAGGAAGCTCTAGACTGAGAAAAGGGAACCTGAGCTTTAAGGGATAGCGGGGCCTGAAACTACCTCTTCAAAAGGAACAAACTATATTGTAAAATATATATTTCAAATGCGTCTGTCTACTTACATTTTTTTGATTTTATTCTAATTTAAAATGTTCATTTGGACTTGGACATGGGACCTTTCTATGAGGCAATGTTGTATCTATAATGTGTCGTATCTTAAAGTGAGATCCTCTCCGGCCCCAACACTTCTCCTACTCTACTGATAAAGATAGTCCGAGGTTAAATTTCCAATTAAAACGTGTCCAGCAGAAGCCAAACCGTATTTCCGGGAGCCAAAATGAGCATCCAGCTGTTGCAGGATATAGCGATCAAGATATAGAACATTAACAGCAGGGCGTTTTAGTTGAGGTATTGCTTTTCTCGCCCACCACACCCTGCACTGCAGGCCTGTTGAGTAAGGCGATCTGGACCTGCCCAGAGCAGCTATGTCTGCATCAACAGCCATCAGCAAGATGCATTTGCTGCCTGAGCAGGTGTTGTGGGTGTGTGGCGACTTTCTTTAGCCAGTTTGAAATCAAGCCTCTGGGTTTCCTGTGGTTTTGTCTACACAACCATTGTATTTTCTTTTTGCTTTATTTATTTATTATTTGCTTTATTTGTTGATTTCTCCTCCGTCTGTCTTGAACAAATGTGTGCGCCTAAAGCTGAGTTTTATCAGTTAATTAGTATGTTTTTATGCATATTTAGTTAATTATGAATCGTACTATCAGAATCTCTTACTATTTGAATGCACAGTTTTATTTTTGAGAACACATGCCTGGACACCCAGAGGACGTCCTTATTCACTTTCAATCGGACTTGTCTGTCCCCGACGGTTACGTGATACGTTCCTGATCCTGCTGCTACCGGGTCGGATGATCTTATAGCGGCTCATGTGTTGTTTGTTTTTACTATTCACATTTCAAAACCAACTGTTTTCCATCAACAAAACCTTGAAATCACCTCAGCTACATCGGTGTTTGGACTGTGCATAAGCTAATTTAAGCATCACAATCATCACCTTGTCTTTGCTGTTCTTTCTTCTTTTTATTTTCTTTAAATAAATAAAAAAATATTGCAAGCAGTGCACATTTCAGAGGTTGGTGCAATGTAGAAAACGGGAACTACTCTGTGCTTGTAATGAAACCTGGCCACAGCAGCAACACTAACAGGAACCACCACAGGAAAACTAGATTTGTGCAACAAACACCTGATTTAAAACACCAAAAGTTTCTTAACAGCAGCAATGCAGATTTTGATGTGCTCTTTATTAAGTACCATTAAATGTAAGTAAATGAATCTCCTCAGCGCCTCCGTAGCAGTGAATTTCTTTTTAAGTTTCTCTGGGCTGCATAAAGGTTGCTGCTCCCGCCTGACTCCCTCATTATTCATTAGCAGTCAGCGTTTCACTTAAGATAAAGCTGCTGCCCTGAAGGAGCAGCTGCCTTTACTAATGCCGGTCTCTGTAGATAAGTGTTGTAAAGAAAGTACGGCTCCCCTGACGAGATCATGCTACTTGACAAACACCATCACGCAGCCCTTTAAATCATTCTTTCTACTATTTTTGGATAGCCAAATGTAGAATATTGGGTTTGACAGCACAAGAATCTAATTCATCTTTTGAAGTTTTTTTTACTTTTTTTTTTTTTCTTTTCTCTCCTTCTATGACTGATGCAATATATCGAAACACACTGGAGTAAAGTTGGCGTGATGTGAGATTCCTTGCTTAGTTTGGTGTTTCACTATGTATGTTGGGAATTTCACTGTTTTCCATTTTTGTCTTAGAGCATTATCCTTAAAAAAAAGAAGAGAGAAAATAATGGCTAATTGCTTGTTTCTCTACCAAATTAAACTATTTTTGAGTTGGTTTTGAATAGTGGATAAGAATAAGTTGTAGAGGTGTGGACATTTCTCGTTTTGAGATGCACGGCGATGCATCAATGCAGCGACACAACATGATCAGGAGTTCAGCTCAGTCTTAACTGCATTTTGCTGTAATTTACTTTTTGTCGCACTTGGTTCTTCTCTTGTGATCTTTGTTTCACTGAGGGCGGAGCTTTGAGAGACGGACCTCAAAACACTCAGCAGTCGCAAACATGTTGCTCTAACCACCGATATTAGCGGCTCTGAAGAAACCCACCCATGCAGGCTCAAATTCAACCGTGGTGTTGTGAGATGCAGTGAACTAATCCAAGTAAGAGTAGAAGAGCTATGAGCAAAGAAAAGGGGGGGGTCACAGACACTGGTAACTGATAAAGATGCAGCATTTTTATATATTATGGGCTGTTGAAGTTTTTGAAAGCACTTTCTCAATGAAAAGGTGAGTTCAGATTTATCTGCTTGTATTAATTGATGAATAAGTTCAGAAAGACAGAACGTTGAGGATTCTTTGAGAATCGTTAACGGGTGAATCGTAGTTGAACAGTGAGGCCAGTGAAGATTCACACCTTCGACATGGACAGACATCTATTCTGATAATCAATTAAATGATACCTCAATTACAAATAGACGGCATTCACTAGGATTTGAGCTTTTATTTGTCATGTGTAGCAGTTGACTGAATATCTTTGATGTTTCGATTGTTGGACTTCACATTTGAAGACCTCTCATTCGGTTTTAAGAAATTGTGATTGAGAGGAATGGTGTGTTTTTCACTGTAATGCTCATGTTTTAAAACTTAATTTACGAAGAGTCATCCTACGATGTTACCTTGAAGCGTTTGACCCTATTTGTTGAGCACATGCAGACTGCAGATATGAGTCGATAATTAAAAAAAAAAGTCTGATTTCGGACATGAAGCCCTCCTCTGAAGTAAGGACCACACCACAGTCCACTGCAGGAGGTTGGAATTCATTGTCCTTGGGCTCCAAATAACAGAGAGGAGGAAGGCATCTGCCATTGGCTATTCTGAGAAGCGGTCCCATTCCAGGGAGCCCACAGATCCAGTCGGCTAGCTACCCAGCACCCAGATCTGCCAAACGAGACCCGACTATGGCACCCGAAAACTGTGATCATATTGTAGAAAAAGATACTCTTCTTTGATTGACGTCTTTCTAGCCAGGCCTCCTAATATTTAGTTTGTAAAAATGGGACTTTTTTTTCAAATGATGTTACAATATTGCAATTAACCAAATATCTGCGTACAGCTTTTTTTATAGTCTGATGTCGACAATGTAAAAACAATCCTTGCATTTTGACACGGCACATGATCGGTGGACTTGAAGGCTGATCTAGAAACCTCTTTAGTTCACACTGGGGCTGCGTAGTGCTGTATAGTGTTGTTGTGCTTCGCATACAGAGCGTACTGGATAGCGATGTGCTGCCACTTGCCACAGGGCTGCCTGAAGGCACTGACATGTCCCATGTTGTTTGATACTCGAGGAACTGAGAAAAGATGCTCTCCTCCTTTAGGAAAGTGTCACAGCTGAAAGCTCCTAAACATTATTTTAAGGGAAGAAGTGAAGCAAAGTGGAACCTCTTAAACACGTTCACACATGCAAAACACATGCATTACTCATCAGATAAATTATTCATCTCGGCTGTGCTGCATAGCACATAAATATTCTTCTCTATAATTCAACAGTATTGGTATGGTACTTGTATGTCGTATACAATACATACAGAAAATTGCTGAATATTTGATCGAAACTTTTGTATTAGTTTTTTTTTGCCATTTAATTGGTAATATTTTGTAATGGCCTGATAACCTATTGTTTTAATGATCATTGTACTGTGAAGGGCGGGGTGCATACAGTAGGCTGTTTTACATTAGAGATTTCTGGGTTTATTTTTGGGTTCTGATGCCGGTTGGTGGGATCTTTATGATGTCAGGAACCTGCCAATCATATGTGATCAAACCACAAACACAGTCCTGATGAAGCAGAATAGTTGAGTTTTGGTTTGTTTAAACTAGAGGTGCACCGATTACAATTTTCTTGGCCGATTCAGATTTTTTTCCAAGAGCTATAATTGACAGCAAGACACCACCGTCCCAAAGTAGGTCAAAAGTTTAAAATGTTATCTTTTTATTTTGTTATTGTCATCCACACAACACACAATTCAAATGATTTAAGAAATACATTTTTATATTTATATTTAAATACTTGCTTGATTAAAACTTAAAACTTAACATTTTTAATGATGTATTAAAAGCTGATTAACTATTAAAAGCTGCTGTGGAAACATCTCCTCCAAACAGCTGTATGTATTTACAAGATTACATTTGAACACATCATGATAGCGTTGCAATCTACCTTCTATCATACTCATTTTCACTGAGCAGAGCTTGAACGCATCTAAATCAAGACAATGCAACCTCTTGATTCAAAAGTACATCCGTACTTTAAATTCTTCATTAAAAAACATTAAGGACGTTTTTTCTTCTTAACTTTAAGTTCACTTATTTTATTGTGAATATTTCCTGTTACACAGAAATACTCAGACTTTAAGAGGATCTGAAGAGTGATTGAGTTTGTATTTAGATACTCTTCAGACTGTTCCTGTCTGCATACCTCTCTGTTTAAGTTCCTGTATGTGTGTATGTGGGTGATCCGAACCCTCCATACTGATGAGTTGTCTCTTCAGTTGATCGCCGTTGCCACAGTGACAGTATTTGACGATACCAGACTTGAGCCGTGAATCAGTGTGTCCGGTCCTTGACCCCGTCTTTGTATCAGCGCTTCTCTCCGCTAACCTTCAACGTCCTGCTCGCTGTAATCTGGTCATCAGTGACGACGGCCCGTCAATGCATAGCTGACCGGCTGTAACTGACGCGGCCGTCTGCATAGTTTGTCTAATCTTCGTATGAACCCTGCTGTGGGCTTTTGCTGTGCACTCGTGTCGTACCGCAGGGCTCGCTGGACACTCGCCGCAGTCCTCGACTCCCTGCACAGTCCAGCGATATGTAATGTCGGCTCTGTGAAGAAAGTTATTGGTAATGTGAAGGCTGTTTACCAAAGCTTTGAAAGTTTAGATGGCCGACAAACTGTGCCAACATCTTTTTTGATCTCGTCTTTCAGAAAGTGGAAAGCGTCTCTACAAAACACAAGAATATTGTCACAACGTGTTAAGTACAAAAGCCATTCAGCGAAAGCACACTCAAAGTCAGGTCTGACCCTGTTGAAAGACCCTGAAGGTCTTCATATTGACTATTTGTAAAGACAAAACAACATTGAGCTTCAGTTTGAAGTATCAAGAGCCTCTTTATTACTTTAACAGCAGGAAGACGAGGTTTTCTAGGTGGGTGTATGAGTCACAGAGGTCTGCTGTTCAGAGGGTAAGCAGAAATGTAAATACTTACTCAGCAACAAGAGGATTACACACTCCTTTAGAATACAAGGCCTCTAACGGGGCAAGGCGATCAGAAAGCTGTTGAAAAGAAGAGGATTCAAAATATTTCTCTGATACGTGGCGGTTCTGCTGGGTGTCGAAGCTGCTCATCGTGGCAATTGGATGCAAATATTAATTGTTGCTTTTTAGCTTTTTTCGAGTGTTATGTCGAAAGTTCTTCTGCAACCGTTTTTGATTTGACTTGTTGTCTACACACATTTATATCCAAGTTACTCATCCTCCAAAGGCAACAAGACATCGGGCTCGGAAAAACAATTGTGTTGTGCGAGACATGCACCCAAACTATTCTAACTGCGTGATTATCAGCCAAAAATATCAGCGATTATCAGTGAAAACCATTTATCTTTAAATACCCGTTATACTGAGCCAATAAAATAAACTGTTTTCAGCTTTGTGGCAATCCATTTTCTAACTAACTCAATGGGTTTGGAAATGTTGATTAATTAATTCGAAAATAGTTTTGACTTTCTTTTTTTCTTTTTTTGTTAAAGTCCTCAAACTCTCTGTTTCCAGCTTCTCCTATTTAGGGTTTTGGACGGTTGGCCGGACTAATTAAGACGTTTAATAAAGATGTTATCGTGGACGATGCTGGAAAACCCTGGTGAACGATTCATTGAGAATAGAATTGTCAGATTGCTAGATATTCAACATTTGCAGAAATAGGAACATTTTCTCAAACCATAACATAACTTGATCCTTCAGTACCAAAAGTGAACTTCTTATCCTCTGTACAGCAAAGTCTCTGGCGGCTGCCAGTGACCACCTCCAGTCTGCGTGAGACACTGTACCCGATTCATCATCTGACATTGATTAGCAGCATGTACGGTGGGAAGGATGATGGATGACTGCCAGGTTGGGGCCATGACATCCATATTTATAATTTGTGCAGTTTATAAAATGACCTTGGCTCCGTGGCTCTGGTGTGCTGTACCTCCAGATCTGACAAGTGAGGCCGTGTTCAGAACAGAAATAGCGCGCTGTGTTTAAAAAACCACAAGGGGCTGCGTTGCTCCAGGTACCGGTGAGAAAATGAAACGCGATCCAGGAGGTTTAGTTTGAGGCCTACATCAATGACTTTGAAGGCTTATCGCATACCGAAACACTGCACAGGGGTTCGTGATACTTTCACATGACGTTCTCAAGGTAAACGAAACGACTAACGCTGTTAATGTTGCACACAAGCTCCCAGGAACACGCATCAGCAATGTGGCATCTCACGCTACCAACGCATGGGGAGGAAACGGGGTTGTTATCAGGTTGTAGTCCCCAGATTCTTTCTTTTCACTTTCTGGTCACTTTGCATGAATGAGTTTAAAAGTGGTTAATTAAATTAGTCTTCTCTCCCTTCTGACTTTCTGCATTTTATTATTCAAAACATCAGGGCATCATTGCTGCGAGGAGGAGGAGGAGGAGGATGCGTCTATTATAAACGTTCTACTGATGTAAATAATGACTCGGATGACTATTAATGGAGACACGGCAGTTTCCCTTTGGTGTTGCTGTGCTGGAATATTGTACACTATTCATCTCTCTCCACTGATAGACAACTATCACTGTATGGCCAAAGGGTACATCTATTACCAGGATCTCATAGTAGAGGTGCTAAGAATAATATATGAATGACTGCTGCCCTACAACATCATACTTAATAAGAGGAATCTTCTTACTTCAGAGAATTCATTCTTCTGAGAGTTACATCTTCATCCTTCTGAGCTATACAGAAATATATGTCTCACTACTCTGTCAAGGACATGTCTCTCCTTTGTTATTAACAGTAGGACGATGTGGAAATTATAGCTTCCCTTTCAGCTGCCCTGTGTGGGTTTAGAACAGAGAGGATGGCTCTGTGCCTGGCAGAATTATTGACTCATTCTTCATAAAAGTCTTCCTTTGTCTACCTCTTATATTTCACCATTCTCTCTTCCTACTTCTGCAGCCTTTTCTTTCACTCGTTCACTCATTCGTTCAGGAGAGACGACTCCTGGTCTTATCTCCGAGGAGCAGAATCAACACCCGCCCTCCTCTCTCTGGACCGGCGGCTTATTGTCCCGACTACATTCACTCATTCAGCCTCAGTACAGATCACTCCCTCTGACTGAGCACAAACTGTTTGACTTTCCAAAAAAGGTGGCATTGTAAAAGTGCAAATTATTTAGTTACAAACTAAAAATCCACTGGCCTTTTTATGCCGAGTTGTCGGAACAACAAGTGTAGCAAGGTCAACAAAGCAGACATTCATATTAAAATGAATCTACGAATCTTTACTGTTCGTTTGAGGAAATGTTTTGGAAGGACTGCGGCACTTATTGTTAATGAACAGTATTTTGGTTTGAGGTTTTCCAGGCTGTATAACTTTTTTTTTTTTTAAATGAATAAGTAAAGAAATACGTGACAGTAAAATGGGGGAAAATAAGTGCAATTTAATTCCTTTTGACGCTGACGCCTCAGCCTTCTCGCAGCATGTGGACCTCTGCGATTTGAGCGTGGGTGTTGTAGTTGCTTTCAGACGAACACTGTTCTTTAGTCCTTTTAAGCCAGACACAGAAATTGCTTTACTTTTCTGTCTGCGCTGTAAAGCCTTTAGCTGATGCCGATCTGTTCATTTGGTCAGGAAACTAAAGAACCTGAATTGAATTCTATGAACCCAAAGTGAATTTGCTTCATCACCTACACAACATTACATCAGGCGCCGTCATTACTGAATCCCATCCCTCTGTAGTCTTTAAAGTCGGCCTCACAGAAGGCTAAACAGTCTTTTTTTTAACCCTGCAAACATTTGAGATTTAAAACGATTTACGTGGTTTGAATCTTTTATGATTTTTTTTCTACAGTGCAGGTTGTTGTAATCCTGCTCTCTTCCTTTATCACATACCTCATTACTCATTCCTCTGCATATTCCTTCAGTTGATTAACGCTCTTACACCTGCAGTTGTGGTGCTTTAATATTCAGTTTACAGGTTGAATGAGCAGGTGTTGCTTTTTATTTCTGCGTGAATTCACCAGGTAGATCAACCGCTTCATACGAACAGCTTTACAGATCCTTAGAAGTGGTTAGTGCTGGTTAGACCACACCTGTTTGTGTTGCACTTTAGCAACAATTCTTATAAAGGGTCAGTTCACCCCAAAAACATGTCATCACTGAAGTCATAGCAGTATCGAACAATGCAGAGTAACATAGTAACTAAATACATTGTTTCTAATTAGTGACAACATCGCGCTGTATTACCAGAAAGTGATCGTAGCGCTTCATCGCTCCTTGAACCTGCCTATAATGCTCTTATTTGCTCTTATTTGTGTCTTTCACTAACGTCCATTTCTTTTCTCTTCTCTCTCTTATGTCCTGACCCCTGTTGTGGAACACACAGGTAAGAAACATCTCATTTTTTTTGATTATAGCCGATCACAACCCACTGGTGTTTGAAGTAGTCTGTCTGCAACAACTCAAAATGCTGTTTTGATGCCTCTAGGGGGCAGCATGAACTAAAAGTTCAGTGATCACTGAGGCAGCAGAAAGCTCAGTGGAGCCCTGCACCTTCACCATGTTGGTATGCTAAGAGGGTTTGTGCATTACGGCTCTGTCTGTATTTGCACACTGTGTGTTTAAATTAGCTTCTTTTTTTTTAACAGTGTTGTGGCATTTCCTGGTGTGAAAGGAATCTTTCATGTTGTTTGCTGCAGTTGTTTTAGTATCTGCAGCGGTTCTGTGGCTCTCTGTTGTCATGCTTTAGTTTTGTGAAATCATGGACACCGCCCAACCACATCTTTTGTGCCCTGAAGTCTGTTTGACTCCTGCTGTACACATCTCTGCCTCTTGCAAAAAAAAAAAAAGAGTATTTATAAGCAGTTCTCGTGTCCCTCGGACGCATATCAGCTGTTTTTCAAGCACCAGCTCTCTCCTCCTCACTCATTTCCCACATGGAGACACTCCCGGCTAAGAGCTTCGATAAATGTTCAGGTTGTTATGACGACTATAAGTGCAGCATTCAATACTACATTAACATTGATGAAGCTCTTACACTGTTGCACATCTCTTCAGGTTTAATGCAATGGTAATTCTGCAGACAATCCTTTGGGAAGCAATTCACAAAAAGCTCTGTGCTAAAAGATCCATGGGTTTTGTTAAAAAACAACTTAAATTTGAACGCAACAATCTAAACAATAAAAGGCCAGCCTGTTATTACAATTTGTTAATTGTATCAATACTTTGGTAGCTGTTTCAAAAGTAAAGGTGTCTAGTAGGATTCTTGTGTTGAGTCTGAAAAACACAGAGGATCAATCAGTTTTGAGGATCACAGTGATGCATGTCATCTTCCATTAAAAAAACTCAATAGAAGTTTTAAATGTGAAAAAAAGACTTTTGGTACACAGGTACTGTTGACTGATGGTCCGTACCACATCTGTCTACGATCATCTACAATCTGAAAGTACTTTCCCAAGTCATAATTTTCTTTGGTAGATTAAATATTGCCTTTCTGTTCGGCCTTCAGTCACTTTGAACTGCTCAGCTATCAGCCTTGGGTGTGTGCTACGGTTTGATGGGGCGCAAGTCAGTCGATGCAAAGTGGCTCCCAGTGTCACAACTGTGCACGGCAGGAAGTGGCGCGGGGATAATTGAGGACCTTGTGCTGCATCAGTGCACCCTGGTTTTTCCGTGGCGGTGTGGGGTCAAAACTGCCATCTCTTGTTTTTTCAGTGCTTCTGTTTCACTGCCGGGAGGATGAGGCCGGTCTGCTACCCAGCGTTAGTCCAAGGGTATCATTTGTGTGGAGCCATAAGAGTGTCCTGTTTTATACTTTATGTAAGGGTCAACTTACAAAAAAAACGTGACAAAAATGATCCTCTTGCCCAGGTATTTATAGGTGTCCACCCTACCCCAATCGTATTGTGCATTCAGCAAGTTTCCAATATGCTTCATGTGAAATTAAATTCATCATCCTCTAATTTATCCATTGAAACAATATGGATAGCTTCATGTTTTTCAAGTGTTGACTTTTTTCACTTCAGCAAGGTGTCTGCAGGTATGAAAAGCTTAAAGTTGCAGGTCACACCGGGTTACACGGAAAGCATAAACCAGCCACTTCCTGTTGATGCCGTCTCGTTGTACATGGATGTCGACTGGAAAGAAAAGTTGCTCCCTTTTCAGCCCGGAAGCATTTGTCCTCATCTGTATTCTTACTGCTCAGGACAGTTTTTGGCTGCCTGTTGAATTCAAGCATTGTCCACATAAAAAAGGAGCAAGAATCTCATTTCAGCATCGCATATTGATTCTTATATTCAGCCATCTGCCCGAGTGCTTATGTCAAAGTGTACACACTTTATCTCAGCGTGAAGGAAAATAATTTAGCTGCCTCAGGGATGATAATGGAGGAGTACCAATTGGAAGGAGGTGCGTGTTAAAGCAGTACTTCAAACGCTCCAGTGTTTTCTGGAGTGTTAGAACCATCTCACAGCGCACAGAGACATTACAGTAGACAGCAGCCTGGAATTAAGTGCCAGACCAGAAAAAGTATGTCACCAGTAATCTTTCTGTTGCTGCCAAGACCAATTTAAATTCAAATTTTGTGATATGCCTTTGTATTTTCAGCCCCAAGTTTATTGTATGCAAGTATGCCAACAGTGCCCACAGGGCTTGGATGTGGTTTTGCCAGAAAGTACAATGTCTGCGGTTAATAACATGTTTTCTTGAATGAAGAAAGTAGATACATTTTTTACAATTGTCGGCTATCTAGAACTGATTTACTGCATGCAGCTATAGTATCGACCAACGAGCTAAAGTATGATAATTTGTTTTTAATGTAATTTGTACCATGAAGAGAAGTTAATTGCATTCAGTTAATTTTTTATGTAATTTTTCATACAAAAATACCAAATATTCTCTTTTCATTATGTCTATTTTCAGGGTTTAGTGCTCTTCTTTGTCTTATGTCATTTTTAGGTTTTCCAGTGTCGGTCAGACAAAATGAGCGATTTAATAACTTTTTAAGAAACATTTCAAATGCCATTTTCACTGTTTCCTGACATGTTATGTAATGAATGGGCAATCAATCCAGAAAACAGTCGACAATGATAAAGATCATGAATTAGAATTCATATTGGGTAAGAGTCGATCATGAACAGGATAAGTGTCCAAACCTTTTTTTAGTTTTTATAAATGTTTTATTTGCCATTTCTAGATTTTCTAATGAACAAAAACAAATTATACAAGGTCACAAGCAGTGACTCTGCTGCATTTCCTCTCGGTCCCCCAACAGTTCGGCTCTGTTTGTTTTGTATTACTAGGAATTGAATATTTACCCTGATGCAGTTCCCTGCAGAATCTGTGTTTTGATTAACAATTCATGGCCTCCTCAACGCATTTTAACCAGGCAATCAATATGCTGTCCTCTGATGAGGACGGGGGGGGCGTTGTTGGGATTAATTTACCAATAAAAAATGAAAAATCAATGATAGGCTCCTCCACATAAACACACACACAGAGATGCTCACATACATGAACACTCAGGAGTTTTGTTTATTACAGCTGCGGTGTGTCGGTAGTAGTTCTATTACTGTGATGGATGACAATGACAGGGATTCCATGGCTACATTAGATTTTCCAGCTACATCATCTAACTAGGCAGCAACATCCGCAGACTTTCATTTAAACAGAGCTCTGATGTAATTAGCAAAGCCTCATTACTCTGCCTGCTACCCCTCCCACTTGTTTACCATTAGTCCGGTGGAAAAAAACACAACTGTGTCGGGGACAGACTTCAGGTTTGGACAAATTAAAGTTTCCTCTGAGTTACACTAAAGTTAACTTTTAGAGGCAGGCATTTCCCCCTGGATTCTCCCCAGTGAAATGTTGTCCATACTTATTTGCTGACTCCTTCCTCTCTAATGGAATATACTGTAACAAAATGTAATGAATCATTACTCCCGGTATAATATGTTTAGCTCTTATACATTTGAGTATATTAGTGGTTTTAAGGGTCTTTTCCCTGAAGACTTTTTTAGTGGATCAGTCCATTTTAATGATTTTAAAGGTGTTGTATACGGTTGTATAAATGCAAAAAATATTCTAAATTCCCATCATTCATGTTTACGATCTATCGTTCTTCCCCTTATTGATTCGTCTTCCCTGCCTTTGTTGTCTGTAACCCGCTCATAAAAACATCACTCCATAAAGCAACTATAGTGGGCAGACATGTGACAATGATCAACCCTTAAAAGCTTGATTGGGTGTGTAAAATGTATATAACATGGAATCTTAATGACTAATGAGGTGAAATAATGTTGAAAATCTGCCATGTCTCCCTTTTATTTTCTCCCTATCCAGCCGTGTTTACTAATTAAACTATTCACGAGTCTGTAAAGGCGGCCTCCCACACCATCTGCAATTAGGAATCCTAATACCTGCATTAAAAGCCTCATTCTGATTCTGATTTCAATATTCTGACATTTAGTACACCTGACCGTACACAACATATTGTATAACCCAGAATAAGGAGCAAAAACCAAGAGTGCCTTCAAACTGAAGTGACATGTTAGGATATTTATTTAGGCTTCTATAGGATGAGCATGACTTCACAGGATGAGAACGGTTTCCCACATATTCCATGATGATTCTCCATTATTCATTACAGTCCAGTTGTAATGCTTTCTTGAACACCAGAAGGGTGTCAGATGTGATCATGAAATCTTTTTGAGAGGTTCTCATGCACATTAGATTTAACAAAAGTCAGTGGAGATGAAGTCACTGTGGAGTTGCTCAAGGCTCACAGTACCCACATGTGCGCTTCATGCTTCACCTCCCCTGATCTTCTCAGGGCCTCCCTTACACCTCAACAGCGACACGCTACAGTGGATAAGAGAGAATGTGCTGATTCGGTCCGACTGGCCGGTTTAATTTGTGATGAGCGTGGGAGAGTGGGACCTCACGGGGATGCTGTGAGCCTTGTGGCCAGGTTGTGCTGCTGCCCCATCCCCCCCTAGCCAGCTGTAGATGCGCCTGCTGACTCAGCACCGGCTACCTGGTCCACTTCCTTGTTCTCGCCAGTACTGGATTAAGAAGTACCCTCCTTTTTTATGCCCAGAGAGGGATTTGAATAGGCCTCTTTTTCTTTGGGTGCTATTGGTGAAGTCATTCTGCACGCCACTGATCTTTGCACTTAGTTTCCTTTTAGATTAAAGAATAATTTGCTGTCCAATCCCAAGTTCATGCGAGTTCTCTCACACATTTTTACCAGTATGCAAATTCATGTTTTTTAATACTTGAAATATATTTCACTACCTCTAGTGCTGGTAGGCTGTTGTAGCATCTCAGATAATTTGTGGACCCTTCACAAATTGTAAAGGGGGAAACTATGTCGTAAAACCATTTCTGGAGGGTAAGCACACAAGAGACTCAATTTCACAGTTTTGTGTTTTTATATCATAGCTGTTACAAAAGATAAATGTGGTTACCTTCACTCATTAAAAAGGATAGAATGACTTTAGATTAAAAAAACAACAAAAAACAGCTGGAGTCCTTGTACTCCAAATCTGCACAGATGCCTTTGTTTTGTGACTCGACTCACAAACAAAGATTACAGACACATGGCGATCAACACGTTGCAGTGAAAGTGTTGACACCAGTGATGTGGAGGATCAGGTGAACATCGCCTGTTGCTCTTTATTTCATACCACTGGTGATCAAATGGAGAATCCAGCAGACAGTGTAACGGTTCAGACAGCTGTAAATTTCAAACTGTTCATTCATCCCGGACTGTGAGAACTCAGTCGGTGCAGAAATCACAGAGAAAACACGAAGAAAACTATTTAAAGTAGTTAATTATTTTCAACTTTTGGAATTTTAAGCATTGGTTTACATATTTTTGGTCAGGTGCCCGTATGAACCGTGAAACAGGTTTCGCTTGCTGTGATCATTCCACCTGTCTTTAAAGAAATCCCTTACTAAAGCGATTTCAATGTAGCTGGTCGGGGTAACAGTCTTGTTTTTTTTTAAAGGTGGAATAAGTGAGTCTTTCAAAGTTATAGTCTTTTTAGTCTTTGTGCCACTATCTCTCCTCTGCAGCTCAGCAAGGAAACTGTGTCCAGGGAAACAAGAAGAGGGAGAATTACTCTAAAAAGATTGTAAATGTGGAACATATCCCTGTGATTTGTCCAACTCAGACTGCTGAAGGCTAATATTAGTTTCAGTCTTCATTTTGTCCTCCATTGAAATTGTTTGAGTACGGGTTCTCTTTACAGCCGGGAGAAATGAAACCTGTCGGCTCGGAACAAGTCGGCGGTTTTCTGTTGTGGTTCTTAGAAGGCGGAGACCAACTGGTTTGCACTGATTTCAGTTGAACTTGAGTCTGTTATATAACTCAAATGAAGGTTACTATGTGTGGTTTGTCTGTCATCGACTCTAAATTCGTCCTCTAAGACACTTTGGAATATTTTGCACTTCCGTGAAGAGTTGTTTCACTTCTAAAGAAGAGGAGCACGCATCCTCTTCTGTTAAGACCATTTAGTAACCAGTAACGGTAAACATCTGCTCCGAGCAGTATTCGCCACAAAAGTAACTCACTGCTGTGTTGACTTGCTTTGTTTGTTGCCAGGTTTATTCCCCTGTGCGGAGTTTCAGCACTTTTCCAAATTAAAACAATGCTCTTCCTTTAAGACGTGCTTTGGATTATTGTAATGCCAGGTAAGGTTCAGCCTGTAGCCTGAGGTGTAGCTGAGTGTTTGGAAGTAAAGCCTAAAAGTTGAATCTCTGTCAGCTTTGCCTCTCCACACCTTCTCTATCTCCTATGTGTTTTAGGTTTCATTTTCCAGTGGGGGGGGGGGGGGGGGGGGGGGGGGTGGTGTGTGTCTCTGAAATACCCACATCATCTGTGGTTCTCCTGTGAGCACAACACAGGAGGAACACAGATGATGTGGGTATTTCAGAGACGGGCTGAATGCTTGGTAACTATCCATTTGTTGTAAACACATCTCCCCTGCATAACAATTAAGTGTCATTGTCACTGTGTGCATCAGAGACAGATGGCATGGCCAACACAGGAGGGGAAAAGAGAAACTCAAGATGTGCCGTCTCCATTGTTTCCGGCCTGTAGGGGCTGTGGCCTGATGTTCACGCCATTGTTAGCTGAGGGAGGTGAGTGACAAACTGTAATAATGCACATGGCACGGATTTCCTGGTGCATATCCAGCCCCCCCCGCTTTATGAATTCTGTGTGTCACAGTTTGTGACAGAATTGGCCTTTATTCTCGTGAAATCGGAAGCCTTTATTAGCGGCCTCTGCAGAAATCATTAGTGAATGGCGAGCCCTGCGTGCATAGCCAGAATTGGTTGACTCTAATAGCAAACAAGAGCCTTATCCCTGGATGAGGCCAGAGGCAGCACACTGCAGCCTGGAGGCCAGCAAGAGCGAATCCTGTTGCCAGGCAACAGTTTACAGATATGGGGGGGCTAGCAGCAGGGTCCTCCACGGCTGCCCACGCCCCTGCCCGTCCTTCGTCATTGTCGCGTCAGGATTAGATCTGCAACTTCCCTGGCCTTGAATTATTGATTTGATTTTCCCCGAGCATCGACATTTTGCTGCGCTCGTCCTACCTGAGCCGTCTGACATCAGCTGTCACTGACCGCCAGTCTGCTACATGATGAGGCTCAGGAGAAAAAATAATAGACCCAACGCTTGCAGCAGTGCTAGAGTAATAGCAATAATTACTCCCGATTTGAGCCATAAAAAACTGACATTTCTAATGCGGCAGTTTCTTTTCACTTCATAAGGACTCTCGAGGAGAGCGGACGAGGTCTCTGGGATGTTGTCTTTCCTAATTACTGCGTGTATTTGCTTTTCAAAGGGAGGAAAACCACAAGGTGGCGGGCAGAGTTCTTCAGTCTCATCACTGAAATAGTTTCAGAGTTCCTTTTTTCTCATTTCGGGCTCTCTCTGCAGCCTTGTGTGTTTGGTTGTTGTTCTTGATTTGGGATGCCTGTCTGTGAAGGAGTCTTATTTGTTTCCTGAATGTCTAATCTGCCAAGTTCATGCCTTTGGCTACCCACTGAGAAGGGGCTCCTTGTTCTGTGTCTGCCTGGCAGTCCCAGTGACTGCTGCTGTCCCCGGCCTCTTGTGCACATTACCATACAGCTGTCCCACAGGATGTAGTGAGACAGACACCCATGAGCTTCAGAGGGAAGCTGGGCACTCCCTCTCCTCTCCCAGATTCAGCCGCCGCAGCAGATGGGCTGTGGAGATTAAACCACACAGGCACATGGCGGCTATTGTGGCCGGCCCATTGTGAAATTTAAAGGGCATCTATAGGGTCAAGGCTGAGTTGGTGCGGTGAGTCCCGCCTCCCATCCGTGAACGGTGCTGGTGAAGGGTTTTGCTAATGATAGCTTTTGTGGCTTGTCAGGAATATGATCAATATACAGCGTGCTCAGGGGAAGCAGGAGTCAGAGTGCAGGTTACCAGCAGGGTGTTTAGCAGCATCAGCAGCATTAAACACATTTTCACTTTGTTAAAGTCATGTGATATTCTATATTCTCCTTTTATTGTCAACACACACCATGAAAAGGCAAAAACGAACGCTTATCCTACCGACAAGTATCGCCTGTGTATCAAAAGCTTATTATACATGAACTTATTCCTCTGATCGACATGTTTCTTCATTATGACCAAACATTAAGTCTATTTTGAGTCGATCCCACATACAGCCGTAATCACTGACCAAATCTACATGTGAAAATAGTCCCCAACAAATATACTAATTACTCCTATTTGAGTAATGGTTGCCAAAAATGTATTTCCAGCTGCTGTTTGAAATGACTCCTGTTCATCACCTGCTTTCAGGGATTAGCTCCTTCAGTAGGAACAAATGGGCTTGGCAGTTCATTAAGCACCACAGAACGGCTGGAACAGTCAGAAAGTGTTGAGAGACGGACTAACGCGTTGTTGGTTTGCATTTTTCATGTGATTTTTTTTTTTTGACAATAACAAAAATATAGTATATTGCCCACCTATTGATTTCATTATTTTTAATAAATGACCACCATTTTAGCTTCCATATGTACCCATAATGAAATGAGGGGTAAACCTTCTAGACTTGTCAGTAAACACAGTTTTAAGTAGCTGCATCATTTTGACTTGCCTGACATTTGAAATCTCTAATATCAGGTTGCGTTTGACTTAAAGGTTATGAAAGATGGCTGAGGAAATAGAAAGTGACTGAAAGTGATGATACCCTGAAACAACCTTCGCTGGAGTTTGACTGATGGTTCATGAATGGCCAGAGAAACGCAAAAACATTGTACTTTATACATTTAAAATTTCATAAAATATAGATTACGGCTACTCTGAATAAATAAAATGACTTGCATCAACACCCACTCAAATGTCTGCTCCAATAAAGAGTGCTGCGTGGATGGGGATGACGTTGGGATAACCTTCTGTGGCTGCTCTGCTAATTCACTTCACTCTACTTTCCTCTCTCTGAGCGCTATCGACCCCAAAGTTGTGGCCTACTATTTTTTTAAATGCAGGCTAACATCCTCTAAAGAAAGACAGTGTGGTGTCTTGGTGGAAAACATGAAAGCCTCCCATGCTGTTTTGCGGTTTGAGAGTATGACAGTGTGTGCTGAGGGAAGTCTATTTTTGGGAAGTTGTTCCAACCTCACTTCCATTTTCCACTCTTGTGCTCATTTCATTGACTGGCCAGTTGGTTGGTTCTTTGCTGATAAAGTTGGGGAAAAGTAAAGAAAAAGAAGTGACTGTATGACTAGTCATATATATATATATATATATATATATATATATATATATATATATATATATATATATATATATATATATATAAAACATTCTGATAACCATCTACCCAACACAAGCAGTTGATAGACTTGAGTGACTACAGACATCTGTTGCTCTTTCCTTCTCACGACGCTCTGTGTTGAGTTGTAACAATCCCAATGTGTATATCAAAATTTAAAGGCCAATATTTAAAACTTGGTGTCTGCACCATTGCAACAGAACAGGAAGGTACGCTGCTCGATGCTTGCAGCAGCAGCAGCAGCAGTGTATTAAGATGTCGGTCGGCTCGCCCACAGGCTGGATGTCGCTCATCAAGAAGCTGAAGCGAGACAATTGACAGCTTGAACTAACAATGCACTTCCTGCCACAAGGTGACAATTTGCATGTTACAGCGTGTTATGGGTTGACCTCCATGTTAAATAGACAGATATTTTCAAATGAATGCCACACCCCTGACCTCAAACTGAAAATCCAGAGCGATTGTTCCGTGTTATTTCAGTCAAGCCGTAGTCCACTTTGAACAAGTTAGCGAGGGGAAAATAGTAGCCTTTTATTCTCAGTCTATTTATTTCTCTCAGAACAGAGACACGGAAAAAGCCACAACAGCAATGGAGTGTGAAATCAAACGCCACATATTCCTTTGTTCATTTTCATACTAAAATCTCTCTTTGTAACTAGTAAAGACAAACACCAGGGCTATTTAAAAAAAAAAAAAAAAACACACACACACAATGAAGCCAACAATCAACATTGTGACAGAATTTAGTGTGAAATACACAGAACGTAACCTTTAATTAAATCGGGTAGTCTCATTGAAATGAAGATCTCTTTTGAAAGAGCGACCTGAGTTGAGCGAAGGGAAATGAAAAATAAACATAGCCAGACAAACAAAGGCAGTAGATGCATACAAAGAACACAGCCAGACATAACAAAATTACACAGAGCCTTACAGACAATCACTGGCATCGCTAAATGATTCAAAGTTTAAAATCAGCCGGTGGGATGAGACAAATTCAAGTTTTAAAGTTGCTCCACCTGCTTCAGAAGAAGATATCTTCTGTCTAATTTTGGTTACATTAGTAAACATTCAGTTTTCCAGAAAGTATTGTTAGCTTTGACTCTTTTGCATGTCAAACAATATCAATTATATTTCAGACATTTCCATAATGTCGTGAAAACCATTGCTCTGCCTTCAAACTCTCTAGTATAGTGGATCAATATTATCTCATGCCGTAGACTTGCACTCTGCTGCTGGTGTACGACTGTGCGTTGTATTTTTCTGTTGCCAGAGGTCTTGGGGGAATTCTTGTATCCATTATGCATGGCATAAAGCGCTGCACATGAGCAACAAATCAACAAGCGCACACCAACTCAGAGATCCTAAAGGTGCTTCTCCAAATGACCCAATATACTCTCCTCGCCGTATTCATTCTCTGCGAGATATGAAGTAATAGAGTGGTGTCTTCTGTGTAGTTTAGTGTGTAGGAGTGCTCTCGGAGTATGTGTCAGACGCTGTATGAGTTGGAGGCAGGGAGGAGGAAAAGACTGCAGCAAAGTCTGAATTGAATCGGTGACACATAAATACTGCTTTCGGTGTGTATGTCCTTTTTTTTTTTTTTTTTTTTTAGGGTGAAGCCACCAGCAGAAAGTTGGAAATGCTCATTAAAACCCTGCTAACCATTCAACTTCATCAATTTATTTCAACAGAAGTAATGTCGATTCATCTTTTGATGTATTGGACAAGGTTAGCAAAGGTCTGACTTTTGAAGAACACAAATTCTGCCATACTGTTCCATTTATTTTACATAAAAACGCATTTCCAGCTATTCAAGATTTCCTTTTGACAGCAGCTGGGGCTTTCCCTCTGTCTCCATGTTTCCCAGCATGGGATGTAACTCCTCAGAGACCCCATGCTGCCGACCCTCACCGCCACACAGATTTCAGTCTCAAGATTCAATGGACATATGGCACCCGCCTAACATCAGCCATACCGAGTACAACTGCAGACCTAGTTAGTATATGTATTGTTCTTCTGCGTATTCTTCCCCTTTTTGAATTCAGATTTTCTCAGGGACAGAGCATGTTAATAATCATTACTGCAGATATGGCAGAATTAGCCAGAAGGCTAGTTTTTCATCCGTAGTCCCTGACCAGGTGTGAAGTTTGCAGCCTAAACTCAAGAAACAAGTTTAAAACATGAATCGTGGTGTAAGGCATATTGAGTAAATAACGGTTCAGCAAAGCCAAAACACACAATAACAGAACTGCGTCACAAAAACAGACGGACGCAAAGACAGATATGGGTAACAGGACAGCAGTAGCACCAAGGTAAGTCAATCAACAAGGGCAGTGTAGCAGCATACAAGTTATGTATCAACAGACATTTGTCAAATGATGAAGGCATCCGAACTAGTGATGGGTTTTATTGAGGTGATTTTAATTAAGGGCTGTTCAGCAGAATTCTCTTATGCAAGTCTTTTGTTGAGCTTTCTTTCTTTCTTTCTTTAAAGAGTTGATATTTTTCCCCACGAAGCCTCACATTTGAATACTACTTCAGCAGTAGTCTCTAACCTGCGCGCTCTCTGAGATACTACTCTACTGCAGTAGTACTTGTAGTAGTATTTGTATGTCTGTTGTAGGAGTGAAACAAACATGCTTGCAAGGCATCCACGGTTCACTGCTCCTCTTCCCTTCCTGAAATGAAACATGAATGCCTCTTGACCTCTGTCATTCCATACAGCCTCTTGAGTCATGGGAGACACACCTCTCTCCCATCACTATTCAGTATTATCCCTTCACTGTGTCCTAACATGGTCGGCGTCCTTCAGAACAAAGAGATCCACTCTTTTCCTCCATATTGTACAAAAATTCCAACCTAGATTACTTTTCTTATTAAGTTGCTTTGCCTCAGCCAAAAAGGCTACTTGATCCTCAGGCCTACCTGTATGGCAGATTAAACATGGTAAATATGATCCCCACAGCACAGTACACTTCATGAGCCGAATCATTGCATTAATTCTGGTCATCTTCTGGTGCATTCTTTCTCAACAAGCAATTTTCTCTTTGCCTCGGGCTGTTTTGTTAAGAAATAGCTCCACGTCTTCTGTGTTCACAGTGCACACCACTATTGAGTGTCTGCATTTGTTAATGTGGAGGGATTCAAGATGCATTTTATTGCCATTTTTGATTGTTTGTCCACCTATTCAGGCTTTCGCCAGGGGACTGACGGTTTCCTTTTTATTGTCAGATTTTTAAATAACATGTATAGATTTTTTAATTAATATATGCTACAGATTTTACAGTCATGACCGACTCTTTAAAGCAGCTATTATGTATATTTAATTGTGAGAAATGCTATAAAACCCACTGGCTGCACTACCTGCTCAGCCCACCAGATGCAGTAAGTTATAGCTGGTGAACACAGTGGAGCATTTAGAAGCCAAAGAACCAGACTTATCAGGAGTTGTTAGACAAGAAAAGACTGAACATCGGACTTACTTTCACTTAATTAAGATTAAGTGAATGGTAACTGCTGGATATGTAAATAAGCATGTTCACCATATTAACCATAACAATAGCCTGTGGTTGGGCGGAAGTTGTTTCGTTGAGTTTATGTTTACTTGAGTGAAAGTCCAGTAGATAGTCTTCATAAGAGTTGCTTTGCTGTTACGTTGCATCACTCATCTTTACCAACAAACGGCCAAATACAACAATGTGTAAACTGCTGTCTTTTTGATCTTTGATTTGACGTATAGCCATTATATGAGTCTCATTTTGTGCCATCAGACATGTCTGTTGATAGCAGTCAAGTCAGGCACTTAAAAGAGCTGCTATCACCCACTCTGCTGGTGGTGCATCAAAGATAACCATAATCCCAAACACTTTCGACAAGAGCCTTGGCTTTCAAAGCCAGGCCAGTAGACTCATCCAAACAAGATCAAATGTACCCTTCACTTTGTGGCAATTGGATTTCTGTGTAAACATGGGAGTCACGTATTTCACTCTTATCAAATGTTTGTTTTAGTCGCTGTCCATTTGAGCCACTTCTCTACTTAACCTCGCTATCAAGAATAGGGCTCACAAAAAAATAGCGTTTTCAACTTTAAACTGCGCAAACTTACAAGATGTTCTACCTGCATTCTTTCCAGATTCCGTCATTAGCGAGGCTCAGCTACCAGTAGGATCCACCGTAGTTTAATCTTCTTCCTGTCTTCCTCTGTCTTGAGTTTGGTCGTTCTACAAAAAAGTATCCCTCCATTTATCGCAGCAGTGTAGGAAGCACCACCCTGCATTCTTTGCTCTTTTTGTTCCTCACCGGTTTGTCATGGTGGGAAAGCCACTACAGTCTGTCCTATGCTTAAGTTTATGATCTTTTCCCCACAGTAGAACTTGTTGGTTTTTCAAGGAAACTTTTTTTTAGGAACATCGCTAAGACAGATACTCCCCTCAATGCTCCCTTGCCTTCCTGCTTCTTCAGATTCTGGCAGAGGAGGCTCAATAAGAATGCATATAAGTATTTTTAGTAGTGCCACGGGCATGTGACTTTGAACTATTTTTAAACTGTTTGTCTTCCATCGCATCATAACATAAGCTTAGATAGGGTAAATGCTGTGTTTTCAGTGTGTACTATACTTGCACACCTCTGGGAAGAGGTTCTTAACATGCGTCACACACCACTTTTATTTATGCAGAATATGCAATGTTCATATAGTAACACTGTTGCATATCAAGTGTTCTGAACTAAATACTAACGTCAGCATGCTAAGATGCTCACAAAGACGATGCTAACTTGTAGATGTGAAGAAGTTGTGTATCATGGTCACCTTATTTCCCTTCCCCTGATGGTAATGTCATTAGTTTTGCTGATATTTGGCCATCAGTGTTTCCCACAGGAGTGTGTGAGACCTCTGACCTTCTAGGGGGTCTGCGGGCATGTTCCCTGGGGGAAAACAATATTGTACATTCTAAAGTTGGATGCATCAATCTGGTGCACAAAGTCCAATTATGAATCGATGATGGCCGTACATTAAAAGTCAGGGGATCTACAGTTCATCCTGACGGTGGAATGAAGGTCTTTACCAAAGGTTATGGCAATTCTTTCAACGCTATATGAAGCATTTTACCCAAACCCAGAAATGTCAACCCCATGGTGGATCATCAAAGTTATTAGCTAAAATAATCTGAGAACCTGAGTGGTGGAGCTAGAAACAAAGTCACCAAAGTCATTGGGTGACATCCTACTGGGATCATGAATACATCTAATAATTGTTGAGATATTTCAGTCTGGAGCAACTTGGCAAATACTGATCAATATGTTTGCTTGCTTCCTTGCTTCTACCGGACTGTTAAATAGCTTCCTCTGATCACTGATCCACTCGGATTAAGGTAAAACCTCCGTTCAGAGGTTACTCAGGCATGTCTTCTTTTGAAATCCTGTATTTGGAGCAGCAAATATGCAAATTGCTGCTTTGTTGTAGAGATAAAGGGTAGTATGGGAAGATGGTGTTCCAGATGAGATCAGTATCACAGAGGGGATAAAATACCAAAGGCAGTTTTATTCATGAGTTTATGTAACAAGTCCAGGTCAAGGCATGCGACCAAGTCACCGTCACAATGTCCCCGCGCGGTTTCCCACCACCGTCTCAAGCATATTCAGGGATCTACATACGACAGGCAACACCCAGCAGGCACAATTTGGCTCGCTCTGCTTCATCTCGGATGCAGAGTGGTAATTCTGGATGATTAAAGAGGTTTATTCGTTTCTGTGTAAATGTTGATGCCAGCCCCAGCCAAGTTTCACCTGGCTCATCACACACATTTCCATAACCCTGTTTCATTTCTGAATGAGATATGACGGCTCAGGCTGCATCCAAATGCAAAAGCTAGATAGGCCTATCGTTGGAAAAGGATTAGAAATGGAGGAAAATGTTAACATTTCCTGTACAATTTGCCACTAGAGTGTTTAGTATATGACCTGCTCCTGAGGTACTTATCATGTAGTAAATGAGTTATTTGACTTTGAGAAAATCCAAGTTTCATTACTCTTCCTCTAGAGAGCCAAAAGCTGCTTTCAAACTTTTAAACAGTCCTGACTAATTGTTGACTTTTTTGCTCATTTCAGAACTTCATATGCATCCTGAGGTTGAAACTCTTAAACATATTACACTGACCATTTTATTCACTCAATACTGTACTGCTGCTGCTACTATCTTCGCGGCACAAACGGCACCGTTTGTCTGCCTGTTCGGTATGGAGGAGTCAGGCTTGCTCGTTTTTTTTTGGTTTTTTTTCTTCATGTATCATTGATCTCAGGATGGTTGGTGTCATTGTTCAGGTGTTATTGTGCAGATTGTACAGTCCTCTGAGACTAACTTTATAAAAAGAAACTTGCCTTTGGACGAGGGAGGAAGGTGATGCAGTTCAGAGGAGTCCCTCACTGAATAAAAGTTGGCCAAACATGCTGGCCAACTTTTTTTTTCGCCGTGTTGTGGGTCAAATGCAATGCGGGTCAGAATGAAAGCGGCGGTGGCTCTTGCAGAGGGTCATACTTTTCTGTTTGAAGCTTTTTCTTCACAACAGTTTCCAGCAAGCTAGTTCCACTGAGCACTGGACACGTTCCTGATGGCCCTAGGACTCGGGTATGATGTTTGTGATTGGACAACATAACGATTGAGAGCATCAGTCAAGTCTTTAAAATGCAAAGAGACACACATTCTGCTATTGATTGCTTGGACTTCATTACTTCCAGTGCAACAAATTAAAGCGAGGACAAATTACGGATGCGGTGTCCATCTTTATCCCCACCTTTAAAATTCTTCCCAGCGGGACTACAAGGACAACTGGCGTCCAGGTGTCCTTGCCGGGAAGAACTGCAGTCTGCAAGGAAGTGCATATTATTCTCATTAGGTGAGATTGTGTGTATTGTTGCAAAAGAATTAAACATACTTGTCTTATTTAAACATCAGTGGGACAGAAGTGTACTTCAAACGCAACATTTTTCCTTTTTTTCTTTTGCATAAATATTATGCAGCAAAAAGTGGCATTTCCCCCCCAAAATGTCGATTTTTCTTAGCTTTCGCCCCACAAAGAAAGGCATCAACCAATCACGTTGTGCGGAACAGACGTATTCAAAATGCACACTAAACAGAGGCTCCGCAGTCCGAGCAAAGTCAGCAAACTTTATTACTTTATTAGATCCACTCTTTAACAATAACAGCCTCAGACATATAGAGTACTGCGTAACTGTGATGCAACTCAAAGCATTGCACTAATAGGAAACTCGATAAAATAGCTTACAGTAGCTTTAACCTGTACAACAATTTACCTCAGCCAGACGCTGCTCCGGGTCAGTAGGTTTTCTTCCTGCATGGATCTATCCAAATCTTTTATTGAACAAGTTTTGTAAATAGGTCTGAAATGAAGATAATCTAACATTTTTCCCAAATACTTCAATATTGATCTTGCAATGATATTGTAGGTTTGACCATTGGTGCTTTCACTAAATATTTATATAATGAGAGTTAATAATAAATAATCATGAGTAAAGTGTATATAATTACTAAGTGGGCAAAGGCAACACTTATGCCATATATCCAAAATCTAAGTTCATATTACTATATTGTCAATAAAATATAGAATATAGTATTTTGCATCGCCGCTGCTATGGGTTTTGAAGCCAATCAGAATGCAGTATCTGCAGACACATTTCTATTCTGCTCATCAAAATTCATAAGGTTATAGATTTTGTTTTATGCTGCTGTTCTTTTAGAGATTTGTAGCATTATTTTGGCTTTCTGTGTACATATTTCATCGTTTCGGTGTACATATTGAGACCAGAGTGTCAATATCATCTTCCCTAAGCACTCTCATCAGAGTGACTTATTCTCCACGGGGGAAATCAGCTTCTCTGTCTCTTATTGGAGGGCTCTGTGGTTACTTTTGATGGTACACATTACTGAATAAGGAGACATGCTGCAGATGTAGAGGTTTACCTTCTTAGTCCAAGCTGTTCTGTAGTTAGTTCTGGACTGTGAAGAAGTCCAGATTTTAGATTCAAGAAAGGTTCTAATGTTTTTTATATGTGTGACTTCTTTTATGCTCCTTGAGTTCTACTTTGTAGATCATGAGTCACAGTGCAGTAGGACGGACTGTAACGACTGTCATTCTGGTAGGAAGCCCACAGCCACCAGTTCTAATTAAAACCTTCTATATCTAAGAAATGAAATTAATTTTCTACTTTGCATAATTATTGTGGTTTTCTGCTTCCTACCTTCTGCTGATTGTTAAAGCAGACATTGTGACGGGCCTTGTGCAGTTGTATTTTAACCAGTTTTATTTAAGGATTTCTCACAAAGTTTTTAGTTTTTTTTTAATCATAAAATGAGACGTCACTGCTTATTAACTGGCAGAAATTCAAATTTAGATTATGTTTAGTGAGTGATATGCAACAAATATGACTCTGCAAACATTTTGCCCAGTATTTTACTGGAAGGTGGGGAACAACTCTGGACACCGGCTCTTTGAATTTTAATGTTCTCTCCTTAGTCTTAGTGCTTTTATTCTTTTTCCTTTTCATTGCGTAGACCGTTGCCTATTAATTATTGTCTCTCTGCTTGTATACATTTTAAAATGCTGCGCCTGTTTAAAATTCCAATTTCTGAATAATTACCATTAATTGCAAATACCGACCTCTGTTTTTCATTTATTTCCGATGAACACCATCGCAGTCACGAGGGAGGTACCAGTGGCTCTCGCTTTAATTTATTTTTTGACCTGACCCCTTCCCACTTGAATGTTTTGGTCGCGTGGGTGGCTGCAGGATATGATAATTCAGCGTCTTGCAGATGATGCTATTATTATCCTTCGCAGAATGCCATGATCCATGGTTTCCTTATTCATCAAACCTCCCCCACACGCATTACATCTGTCCAGTCTGGAATGGGGCTCACGCTTCACCATTTCAGGAAAGATCTATTGAGAGGAGACCCCCCTAGTCCTCGTTTTTTTTTCCACAGAGAAGACAATCGCACAATGACACGGCGCCGTTTAGTGATGCATCACTGCCCAAGAAGTATTTGCCTCCTTCAAGTTCACCACCTCACATCAAACATTTGCTCAAGAAAGCTCCTTTTTTTTCGTGTAGTGAGGCTTTTTCCCACCAACATCTGTTGATTTGTATTAGTAGGCCGGTCACGTTCCTCCAATAGCACTAGACAGGTGTTAGACCTTTTGTACCTCCTCCAAGGCTTAAACGATTAATGGGTGACTCAACAGATATTTAATGTGAAAATTAAGATCGATCAATTCAGGGCTGCAACTAACTTTTAATCTATTTTATCTGTTAATCTGCTGAATATTTTACTGGTTAATAGATTAATCATTTGTTCTATGAAGTAACTTTTCACAGACCAAGTTGACATAACAGTCCAAAACCCAAAGATATTCAAATTATTATCATAGAAGACAGAAAACAAGCACATCCTTACATTTCAGAAGCCATAACAGTGAGTTTTTGGCATTTTTACAATTAATTAATTCATTGTTGCACATTAATTCTCTGTTCATCGATTATTCGACTGATCATTTCATCTATAAATCAATTCATTATTTATGTGTCAAGTCAAAAAATATGAAACACTTGCATCCAAAATGTGAGGATTTTACTTTTAAAATGCCGTTGCATATTTTATAAATTATGAAACAAAAGATGATCAATAAATGACCTGATAAGGATCTGCAGGCTTGTAGAGTTTCTGTTGAGTCAGTGTGCTGAAACCTTGGTATGGATGCTGTCTATTATTTGTGCACAGTCAAATAAGACAAGATTTGCATTTCCCCACAAGCTGTCTACTGCACTGCGATGTGTATTTTTATACATCCTCTGCTGTTCAAATATTGCAGCAAAAGGAGCCAATGTCTGATGGAGCACTGGTACCTGGTTTGTTTGTTGATTTAAAAAAACAACAAAAAAAACCCGAAACAAGTAAAAAACAACAACAACGAGCTGGCTTTGAGCGCAAGCAGTTTTTTGCAGCCGAACGACTGACGAGCAGGATTTTGGTTTTGATAAGCAGAAGGTCAGTTTCAGGGGGGGTGGGCCGGTTAATTCTTTACCAACTGGCAGAAGGAGAGCAACAAAGACGGCCACGGCCTATTCAAAGGCCACAGTGCAACCGCTCTTGCATGCCAAGCATTCCAATGTGCTGTGTAAAGGTTGAACCGGGAGAGAGCAACGAGACGGCCTTTCTCATGAGGACCACCTTAAACACACACACAGACACACACACACACACACACACACACACACACACACAGCTCAACCAGCTTTGTCTGAGCACCCCAACATCCTCTGGGGATTGAGTGCTTGTGTGTGTGTGTGTGTGTGTGTGTGTGTGTGTGTGTGTGTGTGTGTGTGTGTGTGTGTGTGTGTGTGTGTGTGTGTGTGTGTGTGTGTGTGTGTGTGTGGCTGTGGTGAGAAAGTGTGACTAAAATGCCAGAATCAGCCAAATCCTTTGACACCTGTCGTGTCGTTCAAGCTGACTTTTTTCAGACTCACTGTACATGATTAGCTTTTATTTAACTTGGTAAAGCACCATGCAGCAGAAAGCTGTACGGTTTGCAGAGCGTCACGCCACATACATTCACTAGTGTCTCGTCCAAAATAACTCAACAGTTGGAGCTCAAATTGTGGTGGATTTTTACCAGAAGTCTCTTGCCAAGTGTTTCTTTTCAGTAACGAGCCCAAATACCCCCCCCCCCCCCCCCCCCCCCCCCCCCCCCCCCCCCCCAGGTCATGCAGTAATTACAGGTGTAAGCTGGGAGTGTCTGAAAGGCTGCCAGATCTCAATGCCCCATCACCTGTGAATGGAGCCCTTCCCATGACCCTTCATTGTGCCCCGTGTTTCCATGAGCTAATGCTGACGTCTAGTGAGGTCAAAGGTAGCAAGTCTTGAAGATGTATAGAAACTCATGGTGTGGTCCCAACTGGTGTGAACTGGATATTTTAAATCAGAGAACATGGAGTTATGGCAAACCCATGCTCAAAGTTCAGTTTAAACCGGGCGCAAACTTCACTGTTACACTTGTCAACTGGTCAGTTTGATACTTAGTGTTTGTTCTCTTGCAGCGCTGTGATGTAACTTAGGTACACCGTTTAATAGTCTATTGTCCAAATGACTCAAACATCTTATGTACTTATCTTGTAGAAGATATATATGTTAAGTTTACTTTCCCTGCACTAAATGTGTTTTTAAACTAAAACTGCCATCTTGAGGCTGTGTTGTTTTAGGAGCTGTAATGCAGTCTTGAAGCCAGCAGTGCACATTTCTGTTAACTGGGCAGGTGCTGTCACGATGGATACACCTGGCATACTGAAATGCAAATATTGGCCTGCTTGCTCCTTGCGTGTGCAAATAAGCAGCGGACGTGGATCCATTCACACTGTTGCATGATGGATTATAATGGCCGACTGTTTGCTTCAGGAGCGCAGTACTTGAGTAAATGTCTTTGTGACTTTCCACACGCAGTGGCAAAATGTTCTGTTTGCTGCAGAGCATTTTAGAAGTGAGTAAAAACGAAGGGAGAGTAGACTTGGGCGGGGTGAGCGGATGGATGAGGTGTTTTTTTTTGTTTTTGTTTTTTTTGGTCCTGCAACAAGTGGAGGTCCACGTTTTACGCATTGAAAGACAAGCGCATATACCCCACCCGGTCTCCGTGCGCCGCCTCCGCCTGCGCGCATATGTCCCCGGTACCCTGCTCGCGGAGGATGCGCTGCGCTCGGTGCTGAATGTCGGACTGCACCATTCCCGTCGTCTCCACTGGGGAGGCCGTAATCCGATCCTGTTCGGAGGAGCCGTAGTGCAGCCTGTGAGGAGGAAGAGGGCACTACTCTGCTGCTCTGACGCTTCCTCCCCCCACCCCTCTCCACTCCTCCCACTTTCTACCGAGTGTCACCACTCTTTCTCTCTCATCTGTTCACTCCCTGCTCGGCGAGGCTGGTCGGCTGCGCACACGCCTCCGGGATCGTCGCATCGCATTGTTCACCCCACCGAGCGAGCTCTGTTTGAATCGGTGTGACACAGCGGAGCTTCTTTTTTCCCCCCTTCATGTTATTTTTTTTTTGAATACCTACACCCGGGGAATCTACCGCATGCACGCCAGTCCGGTGACGTGCCCGAGCATGTTCACATCAGAGACGGCGTTGGATTTACCTGAGAGTACGCTGCCCTCACACTGTCACAGCCTCCTCCCCACCGCGCGCACGGATCTGGACTCCACCGATTGTCACTGAAGAGGGGGAAGAAGGAAAACACCGGATTACAAGGATGGGGTTCTACGGCACTTTAAAGATGATTTTCTACAAAGTGAGTAGGATTTCTGCTTGCATACAACCGCCCGTGTCACCTCCAACACGTAACCCCCCCCCCCCCCCCCCCCCGTCTCTCGTTATTTAGGGTTTGACTCGCTCTGTCGCCCTCATTATCTCTGACGCGCCTCTCGCGGCAGATTGTACGGCCACTGCGGATGATGAACAGCAGCGTAGCAGACCCCGAGAGACTCCGCTTTAATTGCCCGGGCCTATATATATATACGTGTGTGTGTGTAACGTTAGCGCTGCGTTAAATGTTGGGATTGCACGACGCGCTTTGGCACCATTTCCTTCACAGTAACTTCATCCGTGTGAATAAACGCCACCGCACCGATTCAGGGCTCATCGTTGCATTTTTAAATAGGTTACCGCTGTGATACTTTTATGGATTGCTGGATTAATATATGTTCGTATTTCCGCTCAATACTCTACTTGCTTTCCCGGTTCTGGCTGGCATAAAATCAAATGTTTCCTCTCATTTGGCTCGCTGCACCTGTACTGTGGTCCTCCCCTCCACATGATCTAGTAGATGCTTTAGTTACAACACATATACCACACACAGATGGCTGATATCGCCTCACATGTCCACTTTTTGTAATTAACTCTCAGTTCCCGGAAGAAGAACAGCCCGTTTCCCCCTGCGATCCTCCCCAGTGTGAATGGTTATTATGGTTCCACATTATGCAGCAGTGGTTATCTTGCAGTGACCAAAGAGACTGCTTGAGATGCGTGCATGTGGATCAGTCTGCTGTTGCCTGTTGGAGCAGCCTATTCCCTGACATTGTGCACTTGCCTCTGGCTCCAACCGCAGATAATGGGTCACTGTGTCAGGCTGCGTGAGGTAGAGAATATCCTCAAGGATGTTGAGGGTATTATGCTGGATGGCAGCCATGAGACGATGCTCCCTGAGTTGGAAATGGAGAGTGCAAACATGAATATGAAAGAGAATCCATTACGCAGTGTGTGTAATGGAAACAAATTTGTTAATCATTCAAATTCCGACTCCTGTGTTGTGTCGCTGTGTGCACTTTGGCTGTGTCGTGTTGAAGCCTTTACTCAATTTATCCTAATAATGAAGTGAAATTGTCACTCTGAATCAACGGGCAATAGTTTATTAAATTGAACGGTGACCCTTTTGTATTCTCCATCCATTTTGTGGACGTGCCCATTCTACGATATCAGGCTTCTGAAGTCAGCCTCTAGAGCTCCAATGTGTTCTTGCCGCTCTTTGATGGCTCTGAAGGAAACTGAAACGGCCAGACTGATTTATTTAAGTCGTATACAAAACCCATTTTGTGGTTCGATTGGTCCTTATCAGTTCTACAAGTTGCCAATTGTGTCCAAAATGGCCAGTTCTCGGATGTATTGTGATGCCGATCGACATGATGAGACCGTTTCAGGGCTGCGTGAAACGGCATTTGAAAAACGAGAAAAGATTCTTCAAGTGACTGATGCTGCAGGATGTAGTGTGTGTGTGTGTGTGTGTGTGTGTGTGTGTGTGTGTGTGTGTTTTGAAATGAATCAACACATTATGTAAGAGCGATTGCTGTCTTTAAAATATCATTAACTCTCTGTGTATCCATCTGTCGTGCTTTTTGGCCAGATAGGGAAGCCAAGAGGAAGGAGGGGAGGACTGATTAGTGGTGATTTACAAACACTGCGTGCTCTGGTTACCTTTTTCCCAGGCTGGAACACAAGAAGAGGCTGCTTACACGCTGCTTTTTTAGCTTTTTTTCTTGCACGTACACACACACACACACACACACACACACACACACACACACACACACACACACACACACACACACACACACACACACACACACACACACTCAGAGGCGCACACACTCAAAGCCAGCCAGCACTCCCCCTTTTTTTTTCTCTCCCACTCGGAAACACACACACACACACACACACACACACACACACACTCAAATTCATGCGTACACACACACCCAGGCTCTCCTTGCCTACTGAACTGCCTTTGCAGTGAGATCACCGCTTTAAGAACAAGGCATTTGGGTTTAAGAGCTGGATCTTTACAAGAAGGAATATCTTATAACCCCCCCCCCCCCCCTATATTCCTTAGCACTCAGGCTGTCAGCCAGATATTTTAGATGTAGATAAGTGCATACCTACCAAGCTTTTGAAAAACAGTTTGACTACATTAATGTGTTTTTGGTTTTTTGCCACAAAGATTACATTTCCCAATGCCTCTTCTCTACATTTCCGTAATAACTCACCCAATATCTGTGTGGCTCTTCCCTGCAGCTTTACACAGGAGCCGACTTGTGAGGAACAGATCACAAATCAGTGGTCGGATCACAGTGTGTACAGTCCAGGGGGCATCTAACCTGCAGTACAAGTTGGCATGCTGGTCATACACACATGCCTCTATAAACTCAGGCGTTGCTTGTTTTGAGCCTGTATTGATCCCTGATGCGATGGGTGCCGCCGCTGATATCCTGCGCATCATTCAGCTTTTCTGAATTGTTTCTCTCGGGTCCCTCGTGCTGCTCTCAACACTCAAATGTGCCACTCAGGCTGAAAACACGGAGTACAAACACACACTCGCCAAATTATAGTGATAAACAAAACAAAAACACACATCTTGAGGAGAGATGTGTAATCATGACACAGAGGAGCCAGACAGTATGGAGTCGCGTGTCCGGTGCCAGTGTATTCTTAGCATCCAATGCTACAATAACATGCCAAAAATACACCAGAATACAACATATTGTTTGCCTCAAAATTAGAGTTTATGTTGAATGTGGTTTAAGCTCCCATAAAAAGACCATTATCAGCTTCCAGTACAGTTTGTGTCTTGCAGCACAACAGGCTGGACTAACTGTAGGCAAAATGTTGACACGTTATTTCAACCCTAAATGGAAGTACAAAAAAAGAGATTATGCCACAAGTAATGTCAGAGAACCTTGTGAAAAACATGCTGCGTGTTAAAGTGCAGTAATGAATTATTCATCTGCACTGTGATGTCAAAATACACCCTTGTAGGTTCTGCTGGTGGCTCCTACGATATAGCATTTTAAGTCCAGTTGAGAGAACAGCCTATTTATTTCTGAGGCTGAAACTGAAGGATCACAATCACATCTACCTCAGTTTTCATTTCAACATGAAACATGTGTAATTACTCTAGAAACAAAACAGGCCCGTTGCATTGTAAATCTTATGTTGGCCAGACACTCCAGCTCCATTATTCCGTTAGCTTGTGAACCGCGAGGGAGCGGCGATGAGACGGTGATCACTCGCATGTGTAGTGAGAGGCCTTGCCAGAGAGAGTGGCAGGCATGAGATGAAGAAAATTGGCTTGCCCGCGCTCACACAGGCTCCTTTGTTTGCACAGTTGGGTAGGTGGTAACAGGGATTGGGTGGTGTGTGCACATGCAGGTGATGGAAAGAGATAAAGAACTCTGTTTATTCTGTCTCAAGTATCCGTATGAATCAAACTTCAATGCCAAAGAATGCACCCTGTACCCTCCCTGAACAAGTTTCTTTACTTTGGAGTTTCGGGTGTGAATGTGTGAGTGCCTCTGGATATTATGGGGTGTCTGGAAGAAGAAGCTAATCAAAGGAAAGCTCAGCGTTGTTATACAAGCACCTGCTTTTGTATCCTACTATCTCATAACGTGGAGCTGCCTCCTCTACAGACAGGTCTTTACCTCTCGGCTTTATGGAACATGTTAATACATTTGAATCTCTAGCCTATGTATTGGAGTTTAATTTACTATTTGCATTAAGTTGTTGCAAGACTGTGGCGTCTGTATTTTAATATGCTGGATTTCAGACATCATTTTAAAGGCAATTTCTCTTCCACCGCTGGTTTAAAGAATGTGACGCGTGTCTTTTTTTAAATTTGCTTTTCAAGAATTGTTTTCTCACTTAAAAAGTGAAATGACTTGGACTCTGTGTTTGAAAGAAAGTTATTAGAAGGGAAGGAAGCAATGATGGATTACACCAGACATGCCCAAACCTCCTTCCACATTCTATTGGTGCACATTTTTATTTGCTTCTCAGAAGGATACAGTGTAATAATTAGGTTTCTGTTCTGTGTTTTTTAAACTAGTCTCCTCCATCGTAATGCTCTGCTGGTTTCTAACGTTTTTCTTCTCTGTTTTTCTTTCTCAGATGAAGAGAAAGTTGGACCATGGCCCCGAGGTCCGATCTTTCCCTTCAGGAAAAAAGCCCTGCAAAGGCCCCGAGTACCCAAGGTAAAGCATCCTAGATTTCACTCACAAGTCTCCCAGTTGCTCATCAGAGACACACCCTCTCCCAGTCGTCCTTGCACTGCAGTGTCCTGCATTTATTTCACACCTTTGGGTTGAGAGGATCTTAGTATACGTTACATATTAAAGAGTCTTATCTCCTTATTGTAGTGCTACTCGCGTATTAAATGAACATACCATGACATGAGATGATGAAAAGGTATCAAGCGGCATGAACAAAGATGCTTTGTGTCTTCAAACAGAATGATGCTTCACATCATATTGTATCTCCAGCATCCAGCCAGCCGTCCCAGATGTTTCTCTCGCCCTGAATATTTAATGCCCGTGTTCGCATGTAGCCACATTAAAATTCAGACTGAACACAGTCACTTAACTGTAAATGTTGCCATGTAGCTCGCTCCGGCTCACTTTCCAAAATTCATTAAAAATGAATCAATAATGAAATGGACCCCCAGCTTTCCATTTTCCCTCCAACAAGCAGAATCTGAGGAATTGAGGGAGCCCGGCGGATGCTTTCTCCCACTGCCCTGACATTATAAGGGCACATGGGCGTCCTTTGAAGTCATGTGCTGCTTTTCACATCCAGGTTCTTAAAACAGGAGAAACTGGACTGTAGCAGATTTCTGTGGGATTGTGCACACTTTGAAGTCTCTGACTTAAGGAAAACATTCAGTTTGAAACTAGAAAATGTGTGATAAGGAATTAAAGATTGTTTCGGTGAAGTCTGGAGATTTATTTACATTTGTAAATTTTTATTTCCTGGGTCTAGAACTGTACAACAAAAACTGTTTTTTATTTACTCAGCCAAGAAGTAATTATATTCTGCAGGTCCACCAGCAACTGAAATATTCTTATATAATTGAAAGAGATTCAACCATTATTATAACAACACATCTGTTCAGTTGGCCATAAACTCTACATAATAAAAAAAAAAAGGAATGGGGGTCAATTAAAAAAATTAGCATAATGTAAAAACAAAACACAATTTCTTGTTATTTACTTGGCAGAATACACGTGCTTTCAGCTGAGGTTTTAATCTGTGAGTGGCAAAATGCTTTCAGTTTTATGTGCAGCTTTAAATATTTATCTCAGTATTTGCCATCGTTTGTGTTCTCTCTGTTGTCAAAATTTGCATTGGAAATATCTGCAGAAGCTGCAGCAAAACAACTCAATGCTCTCATATTGAGCTTAACTTTCTCATCAATAGTGTATCCTTAATGTCTGTAATATTCCTGTAATGTTTCTATTTTTTTTACCTTGATGCTTCTTGTTGAAAGCAGGGGTTTCTCGTCCTCTCCCTATTGTCTGCAGTAGGCTATTTGCCTGTGAAGATCTCATTTTATTATTCGTTTTAAGCGTTTTTCCTTCCTTTTTTGTAAATTGCAGCCCTACAGGAATTGTCCCATGTCCGGCCACACCCACCACATTTGGCCACATTAGAACAGCCAATTGTCAGGGGCAGCAGAGACGGCGCATCACCTCAATCCAGCCACCCACGGGTCTCCAAGAATGGCTCCGAACATTTCAGGTGAGCACGGTGGAGTTTTCTTCTTCTTCTTCTTCTCTTTTTTATTTTCCTCCCACGGGCAACTCCGAAGCCCTCGAGCAAAAGCTCATCAAAAAGCAGATGTTATGCCCAATCATTGTTCACTTAGTCTCTGAGATAATTGCTGCCTTGTTGTCCGGGCCCACCACATTAGCATATCCGCTGTAGCGTGGAATTGGAATTAGCTGTACCTGTTCAGACTTAAAAGCAGAGTTATAACATCAATTGTTTCTACTGTAGACTTAAAGTCTGTACTAAAAGTTGAACACATTTAGTCTTCTATGGTCCTCTGATGAAAGAAGTTAAAGTCACTGCAGAATAATCTAAGCCTGTTTTTACCTGGTCATGTGTTTTTACTGCATTATCCAAGGACAGAAAAGCCGACTTTACGTCTCTTAAGAGGTCGTTTTGTGTCCATGATTAGAAAACTTGGAATAGACGACGCTAAGTCGTTGTATCTTGTTTCAACCACTTCATTCAGCGATTACTCTGTCTGTAGAGACTAGTGCTGTCCTGAATACCATTTTTTTGGTCTTGAATGAAGATGTACCTCAAAGTCACGTTTTGCTGGCCCTCTCCTCCCAAACGGCAGCGTTTTAAGGCTGCACTACACCCCACCTCTACGCCAGTGCTCGCTCAGCCCTTTTCCTCCGATATAAGCAAAGCTATTGAGGGCTTTGACATGGCTCGTCGCCATTGAAATGACTCGGAAAGGACATTTCATCGTGCATACTGCAACACCTGTCTTTCGGTTTAATTAAAGGCACCAAAACTGAAAACCGAATACCTACCCAAGGAATGAATAACCGAATAGTTGAATATTCGTGTCCAGCCCTAGTAGAGACGTTAGACTGATGGAGACATAAAGTCTGTTTTTCTCCATATTACAGTTGACCCTATTTTCATGTTAATTTTCCTATATTCTCCTGGTCTGAACAGATGCAACATAATGTGTGACTTCAGCTTTAATGAGTCCTGGCTTCATGGGAATAAGATGTGTCATTTTAACATATTAGCCTTAATGCGGCCTCTCTGATTTCCTTCATAATAGGTTGCCATGGACTTCATTACCTAAGAGACCTTAAACTCATTTTCTTTGAAAAGCTGGGCGAAGCTGTGACACCTCTGTGTTTATTTTATATGTGTTCGTCTTCAGGCCTGACCTGCTGCAGTCTTTAATTTGACATCACCGGCTTCAGGCCGCTAAACCTCAAACCTACATTCTGTACATTCCCCTGTCCAGTCCTAGCCTGTAGCTGCTGTTAGAGAGGGAAGCTACACAGCAGCATACTGTAGCTACAGAGAATGTTTTTCACAAAAAATGTCCAAACTGCTGGTGTTATTTTGGGATTTTTCACTCTCAAAGACAACCACAAGGACACGCATGTTCATGGCAAAGTCACATTTTACATTAGAGGATTAGTTTGAGATTTTGGGAAATACACTTGATCGCCCTTTTGCAGAGAGTTGGATGAGAAGAGCGAGGACACTCATGTCTCTCCATTAAAGGGGAAATAAAAAAATAAAAACTATGGCTCGAATAAATCCGGCTGAATATTTGAGCCAGCTAAAACACTATAATATGTATCCTCGCCCATAACACCCTCAATCCATTTATATTTTGGGATTTTCGCAGTTTGCAATACAAGCCTAGAGAATAAGTTGGTTCTGTTTTTGAGCGGTAAAGAGCCTGACTCCTGGCTGCCCAGAGAAATCCAAGCTGAGTTAGCCTGTAGTTCTTCCTTGTATCCATGAACGTCACTGTTACGCCAAATGACTGGAAGCACAAACTCAGCTTTCTGTATCAATATAGCACACACGGAGGGATTTATTGCTTCAATCAATTACATTTACCATCAACACGGAGCCAGCAGCCAACTAGCTTAGCTTAGCATGAAGACTGGAAACAGCTGGTCTCGCTCCCTCCTCCAGTAACAAAATCGGCCTACTGGCACCTCCAAAGCTGACAAATTAACACAATCAACATGTGATTTTATGGAGGGTTATGTGTGGGATTACTTATTGGTAAAAACAATTTAAAAAAAGCAAATAAACCTATTTCCCAAAATCTCAAACTATTCCTTTTTCACAACCAACATAAGAAAACACATCTTATCTACTAAATGTTTCCAAGCAAGGCACAGGCAGTTATTATCACTGGCATGAAAGATAAAAAGAATTGCCTCTTTAGTGTCTCAGTATCTCACATTAATTGTACCTCTCAATAAAATTAAGTGTTTTTGAGCAGATACTTCCACACTTCCCTGAATGTCTGAGCTGCGGTATTTTATCAGCAGCTCATCAAAATGATCCGTTGTGAACAAGTGGTTCACACTTGTGCATCTGTGAACCAGCCGGGTTTCCCTGCATGTTTAAGTGTCAGCAGTGTGATCCCAGGTGTTAACTCCAGGTTTGTGTCTCTGAGAGGATTATTGACAAAATTCTGAGAAATTTAAGAAATCCGTAACAAAAGCAGCAGCAGCAGTAGGACTGACATCTTGAGGGAAGTAGTTTTGCAAAAATGATCAATTTCAATGAATTCCAGGATTTGATTCTGGAAGCTCTTGGAATACACTGCTCCTTCAGAATTTTGATTTGAGATAAATATTCAACAATATTCTGCCATGTTTACAACTCCATAGAGAACAATGAAATGGAATTATAGAGGAAATATTTAAAATAATACAAACCCTTGTCATTGAACATGAAATATTGCCAAGTACATATATGAGTACATAAAAAAAAACTAGAAGTTAGAGGGTTTCAGTTTTAACAAAAAATGATTCCCATTACATGTTAGGTTTTGTTTAAACAGGTTCACAATTCCCAATGATTATCTATGGCCGAAAATGTATGCAACACATAAGTAGCTGTTGCATGGTCCTCCCAATGGCAGAGAAGAGGTCTCTGAACCCCCTGATTACCCTCAGAACCAGCACCTCTAGCTGAAGCTTTTAGCTGCCAAATTACAGGTAGTCTGCGTGTGCCAGACTTTCCATCCTGCCTCGTAGCCTGTAATCATTGTTAGCTTTCCGCGCTCCACAGAGACAAACAACTGCGGCTGTTCGGTCCAACATACAGTGCAGCGCTAGTCATCAGCCAGCGTTAAACAACTGAATGTTCAAGCAGAAGAAATGACCCCGCAGAGTTCTTATAGTGTTGTTGATGGAGTCTGGTTTCTGATGTTCAAATGATCAACAAATGTGTCGGCTGCTAGAAATAGGCAGGTGCCTCGAGCAACAAGCCGTTGAGGACACGTAGGGAACATTAACGTGTTACAGGCGCACTGACCAAGGCTGTGTGTTTCCAGAGCTCTCCAATCAAAGTAAAGTAAGAGCTTACACAAGCACACCGAGGCGTTTACTTTGACCACAATAAATTGGCACAGGACCGGCCCGCTGCTGTGTTTTTCAGTTAGCACTCTGCGTTTACAGCTGTGTTGGCTGTGGCAATCCAGATGTGAAGGTGTAATGAATATTCTGCTGACAGAGTTCAACTGGTGTGTTGCCACTTGTGATAGCCAAAAATGTTTTTCCCTTTCTTTTAAAGACTTTTGAGACGGCGTTACAGAGAGAATACAGACTGCAGTTAAATTAAAAGCAATGAAAAACCAGCAGGATACGCTATGTACAAGTCAAACAGCCCTTAAAATGTTGAACTGATACCATATGAGAAGAACTCACAAAAAAAAGTTTGTCCATGATTTAGTTATAGAAGATGCAAAGTTACTTAACCTAAGATAAAAGGGACATTATAGGAATGTTTACATCATAGTGAACATGATGCTCCTAAAAAGACACTAGCAAAATGCATAACTGTCCAAAATCTCATGGATGTTGAAAAAGTGGAAGCTTTTGCTGACATGTAACTCAAGTCATTTGGTTTAAGTCTCACACAAGTCATTTTTTTCTTGAGCAAGTCAAGTCGAGTCCTTCGTAAAGGAAAGTCGAGTCCCAAGTCAAGTAACGTAACGTTGCTATGCCAACGTTTTATTCTGGGTTGCAGGTCTTGCACTAGCAGGTCTTGCACTTGTGAAACTCTTTAACTTTTTCTTTCTTTCAAGTTTCAAGTCATCAAAACAGTGACTGGAGTGGACTTGAGTCCAGATCTCTAATGTTTAAATCTGATAAAACTCTAACAATATCTTACATGGCTAACGACCCGTGCAGATCAGTGTTTTTTTTATTGGCTACACCTTTTCTTCATTGACACCAACCATCGAAGTTTGTGATTCGGATGATGTGTAACAGTAACTTAGCTTCTTAGGTGTTTGGATTTCATCCTGATTTGACTTATAATATATATTTTTTATTAGCAGAGTTGAGACTACTCTTGTACTTTCTCTGTTGTGCATTGAGAGTTGCTAGTTTCAATCGGTCTTTTTTTCTTCAATTGTTCCTATAGAGGTCTGAACACTAGACAGAAGCGTTTTTTTAAACCAGTTCCTTTGTGTTGCAGAGCTGGACTGGCCCAGAGAAGCTGCTGGCGCTGGATGAGTTGATTGACAGCTGTGAGCCCACACAAGTCAAGCATATGATGCAGGTGATCGAGCCGCAGTTTCAGCGAGACTTCATCTCCCTGCTGCCCAAAGAGGTGAGTTCCCGAATCCTCCTTTTTTTTATCAGTTCACAGCTTCGTCTTACCTCCTTGTCCTTCCGTCTGACCTAAACTCCCGTGGGAATCCCTTCAGTTAGACATTGTTATGAATGTACGACACGTGACGGAGACTACGCTTCCTCCCCAGCCCTAATCCTGTCGCAATCTTCCTTCAGATCATTTAAAGACATCCATAGTGGGGTGTCTTGTTTTTTCCTCTGCATCATAACTGACAATGCAAACACTCTGAAGTGCCACACCGACGATAAGATCACATAAGGGATTCTTACAAAACCGCCTCACTCCACCGTATCTGGTGTAGCTGATCAAATACTTAACACCTCGACTCTCGCTGGCAGGTGTTGGGATGAAAGCTGGGAGCTGCTGGCATAGAGAGTGAGGCAATACAATGCAAGAAGTCGAGAATCACTTGCTCTACAGCCAAATACACAACAGCATCATGTGTGTTCTCACCAGGACATGGGTCCTCTCTTTTCATTTTGTTCTGTCTCTCCTTTTTTATATATATATATATATATATCCTGGTCCCTCTGACTTCTTTTGATAATCCTGTTTGTCCTCTCTGCTGGAAATATATTGAGGGGGGCTGTCAAGTCATTTTAACAGGACAATCCCTGTGGCAGCACTACAGATGCAGTTGAAATTGAAACCATGAAGAGAACCTTCAGAAGGCGGTGTGTCAGACTTAAAAAGCAATCACTGGAGGCTCGAGGTCCATTCATAAAACGTTTGAAATAACCTGAATCCTAGTAATGACAACTGACTCAGACTTAGGCTCTCAGGTGATTTAGCAATGCCAAGGTTTGTGGGTCTTGTCTGGGACAAATGATTTGAAATAACCCAAAAACTAAACTTTAATACTGGAAAGCCTTCCGCATGTACAGAAAACAACAAAAATAAACCTTATGATGGCTCTTCATAATGATCCTCAGTCCTCTTTAATGTTGTCAAAGAAGTTTTGAACTGCTTGAAGTTGGATATTTAAAAAGGAGACATCTCCTAATCTTTCTCAAAGGTACAATGACATTCAGATCAGAAGCCCGCTTTGACGAAGATAGACTTTGACTTAACTCAAACTAATAGATTTTAGATTGAAGTCTGAATTCATCAGTTGCAAAGGGCTGTCTAGTTCTAAACTGTCTTAAATGGAGTCAATGGAGTTCAACAGTTACAAGAGCATTATAAGGAGAGTATAACAATAAAAAAACATTCATTTATTAATCGTTTGGCAACAATATTTCTCAACCAGCTTCACAAATGTGAGGATTTGATGCCAGGATTTTTTGTCATAAATAATAGTTAATGGAATATTTTTGGGTTTTGGACATTTGGTTGGATAAAACAAGCGATATGGATAAATCACCTCAGACTGATAAATTACAAATGATTAATCAAGGAAATAGTGGGCAGATTAATCTGTGATGAAAAAGAATTGTTAGTTCAATCTAGACTAGATGGAAGAGCAACATTAACACGACTAACCCGTCTGAAAGGCCTTTGAGAAACGGGCCCCTGGTTCTGCTGATGTTCATGCCGGATACACTCACACAGTGTGTCCAGGGTCATTATCATCTCGGATTATTGTAATGTCATAAAAGAAAACAATATTTATACAACCGTTTACAAAATGAACCTTTAATCTTTACCTTTTTGTGATGATACAGAGCATCTCTCGTCCTGATGGATGATCCATCGCATTGCTTCATAAAACAAACATTGTGTGTTGAGACCTTTGTCCAAATATATACAATATGTTTGAAAAAAACATAGCATTTTGTTTCTTCCTTGCTCAGGGGTCCAGATTTATGCTCATTAAACCAGGTTTTGTATCTTTTTATGCCGGCTTTGGCTTAACGAACTGTAGCCCCGACATCATTACCGGCTGTGTAGCTCCTATTGTGTATTTTTCGTTAGGCTTTAATAGAAATGTTGATTCAGTTTTATGGTAATACCATTGTTTACCATCGTTCAGTTAGATCCGTGCTGTTAATATTTTGCACACAGTTTGTTCCTTTTTGTTGTTGTGATTTAGTTACTTCAAACCTGTATGAGGTGATGGTACTGCTCTATACACCCGCAGCAGTGAATAATGTGTCCTTTTTGTGTCTCCTTTTCCATTTACACCTCTCGCATTCCTCATCTTTCACCAGCTGGCTTTGTACGTGCTGTCATTCCTGGAACCGAAGGACCTCCTTCAAGCAGCCCAGACGTGTCGCTACTGGCGCATCCTGGCGGAAGACAACCTGCTGTGGAGGGAGAAATGCAGGGAAGAAGGTGAGTCTTAAGTCTCTGCAACAGATGCGGACAGAAAACATGCAGTCACACAGCGGGAGCCGTCTGGAGCTACAGCTGTGGGCAATGCTGTGCTTCAAGATGCGGCTCTACCCGTTTTTTGTTTTTTTTGGAATAAACATTTAGAGGACAAAACATGAGCCTTAATCTGCTTCCATCTCTGTCTCCTCATAGGCATCGATGAGCCTCTGCCTCTCAAGAAGAGGAAAATCGTCAAGCCCGGCTTCACTCACAGCCCCTGGAAGAGTGCCTACATCAGGCAGCACAGAATAGACACCAACTGGAGGAGAGGGGACCTCAAATCACCCAAGGTAGCTTTGCCTTCAAACTTAAATTCCCCAGCCAGCGGATGATCGCATAGACCTGATATTAAATGGCTTTGTGTCTCAGAAAGTTGATGGGAAGTTAGTGAGAGGTCAGGTCTCCACAGTATTCTTGTTGAATAATAATTAAGCTGCAGCACAGGATGAACTTACTGTCCTTTAATGTAAAGACTATTTGTCTTTTTGCCTGTTCAGAAGTTCCCCATAAAGCATGAGCAGCATGCTACAGCTGATCCTTAATGGTCCTTGTATGCTTTGGCTCATTTTGAAACAGCTGCGGGTCGTTTTAGTCCACCGCTGATGCTCTTCATACTCCTTTGCATATGCAGTCTGCTGAGCTAGCAGTCCTGTGTCCCAGTATCACACACACACACACACACACACACACACACACACACACACATTCACACACACTGCTTAAAGAGCCGTGTACACCTCCAGCACTTGGTGACATTTTCCTCTTATCTCCCCTTTGATGTACAAAGCACCAGAGACGCCTCATTGTCGGCCTCAATCCTTGCCGTGTCATTCTGCATCCACCCCGCCGTCCCCGTCCTTCTCATTGCGTCTCTCTTGATCTGTCTCATCTGAAGGTGCTGAAAGGTCATGACGACCACGTGATCACCTGCCTCCAGTTTTGTGGCAACCGCATTGTCAGCGGCTCCGACGACAACACGCTCAAAGTCTGGTCGGCCATCACAGGAAAGGTATGGGTTAACTGCTTTTTCCATTTCCTGTTTTCTCCTTTTTATCTTAATGGCTTCCTTTTCTTCTGCACTGTTGTGAGACGCTAATGGACTGTAGGCAAGTTCAAGCTGAATTCACTTCATTGATCTTTCCGACTTGTTTATTGGGAAGTGGATGAGACAGTCATCTAAATTATAACATGAAAATGTACTCCCTGTACCATCAACATAGTTAGTAATTAGTAACATTAGCCCCATCAGGTGGAAACACCCTCCATTCTATCTCTGTCTATTCTCTCCTCTTACATTCTGCGGTTTTGCTGACTTGTTTCACAGCACTTGTCTGCAAGAGCTGTTAGTATTCATAGCTGAGGCTGGTGCAGCTACACAGGCCTTGGCTGCAGCTTTACGCTGCTGTGTATTAAAAAGAAAAGCAGTGGTTGTACTGTGGCGTAGGAGAGCGGTTCACAGGTTGTTGTGAATCGCAGCTCTTTCACGCCTCGGTGTTGGACTCCATTTTCAAAATATCCTCTGTAAACTTGTTGTTGCATATTCCTCTTTTCCACTCTATTCCTTTCACTTTTACTTGGCGAGTAATTGAGACAAGTGGAGCTGTGAACCCAAATAAAAATACATTCGTAGAAAAGTTGATATTCTGCATGATCACACTGCAGTAGGTCTCTCTTTGGGTTGGACACGATACACCAGAGAGTTTTCTTTTTACTGCTTTAAAGACTGCTTAAAAGTTGGCATTCGGCCAGCTGGTGATTACACTCGTATCCGTCTCAGCATTTGCTGATCCGAACACATCTTGCCAAGGTCATCCGAGCACGATTTGGCTCTCCTTCACCCAAAGACATCTGGATGACGGGTCGTTGAGTTACAGCTGCAGCGGATCCACTTTGGTGGTGGAAGTCTGCGATGAGTCACATCACCAGCGGGCTCAAAATGCTTTTTTGTGAAACCTCCCTGCATTCAGACCGACGTCACAGCCAACACAGTACACTGTCTGTGGTTTTGACAACGCTAATCCGCCTAAGATTTGTTTGTTTACATTAGTCATGAAGAAGAGATGAGCCCAAATCCGTTTCTGTTTGGGCGATGTATTCAGAACACAAACCCCTCTGTGGGATTTCATCTCTTTGCTTCCTTGGCTCTTAACACAAGAGAGAGAATCTCTCACTTGGAGACGAATGGCCAATTAAGCCTAGTCAACCATTTCGGGTGAAGTGTCTGTCGAAGCCAGTAAAACGGTAAAGTAAAAAATACAATGGGATTACCAGCACCTGCATTTGTTTTTCCTCCTCTGTCAACATTCTTTATCGTCTCTGCCAGCGACTTGAGGACTTGATTGTTACGTTTTCTTCACCGTCTGTCGTCCCTGTGAGAGGACCGCCTGTAAAGTGGCCATCAGGGATCTCAAGGTGTTGAGTAAAAAGACAGTTTGCGACGGCCCTTGGCTCCCACTCCACCTGCCAATGTCCATTCCTCTTGTCCTTCCTGTTGCTCATACTATCTACTCCATAATCTTCCTTTTAAAAGTGATGTTTGCCCGTGATGAGCCTTTTACCTCTCCCATGAACCCTCCAACTTCAGAGAGAGCTCAGCGTAACCTTCCACAGCTCAGCCGCTAACACCAGAATTTAGGTCTTACTCAGAATTGGATCAATAAGAGATAGCAGCACGATAATCAACGGAGATGAAACCTGCCGCAAGTAGACTGCAGATGTTTTCTGTCATCACAAAAAAAGTAGGCTCTCCGATAGGAGTTAATGAGTAACAGATTACAAGAGTAAATTGGCTCATTCTCTCAGAGATCAGCGGCTTCTGTCTGTCTTCTTCAGATGAGAGATTTGAACTGCAGGTAGAGGATTTAAATTGAGGGTACGGAGAAAGGAATTGGTCATAGAAATAGACTAGATGTGCCAGAGGTAGAGCAGCGTTAACACTTCTTCTCTGCCACTTTCGCTGCTATTCCGCAGAAACCTTTTGTTCAATTTGGAATGATCAAAAAGATTCCCCCTGTGATGAGACAATGTGTGGTGGATCAAGTAGTGTTACATCACTTTGACAGCGTCCAAATGTCATGTGTCTCGTCTCATAGTATCCTCTTCACATATCTAAATAGTGCATATGTTATGATTCTGGAAAGATTTAACTGATGTTACTATCAATTGTTTAATGTATCTGTCCAATATCCTTTTCTTCTGTTCAAGATCTGTTTGTGAATCATGTAAAGTGTCCCATCATATTGACGGGACGTGGCTTAATTTTAATATATATTTTCATAAATACTCATCAGTGCAGGCTTGCCATTTCCCCAAGATAATGTTAATCGCGAATGTTTCGTCTTTGCTGCCAGTTTTGTCTTGCCCTGGATTTATCTTGTTATATAAAACACCGTGAATTGAACTCCGAGTTGTTATTCGGGCAATTTACATGTAAATGCCTCCAAAACCTCTGGAAGCACTGGGCCGTTGCTTAGCGATCAGGTAAAACAGTGGGGATTTGATTGTGGTGAAAGTATTGCATCAGAGATTTAACAAACACCAGAGTGTGAGATTAAATAAGATTAATCAGATTTGCAGTCTGTAGGAATTTTAAAAAGCTTGTTTTCCTGCCTGAAGGCTTCCTGTCTTTACCTGATGGACCTTTGTCTCTGCGCGTCCGCCAGCGTCAGTGAAAGATGTTAATCTTCCACGCACAAACAGCCGCACACATCTCATCGCTTCAAAGGTGGCGGCCCGGCGCTTAACAGAGCAGCGCATGTCCTTGGTGGCGCCTGTCGGCAGCAGTCTCAGCTGTCAGGCCGATCTAAGATGGCAGACCTGTGGGCTGCCGTCGTACCCGGGGAGAGGTGTCCTCTCAGATTCCCAGTTTAACTTCTCCTCTTCCTTAACTAGCAGAGATACGAGATTTTTGAGCTGTGAACTTACTTGGAATATTGTTAAGATAAATTATGGTAATTATGGCCATCTAGCATTAATGCAACAGAGGCTTTGTATTGTCTCCACGATAAAGCCTTTTGGAGGAAAAACAGTGTATCTGTGCATATGAGACACAGCCTGTCGGTGTTTGGAGTCTACCAGTAAATCATAGCCATCTATAGCCCTCCTCATCCTCGCTCAGCTCTCATAATACCTTCAGTTATTTATCTCCCTTATTCCACCAGCATGCTTCTTTTAAACAAGCTGAGACCATGGTCACTTTTATCTGTTGCAAAGGCCACTGGCCAGAGAGAGCAAAACAGAAAAACTGAACTGAAATTTTGGGCTATTATAGTGGGTATTATTGATGCAAGTATTTTGTTAGCTTAGCTGTTAGCATTTTCCACGGCCATGGTAGAAGTACTGGCAACATCCAGGGACATCCGAGATCTTTCTCTTGTGTCTTGACTCACAAACTGTGAAGTCTTTTTAAATGATGTAAAAACATGTGACTAGTCCTTAAAGCAGTGGCCTGGGTGATCTTTGAATCATGCAGTGTGAGTCTGTAATGTGATTCCTTGACCTGAGGTAGTTTAATTTAACCTTTGCAAATCATTGGCTCCATCAGCTTTAGCCCTCTTAGCCCTTGTTTTCTGATATTTCCTGCTAAGGCAAAGAATGTGGCTGTTTCACTACAAAGAGAAAGCTACAATGCGTAACCAGTCTTACATGGTCTAGAGCTGTACTGGATACTCTCCCACAGTTCTTTCTTTAAATGTATGAAAACATAATGCAACTGTTAAGCACAGTATAAAAACCCTGATGTGTTCATTAAAAGAATGCACGTCTTCTTTCACTCTCAGGGACGGCCTCATTCTATGGTTTTTTTTTTCATAGACAGATAAAGACGCTTAAGCCCTCCATTTCAGGTACTCTCTTCCCACGCAGTGTTTGAGGACGCTCTACTCACACACTGTGATTCTTGTTTTGGAACCTCGACCACTGGAACATCTTTCATCCTTGAGAGTATGGTTACAATAAACTGCAGGCCTGTGGTTAAGTATTACAGAAGACAAGCAAATATCAGAGTATCAGAAATGTGGATTAAGATGCATGCTGGCCAACAGTGCTGTTAATAATCCTAATGTACCACAATGTGCCCAAAGAAAATTAGCCATGTGTCTGTCACGTTAAGAAATTGTAGTTTAGCCAGCTGTTTTTGCAACAGCTGTATTATTCATTTCACTACGGTATAAAGCTCAGAAAATGGACCGTGGTGATAAAACCAGAGACTTTTAACACTGTAGTGAGGTTGATTGTCAGGTCATGCCACATTGGCCCACAGTTAATGAAGTGATTCTCTTTATCGCGCAACAGAGAGGGCAAAGACGGGCCGCAGCATCTTCCTCCGCTTTCACTCGCTGCAATAAAACCTCTCGCCTCTCCTGCGCCGCCATTCGCTGCTCAGCGGCTTATCAGCAGCATTCAGCGGGGGTCACATGTTGAACACTCCGTAGACACGCTCCACTCTGAACTTGACATGACCACAGCACTCGCCACCGACCTCGCCCACAGCTCGCTCCTTTCCCCAAATCATTTTCATTTAAAAGCATTTAGGGTAATTAAATCGAGGGGCAAATTAGAAACAGTGGAGACACAAATTCAATTGATCAGAAAGATTTCCATAACAGCTTTAATCAATAGCTAATCTACCATCCCTAATGAGGATGAATGGGTGCGTTTTTTAATTGAAGACAGTTGTAAAACCTTTTGTGCAAAGAGAACGAATCGTCTGCTTTTCCAACAGATAAGTAAAAGCAATTAAAGATGCTCAGAGAGAGATTTTGTCCCAGCCGCAGGTATTCAACGGCTGGGTTCTTCTTTCCCTGAAAAGGTCACATACATTTCATTTTCCTTGTCTTTTTTTTCCCCCCTGAATGCAGTAGGAGGTCACAGTGGGGAAATGTGCAAATGTGATTTGTACCCACTCAAATGTGATGTATATGAATGAAAGCAACCTGAATGTCTTCGAAGCTAACTTTTCTCTGATCCGACGTTCACAGTAGCTGTGAGAAATATACTGATCGAGACTTCTTCTTCTTCTGCGATCTTTTCAGTGTCTGCGCACGTTGGTGGGCCACACAGGGGGCGTGTGGTCATCCCAGATGCGAGACAACATTATAATCAGCGGCTCCACTGATCGCACACTCAAGGTCTGGAACGCAGAGACAGGCGAATGTATCCACACCCTCTATGGGCATACCTCAACAGTGCGCTGCATGCACCTACATGAGAAAAGGTATGGGGCAGATTTCACTAATGCATCTAGAACTTAAAGAGTACATTTATTATTTATGAGTTGATCAACAGAATATTAATCCGTTTAAGGTTTTTATCTTTGGGCTTTGTTCTGTTGGTTATACAGAACGTACAGCTTCAGTCTGATGGATGTTATTCACTTTTTTTTAATGACAAACATTATCTGTTAATTGAGGAGATAGTGGGCAGAGAGAAATTAAAATAATTAATAGCGGCCCTAAATAAATCCATTAACATGTTAATTAGTGAGCTTTACAAATGATTTTGTTGCAAACCAGCACATGCATCGATAGGTTTATTTATAAAAATGATTTCTCTTAAAGAAATGGTTAAGTAGCGATACGAGAGGGATATTGATCTTATAGTCTGTATGTTGATTATGAAGTTGTTCCCATGGGATGTTAGCTTAGCTTAGCATAGACACTGGAAGCTAGACTGGCTCTGTCCAAAGGTAATAAAATCCGCTGACCAGCACCTCTAAAGCTCACCAAATAACATTTTATATCTTGTTTTGTTGAAAACAAATAAGCAAGTGTGCTCTGTTATTATTAGAATCATAACGCCCGACTTCACAGCGATGCCACCAAGCAAAAAGAGCATCTCTGCAACATTCTAAGAGGACAGTATCTCTATGAAAGTGAGCATGTGGTCTCTCAGAGATTAAATAGACCCTGTGAGCCGTCCTAAGTGAACTGCTGCTCACTCATTCACTTAGTATTACACTCCGGAGACTCAAAGTGCTCTCTTCGCCTTTAGGGCCCACCAAGGTTTTTGTGTATAGCATTTGATTACTCACTCAGTGGAAATGCTGCAGGCTGCAGGCAGACAGTGAATAACATGCTGGTGATTTCCATCTATGTAATGCTGTGAGGCCTTTTACAAATAGAGAATGTTATGTGTGTTTTTACAGCATGTTTGGGTTTTATTTTTTATTTATTTATTTTTTTAAACATAGAAATCATTTTTTAACATGGAGGAATGTCTGTCTCAGTCTGTAGCGTTGTGAATCTGATGAGTATTAAGGAAAGCGGTGTCAATCATTTACCAGATTTAAATTCCTATTCGTCTCTTTTTTTTAAATAACGAATGATATTCTCGGTACAAACAGTTTTTACCGTAATAATCTGGAAAAATGTCAAACTTGAGTAAAGATTTCACCCTAAAGGGAGTTTCCATTTCTATGACCTGTAATATATGTATTTTTTTTTCCATTCCGGGGGTGAAGTCACTGCTGGAGGGCGGCTGTTAGAGTTAAATGGTTGTTTTTGTGCTTTCAAGTATGAACATGAATGTGACTCTGTAGGTTAGGCAAAGTCAAGAGGAGTGAAAGAAAATGTTCATACCGGTCTCATTATCCTGTCAATGCAGCTGCCACAGTATGAATCAAAGTGTTGGGTCGACTATTGAATTCAATCATACGGAATCTGTTACTTGTGGGAGACATCATGTGGGAAAGTAAAGCTCAACAGTTTTAACTTACTCTTTACAGTCAACGGTGTCTTAAAACGTCATGTTTTACCACACGTCTGTCTCTCTGGTTTTCTCTCAGGGTGGTCAGTGGCTCTCGCGACGCCACGCTGCGCGTCTGGGACATTGAGACAGGTCAGTGTTTACACGTCCTCATGGGCCACGTGGCGGCCGTGCGATGCGTCCAGTATGACGGGCGGCGGGTGGTCAGCGGTGCCTACGACTTCATGGTGAAAGTGTGGGACCCCGAGACGGAGACCTGCCTCCACACGCTGCAGGGCCACACCAACAGAGTGTACTCGTTACAGGTGAGCAGCTTCACACACACATTCAGCAGTGTGGCAACAAAAAACAAAAAAAAGGATGCTCTGGGTTGTTTTTCTCATCTTCAATTAAATTTCCTGCTGGACCTGCACAATCTGCATTAAGAAAATACAGCTGGATTGGGTTGAGCCAGCTATTCATAAATCCAGTTTGTACTTAAAGTCCTACCTGAGGTCTTAAAAAGTAGCTTGTTAAGTTGAAATTAAATCATTGGATTAAAAGGGTTGTGCCATTAAAAGGTAATTGTATCTAGTTAACACTGTAAAATAGTGCACCACCAAAGCAATCGATTTTGTCAGTTGGTAACCGTTACACGTGGCAGTCGGAGTAAAAGAGTAAAAACATTTATTCTCTATGTAAGGTTGTTGCTTTGGCAACGTGGCACACAAAAAGCCATAAACAAGTCAATGTAATGTGATTGCACTAACATTTTTATTTACTGTTTTTAAATGTTTAATGTAGCCTTTCCGTGTGTGTGTGTGTGTGTGTGTGTGTGTGTGTGTGTGTGTGTGTGTGTGTGTGTGTGTGTGTGTGTGTGTGTGTGTGTGTGTGTGTGTGTGTGTGTGTGTGTGTGTGTGTGTGTGTTTTAAATTCATGCCTCTGTGTCCTCTAAGATGTCCTCTCACCCACTCTGTGTGATTACGGTGCACTTTCAGCTGGTGCCATCAGTCTCAGGGAGGAGGCTGTTTACTGCACTGATAGATTGGTTTTTGTAGCGCGCTGCATCGTTAGGCTTTTTAAAGTGTTGATGCTTCACTATTGGACGTGTGAATACAAGGGAAAGTTTCACACGGATCAATAACATTCATTCATTTCAATGGGTTTAATCTTAAGTTTGTTAATAGAAGTAGAAAGTACGCTGCTCCTGCCTCGGCTGCAAGTCAAAGTGACGTTTACCGTCATCTTGAAGAGGCAGCTTGATTTTCAGTCGGTTTGAAATGAATTTCATCAACATTCAGTCTGCTTTCAGAACGGGAACACCAGTGTAGAGGCTGAACTTTTGATCCCCTCTGCCTTCTAGTTTGATGGGATCCACGTCGTGAGTGGCTCTTTGGACACGTCTATAAGGGTCTGGGACGTGGAGACGGGCAACTGCATCCACACGCTGACGGGGCATCAGTCCCTCACCAGCGGCATGGAGCTCAAAGACAACATCCTGGTCTCAGGCAACGCAGACTCCACCGTCAAGATCTGGGACATCAAGACGGGCCAGTGCCTGCAAACACTGCAAGGTGAGTCTGCCGTCCCAGTTTAAGTTTGGCTTTAAACGCGCAGCCTGACTGGCTATGACGACCAAATACAGAGAAGCTCGGACTACAACACAAACGGAGAAAGGGTCACTTCATTCTGTGCTCAGGTAGACATTACTCCTCTATATCTTTACATAGCAAGTGGTTTGCTGCTTTATTAATGTCAATTTCAAATGTAGCAGCTTTAAAATATCATCCAGTTAAAAATCAATACATAAAATCATACATTTCCTTTTAAGTCTATTGTAGGTTCTTTTAACATCTGGTACTAGTTGGTAGTATCTTCCTGCACCATGTTTCTTGGATGTTGCACTACAACATTTGGATTACAGTCGTCTTGCTTTACGTTATAGTGTAGACTGTACACAGTGGTGTTTGTGCAAAAAGGCTGCAAAATCATTCAGATATACACTTAACTTATAGAACTGTAAACATGTAACTTAAACAGCGATAGCCGCCTTGAACAACAACAAAAAGCACATAAGATGGGCCTTAGCTTGAAACCGTCCAATTAAAATCCACACTATATAAATGACCGTGTGGCAGTACGGAGCCAACACCTTGTGGGCCTGCTGGTCCTGATTACGCTCTCATTTCCTTTGTGTCTGTTTGAATAGTTCAAACCCCATTAGCAGCAGCACTGGTGCCTCACAGGAAGTTGGAAATCCTCTGCTGAATAGCTGTAGCAACCACCAGCGCCCCCGCCCCTAAATACCCTCATTAGCAAACTACAACCCTGCATGCTAGTTCTACAAACACCAACACACACCCCCGCTGAACAAAGGGATGCCCCAGTGAGAGTCTGAAGACAGAGGGGAGGGATACGACAGACTGGGGGAAGGATGTGTGTGTGTGTGTGTGTGTGTGTGTGTGTGTGTGTGTGTGTGTGTGTGTGTGTGTGTGTGTGTGTGTGTGTGTGTGTGTGTGTGTGTGTGTGTGTGTGTGTGTGTGTGTGTCCTGTAAAGAGGGGGTGACTACAGTGAAGGGATGGAGGCCGGGGAACTTTGTGGGTCATATAATTAGGTCAGCGGACAATTTGTGCCATTCATTAGCGTGTTTTGATAAGACAATGGGCCGACAACAAGGTCGTCACTGTCAGCTGAAGAGCGCAGAGGTAATGATGGAGCAGGCTTTGTTGTGCTAATGCAGGGAGGGGAGGAGAGAGGCAGGCCTGTTGGGGGTTGGTGCACAGCACTAGTAAATATCACAGCCTTTGAACTAACTGGAGACAGAAATGGAAAATATGTGAAAGCATGTTGATGGTGAGATTCAAAAGAAAATTCTCTTCAAATGGATTGTGAAAGCGGGAAGAAATTGAATTTGTCTGAATGAAATAGCTGCTATAGCAACCTCCAGTTAAAAATAAATAAATAATAAGCAGTTCATTTGCCAGCACTTCATTCTGCGCTTGTTTGTGCTTTGTGTCACCCTAATTGATTTAATTAAGATATCATTTTCAAGCCCTTAGGGAAATCTTAAGTCAGTGCACGTGTAGAGTCACAAATAAAGTCACCTCAGTGAAGGCAGTAACAGCCGCCATCTTCACTTAAAGTGTGGCATCCTGCCAGCTACCAGCACACAGACACAGACGGAGGTGTAGCTGGAGCCGCTAAGCCTCCGTGACAGTGACAGCCCGAGTCCTAAAGCCTGCCTACAGTAGGAAGTCTTGACTACACTGTCACAATAGCTTCAGGAATAAAAGAGGTGAATTCTCCCTTTGTGTCTCAGAGGTTTTGAGTTATTTATTTGTTATCCAAGTCTCATTTAAATTCACCCATCCACATCTCTATACCCACTACATTACTCTATTTATTACAAATGGCTGTTTTTGACTAAATTGTAGCAGGAACTACAGAGGCCCAGTTAAGTGTTTTTCTTCTAACAATCTGTTTCTCTGTGTGTTCAGGTCCCCACAAGCACCAGAGCGCCGTGACGTGCCTCCAGTTCAACAAGAACTTTGTCATCACCAGCTCCGACGATGGCACAGTTAAACTGTGGGACCTGAAGACGGGCGAGTTCATCCGAAACCTCGTGACTCTGGAGAGCGGCGGCAGCGGCGGTGTGGTGTGGCGCATCCGAGCCTCCAACACCAAGCTGGTGTGCGCGGTGGGCAGCCGCAACGGCACAGAGGAGACCAAGCTGCTGGTGCTGGACTTTGACGTGGACATGAAGTGAGAGGGGACGCGGTCGGTGGGGAAGGACGAAGAGAGCGAACCGCGGAGAGGAAGGAATGGAGAGAGAATGGGAGACGAGGCACCGAGAAACCAGAGGGCCAAAGCTCAGAACTCTGCACCCAAACTCGCAAAATCTACAACCACCACCACTGACAGTGGGCTGTCCTGTCCTCTACCATTAACTCCCCCGTCCCCCCTTTAGGGCAAATGTTACTGACAGAGCCACAGACCCTCATACGTGTTCAGCCCCCGCTTTCGACTCCCTACCACCAGTACGCAGTGGAGTCGGAGGGGATCGGGCTGGAAACGAGGCGGCGGGGCTCCACCGGTCTGTCCCTCGATCGGCTGGGAGGAAGAAGAGAGGAAGAAAGGAACGACTGATGACGACTGAACTCTTTTGAAGTGACTCTCAACCATTTCGGTTCGAGGGTCCGCTTCGCACAGAGACTTGGTTTCGCTCAAGCCTGACAGATTTTGAGATGTACAGAGATATATTATTTTTTAAAAGACCCCCCCCCCCCCACACACACACACCCACACCCCTCCCCCTCCCATCAGCGTACACACCACACACACACATACACTCAAACGGCCGACCGGAAAACATTCACTGTAGGAAAAGATTGAGGAAGGGAGACATTTAAAAGGTAAATTTACACACACACACACACACACACACACACACACACAGTTTCCCCGAAAGAGCTGCTTGTTGTAAAGGAGAGCAGGCAGTTGGAGGCTTCAGCCTGTAATCAGGCTCGTTTCTTGTCACTCCATTTCCGTTCTTATTGTTCTACACTCGGTTTCTCTAGTTTTCTTTACAATATCGCACACAAACACAACTGTGAATTTCAACACGTTCTTGGTTTATCATATGAAAGGGGATTCACTCATGGTTTTTCTTTCTTTGCGGTTGCCAAAAGCAACAAATCCCAGTATTAACAACCTGCTCTGTTTAGGTTTGCTGTCATTGTCACAAGGTTTTTTTTTTTTTTTCCTTTTTGATTTGTTCTTCCTTTACTTTTTTCTACATACCTGAGTTTGGAGCTCCGTCTCCACGTCAAACATCCGTGCTGTCCAGAGGTTTTCAGTCTAGCTGGGGTGGTGTTGTCAGTGCCAGTGCTGTGACGAGAAGAAGTAAAGGTTCTTCACTCTCAGCGCTGTGGATTAATGCCCCTGAACCCCAACCCCCCCCCCCCAAGCCCCTTCCCCTCTACTGTTTTCTCCCAGTGGCCAAACTGTATTTATGCTGCTAGATGAATGGAAAAAAGAGAGAGATGGAACTTTTACTTGCTGTGACGTTTTAGTCCCAGGCAAAATTCCAAATTGAACTCTATATGTTTGGACTTTAAGGAACAAAAGATCACAAAAGATAACATCCAACTTTTTTGTTTTATTTTGTTTGTTTTTGCCACTGAAACTTGAGCCAAACGTGCCTCTACGAGGCTGAGAGGAGGGAGCGCGTCCGACAGATACTGACGGGATCGCCTGCTGAGAGGAAACGAGGGGATGTACACTGTTGGCGTGCGTGTGTGTGCATGAGTGCGTGTGTTAGCGTGTTAACGGGCAACTTGTAAACACATTCCTTGGGACAACGCTCTTTCAGCCTGTTCTTTGGGAAAATGTACAAATGCTGTGTGGACTGGCAAAGAAAAAAAAAAAAAAACTAGCAGATGTATCGATTTTTAACACGTGAATGAAAGAACTGTCCGTATCCGTGTGTGATTGTTGTTCAATTCAAAGATGTCTGAAGCGACAGAGGAGACCATCACAAGCATCAACTGACGGGTGGAGCTGCCAGGAGTCTTAGTGTTACATGTGTTGCAGTTAAAACCTCCGGGCCGGCTGCTCTGCGGCGGTCGCAGCCTCGAGGATTGTCAGTGGGGAAAAATAAAAACACAAAAAGGCAACAAACGTGAACAGAAACATTGTAGCCAAACGAAAAATCGTCTCAATCTCCAAGAGTCACAACTCAAGCTGAACTGTGAAAGTGGTATAACACTGTATATTAAAAAAGAAAAAAAAGAAAACAATCTTGCTCTATCTCCTCTCGTTGTTTTCTCCCTCTGTTTTAATTTATGATCTGGTTTGAGAAATCAGATTTGTTGCAGGTGTTTTATTTTTTCAGTTAATGTAAACTGCCTGGCAAAAAAGAAAACAGACAGAAAAAACCTTAAAGGGATTGTGTATTTGTTTGATTCACTTAGAATTTTATTTTCTTATAACTTAAGTGCAATAAAATGTGGGTTTTTCTTTTTTCATTTCAAGCATATCGGTTGTCTGTTTTTGTTACCTGTGTGAAGGCATCTTATATGTTCAATAAAGCAAATTATTTGGTTAAGTACATCCATGAGGGAATACTTTTAACATTCATTAGTGCAGATTTTGTAGACCAAATAGATCTCTGCAAATGATGTATGATGAGCCTCAAATTCAGCGGAACCTGGTAATGTTTATCAGGTAAGATTCTCTTAATTCATCTCCAGTTGGACTCGCTCTGGTTTGAGAAAATAATTCGTTTACTTTATAGATCATACATTTTTTGTTTTTTCTGCCAGTTTTCAGTCCCGTTTGTCAACTCAAGTTTATTTAAATTGCACAATTTGTTACGTAAAGTCTTAACGGTCTTTAATTGCAACAGTTCCCAACCTTGACCAAGCTCTGTCTCTCAAAGTCAGGATATTAACTGGGATAGCAAGACTCCAAAAAATGAATAGAATATTTAGATTAATTAGGCGATCAGATGTAGAGCTAAAGCTAAATATATTTCCTTTACCGTCGCACAGAAAACGCATTCAAATCCTGCCCCCGATATCACTTCCACAGCAAAATACTAACTAATACTGAGATTACTGAACAATTCACTAACTACTAACTAAAATCTGTGTGATTATGATAATCTATTCATTTTTTTCAGTGATTTATCAAGCAAAAGAAATCCACATATCCACCTGTTACCTGCTCCTCAAATGCGAGGATCTGTGGTTGTTGAGTTTTGGAATATTCATCAGCGGAAACGAGCAACTTCAAGATGCAGCTTTGGGTTTTGAAAATGTTTACCATTTAACGGTTCATCAAAAATATATATTTTTAGTTGCAGCCCTAATGCTAATGCTGTAATGCTGTTTTGGCAAAATAGAAAAATGAATCTGAATCACAGTCAATGTGATGAAGGCACATTGAATGGCTTCAACAAATCAAGTCAATTCCCGCACTATTTCTCTGGCATTAGATTTTTGGGGGAAACTAATTCCCTGCACCAAATATCAAACATAATTCTGACACCAGCATTGTAAGGGTTGTGATACACTGAAGGTAGACATTGTTATTGTGTCGTTTCACAGCGTGACACACACAAAATCGTAATGAAGGTAACCTTAAGAGCCAGATCTTTTTTTAATCCCCAGAGATTAATCTTTGCCCTGAAAACATGATTATGGGGATTTTTTTTTTTCCCCCAAGTTTGTCCTTAATTGAATTCTTGTTTTCCAACCTGTTGAGATAATACACGCAATTCTAGCTTCACTGAAGCCTGAACGGAAGAACATGTTGCTTTCTGTATCTAAAGCGCCATGAAGATGACCAAATTGAATGTGACCCTCTGTGTCCATGATATCCAGCCCGTTCCCCGTCATGAGCCCACACAGCTCGCTGTAGCAGCAGTAACTGAGTCTGTGCTGCGGATTCCCTTCCTGCCTGTTGCCTAGCGATAGCTCGTCTCTGGCCGGGGCCTCGGAGCTCAGTGTGGCCTCGCGGTACAAACGGTATTGTGAGGAAGCAGCGATGGCCGTACATCCTCACATGAATGGACGCGTGGGGGAGTTTCCACTTTGGTTGGCAGGGTTACTCTGAGCGCCTGTTTGTTCCCAGGCTCGGCTCATGTGTTGTGTAAGCAGCAGCAGCTCCGCTCCACTGACTGGTCATGGAGAAGAGTAATCTGCTTTATACAGTATTTGTTGATGCGTTTCTGGTTTCATACACCGACACAAAATGCTACAACAAATCCATGATTTTAAAAAGGGCTAAAGCGAATAGCCAGAATTTAAATCGGCAACAAATTTTGATAGAAGATGAATCATTCTAGTCATTTTTTAATAAGCAAGGTTGCAGCTTCTCCAATGCGAGGTTTTGCTGCTTGTCTCTGGATTATAGTAGCCGTAGATTAAATACATTTGGGTTTTGGACTGTTGGTCCTACAAAACAAGAAGACTTGACCGTGGGCTCTGGGAAGGTGTGATGAGCAGTTTAATCACTATCTTGTGGACATTTTATAGACTAAACGCTTGCTCAACACATTGAGAAAAATGGTAGTGGAACTAGTGCTTTGATCTTTTACTAAAGTAAAAGTACCAATCCCATAATTTAAGGATGTTCTTTTACAAGTGAAGTCCTGCATTTAAATGTACACTGGGAAGTGTGCTAATTCTGCAAATAAGTCCAATTAAAGGTCTTCGGCGGTACCACTGATTCATTTTTTAAAAATCTGATAAATTACCTCAAGTGATGTCATCTGACTTTTTTGACACACTATACAGATATCTTTTTAGCATACTATCACTTTTTTATACCATCTTTTTATGACTGACATTCTATACTGTCTTTTTATAACTTTTGTGACAGACAATACTATGACTTTTCTGACACAGTATACTATGTTATTTTTCGGACTTTTGTAATATACAATTTCTATTTTTTATGGAATGCTGGGATTACTTTTTGACATACTATACTAATGTTTTACTACATAATACAAAAATACTATACAATGGCTTTTTGACATACTTATTTGACATAATATACAATTTGTTCTTATGATTCTATTACATACGACACTATGATTTTCATGACTTGGCTTTTATTTACTTTTTCTGACATTCTATACAATATACTTTTTTGACATTACTATACTATGGCTGTTTATGGCTTTTTTACATCCATATTTTGTCTTTTTATGACTTATGACATACTATACTATGACATTTTTGACAGTTTACTTTGACTTTTTAAAGACTTCTTTTTGACATACCTTTTGTAAATGATATACTACTTTTTTTTAATACACCATGGCTTTTTTTGTATGTTTTATGACATACTATACAATGGCTTTGTAATGACTTGTTTGACAACCTAGTATACTCAACAAATGATGCTTGGAACAGCTTAACCAAACAAGAGCTGGCTCAAAGAATATGTTCAAATAACTTTATTAGTGTGACTTATTATATGACATTAAGTCATATGTAGAGCTACTTCAGAAACAAACCATGAAGTAAGATGGGCATGAGCATCTGGGAAACAATCGCAGACAAGAAACCCCACATCCTACTTGACTATTTGACATATACTAACACTTTTTCCAACATGCTGTGCTATAACTTTTTTGACATAATATACAGTGGCCTTTTTGTGACTATAATTACTTTTTATGACATAGTAAGTCATAGTGTAGTACATAAAAAAGTAGAGAAAAGGGAATAAGTATACTATGACTTTAGAGACACTGTATGTCAAAAAATCATAAAAATATAGTATGTATGTATAGTATGTAATAAAAAAAAAGGCATAGAGTAGTATGTCATAATTAGCTATAGAATATTAAAATAAAATCCTAAAAAGACAAAGTGTAGTATATCTTAAAAATGCCATAGTATAATATGTTAAAAAGAGTTTAAAAAAAAAAAAAAGTTCAGTATGTAATAAGAGAGTCATAGTATAGTAAGTCAAAATGAGTCATGGGGGAAAAAAAACATCATAGTATGTCATGTTAATAAAAGTCACTAAAACGCCAAAATATGTCAAAAAAAGACCTAATTTCTTCAGGTGGAAAGCCTCCCCTCTGCAGCTTCTCACCATCAAGGGGACTGAGGTGGAGTCGGCTGACAGTTGCAGCTTTCTGGGCCTGTAGCAACAGTGAAGAAAGCACAGCGGCGGCTTTACTTCATCAGGCTGCTGAAGAAGGCCGGACTCAGCCATCAGCCCCTCAGCCAAGCCTCCAGAGGACTCAGTGAGAGCATTCTCACCAGTGGGATCATCGTGTGGTTTGGAAACACGACCCAGGCTGATAGAAAATCTCTTCAACGAGTCATTAAAGCTGCAGGGAGAATCCTCGGCTCTGACCTTCCCTCCATGGACAACTTCAACACGCTGCAGGAAGCACAGAGCATCCTCAGAGGCGCATGTTGAAAAAAGTATAGAGTGTTGAAATATTTCATCAATAATTGATAGTATATGTCAAAAAGTATAATGAAAAATGTCTTATAGAATGTCGACTAATGGCACAATAAAAATCCTAGTTTAGTATGCCATGAAAAAGAATAAGTAATAGTATAATTATGTAAAAAAAGTCATAAAAAAGTCATAGTATAGTCAGTGTGTCGACAAATCATACAAAAGTAAAAAAAAGTCATAGTATGTCATCTAAAAAAAAGTATAGTATGTCGAAAAAAAATGAAAAAAGTTATAGAATAGAATATTATAGAATAGTACGTTGAAAAGTCAAAGAATATTATGTCAAAAAAGTGGAAGAAGTCATAAGAAAGTCATAGTATATTATGTCGAAAAAAGTTATAAAAAGATACAGTGTAGTGTCGGAAAATATGAAAAAAGTCATAGTATAGTATGTAGGAAAACGTCATAAAAATGGTTGTAGAATAGTATATAAAAAAAAGGAAAAAAATCAGTGTAGAATGTCGACAAATGTAATGAAAATGGTAACTGCGGCGCATGTTCATGCTGCAGCAGGTTGCTCCCATGAATTTTGTTACATTTTCCTCTTAATTTGTTGTCTTTTCTTGTATTAATTGAGCACTTATGGCAGAAGACAGAATACACTCATCAAAATCAGAGGCTGAAGCGATGGGATTGGATTCATTCAAGGGGAACAGACCTTGAGACCATCACCGCCCATGGCCGACCACCCAGCTAGACAAGTCAGACCAAACGCTTCTGAAAGCGGAGTGGAGAGGAGGTCGTGGTGGAAGCTAAGCTAACGGATCTGAGACTATTCCACCACCCAGTCGGCTCCTGACTTATGTCAGGCTAACCCAGCAACTGGAGGTCGGTGACTGTTGTGCCCACATCTTTAAGGAGACCTGGCTCCATTGTTGCATCCCAGATCAAGCTGCATTTGAGGCGATCCGCAGGACAGAGCACAAAACTCTGGTGAGACGAGAGGAAGCCGACTCTGTTTTTCATCAATGATGCTTGGTACCCAAACATAGTCAAAGTGGATGTTTCTCTGATGTTCAATTTTTTTGTGTTAAGATGTCGGCCATATTGCTCAGAGAACAGTTTTTTTTGCTGCTGTTTACATTCCTCCTGATGCAAATTAAAAGAATGCACAGGAATGCACTCCTGTTTTGTTAGTCATATTTTTCTGGGGTAGAAAGTGGTTTACAACTGCATTTCATTGTGTAACCTTGTGTTTCAAAATGACAATAAATTGTCTTTGAGTCATAGTAAAGTATGTCAAAAACATCGTGAAAAAATATAGTATACTATGCCGGAAAAAAGTCATTGTATTGTATGGACAAAAAAGTAAAAGTATGTTGAAAAAGTGAAAATTCATAGTATTGTATGTTGAAAAAAGTCATGAAAAAAATCATACTTTAAAAAATAAAAATCGTTAAATATGTCGAAAAACGTCAGTATAGTATGTTGACTAATGTCACAGTATTATCATAGTATAGTATTGTCATAAAAAAATTCATAGTACAGTATGTCGAAAAAAGCATTGAAAAAGATCATTGTATACTATGTAGGAAAATGTCCAAAAAAAGTCTGTATGGAAAAAGTATGTTAAACAATGAAATGAGAAAGGCTTGGTATAATATGTCAGAAATGATCATGAAAAAGGTAAATGTATAGTTTTTCCGAAAAATCTCACGAAAAGTCACTGTGTAGAAAACCATAAAAAAGTCATGAAACAATACATAGTATATTGAAAAAAGTCAGGAAAAAATAGTATAAAGTCATAGTATAGTATGCAATAAAAAAAGTCATATCCTAGTATAATGAAAAGAGTCAGGAATAAAAGTCATATTTAGTATGAACAAAATGTCATGAAAAAAGTCAGTGTAGTTTGTCCAAAAATTAAGGGAAAATAGTCACGAAATATTGTATATTGTATCGAAAGTGGTTACAGTATAATACGTTGAAACTAGTATAGTAATAGTATAATATGTAAAAAAAAAAAAATATGACCAAAAAATGGGTTTGTAAAGTTATAAAATGTCATAGTATAGTATGTCTAAAATTGAATGACAAAATCATAGTATACTGTGCCAAAAATTGTCATGAACATTTGCCGTGTCAGTTGGTGCATGTTGGACACTCGGCACGTTCAATATTAATAAAGAGGCGATATCACTCTGTGTAGCAGCAGGGGCGGGACCTCAGGGCTCTGTGGAGTGAGCCGAGCACGTTGTCTACAGTGGGCCTTTACAGGCCGCCGCACATCGACTGAAGTTCACTTTTGCTGCTGGATGCACTAATGTTACAACCAAACTCTTCTTCACTTCCCTGACGTCTACGAGCGATGAGAAGTTCCCAACAACGCTGCAAACAGCAATACCGAGTATTTGATTAATAAATAAAAGTATCAATGATCAAAATAATATTATGGTGCAGCCTTACAGTCTTTTTTTGTGTTCATATGAGGAAATAACTTGTTAAATATATTTTATACTGTAACAAACAAGATCATCTGGAGTAGGAGACACTGATGTATGTCCACAGGCAGTTCTTTAATGAACTTAATTTTAGGAAGTGATGAATCATCTCCCTCCTTGAGGTTATTAGCCATTAATCTAACTTACGCTTACTGCCTCGATTGCACTGCACTTCGTCTTGATGAATGAACGTCCCTCTCGCTGCTCTCGCCACTTGAAAGAACCACATCTACTGTTGCCGCTCAGCACTGACTCATCCGGCGACAAAACAACACGCCACGGACATGAGGGATAGATAAACGAGTGAGCGATGCTGCCTCACAGAGCACAATTTGATGGTACGGGAAGCATTCAAGGGGTTTGGATGTCAAGATGAAAAAAGGAGGAGAAGGGAGAGCTCCCACACCTCATTCCATATCCCTCCATCTCTTTGTTCCATAATCCTGCCCTGCAGCATCGCGGCTCTTCTTATTGCCAGTAGATTCTCAAAGGGCCGTAGCATTAGCAGCGGTAGTGTTTCACGTCTCCGCTTAATCCTATTTTGGACCTTTGTTGTAGCCCGAGAACTGATAAAGGAGCACTTAATCACCATAACCTGCTGTCAATGGATGATGCCGAATGAAGGTACAGTATTAGAGCTCACCATTGATCCATGCAAACACACATAGGAGGACCTAAAATGCCTTTGTTTCTTTCAGGGAGCTGATGTTGACCATTGAATTTGACAGTTGCCCTCTGGGAGGTCAGCATGTTCACTCAACTCAACTGAAGGTGTGTGAATTTGACGAGTCTGACCTTTACACACGTCTTGCTCCCTAAAAGAAGTTGCAGTTCTTCAAAACCCAATTGAAATGCCGGGTTCGTCATTGTCAAAATTGGCAATTTGAATGAATTCCTTCATTTGCTCACAGCTCAGCAGCGCACCGAATCACATTCTGTGTTTCATAATGAGATGTGTCGGAGCCATTCTTGACTACAATAATCCTGGGAAAGAGAGCAAGAAGCAGAAATATTCATTCATCTTTTCTCTCTCTCTTCAAATCAGGCAAGGTTAATAACAGACTGGTGAATACGAGGCAGATCAGGTCAGCTGGAAACTCTTTGATTGCCCTGATGGGATTTATGACACTTCTTCAGCATCAAGAACCTGACAGCAGGAGGAAAAACTGCAGGGGTCGTTCAATCATATCACTGACAATCCCACGGACCACCAAACGCTAGACATTTATTTTAAATCAGAGTCAAAATGTTCTAAATAAATTACCAACCATGTGTGGCTGAGTTATAGAGAAACATAAAAAATAATGCACGAGACGTCTAAAAAAAATCTGTTTGATCAAATGGTGCAGCAACACAAATATGACATCTAGGGTTTCAACACTGTAACCAGCATGAGTGGCAGAGCTTTATTGTCTAGACGTACTTCAATCTTAAAGATGTTTTGTTACTCACCCAAGAAGATTACAGTTACTGTCGCAGGAATTTGAACCTTTTTTCCTGGTTGATCACACATTAACATGACCTGAGGGTCAGCAAGGTCCCGTGGCAGTCATGTGAGTCATCAGAGTGAGTGAGTTATGCCATGAATTGGTGTGAAACTGCCTGAGGAAAGAGGATGTCAGGATGGTCTTATCTGTGAGTGAGTACTTCTAGCAATATTATCCTCTGACCTGGATCATTTAACGCCTCTTCACAATGTCGTTTTGGGCTCCCTCACAAAAGATGGCAATAGTGAGCAAGGAGGTGGTGACATCTCTGGAGGTTACTGTAAAACGGTGCATAGTGGGAGATGCTGTACTTCCACACATATGTACAATTTAGGGCTTTTGTGATCAAAGACAGCCAGTCAGAAATGAAGGGGCCCAATTCTCTCAATGTGGCTGCTGCTACAACTCACGTCTAAAATGTAATCAATTGGACTACGGCATGAAGAGACATACAATAAAATGGCCGACATCGCAGCATTTTTGTAAGACTACATTTTGTGTACCTCACTATGGCTGAATAACAGCAGCAAAGATGGATGACTTACTAATGTGTCTCTGCTTACTTGTCTCAAAATGTATATTGTTACAGTCAGACACAGATTGCAACCAAGATTTCGTTACACCCATCTTGGAAAGTGCGACATGACACTGTGCAAGATGCAATTAACCTGCAAGATCGTTGTTATCCCACAGTGTGTTGAGGCCTTAAGTCATCTCCTCACACATACACAAAAAAACATTTCCTCACTTACTACAGTAGAAACCTTGGCATGTTTGGTTGGACAAATTCTAGTTTAGATTAATTCAAATGTATTGTCATTGCATAGAGTACAAGTACAAAGACAGCAACATGCAGTTGTCTCAGTAGTTTGTTGTGGAAGTGAACTATGAAAATGTGTTTTCCTACCGTGGAGGACTGTAAAGGAGCATTCTGCTTCACGCTACACCAGAGCCCATCTGCAACACTCGTGTGCGTAGGCGGCGAAAGTATGGCAGGGGAGGATGCCAGTACATACTGCTATGGAGAGGGCACACACGCTGACTATCCAGCACCACCTGTCTCACTCGGGTAACTGATGAGCACAAGGTGTGCAACGGTGTGTGCTCTCATTTATCTGCAGAGTAGATGAGTAAGCAAATTCACCTGTGGTGTCGTCCTCAAGTGCTAATTATGCGGTCAATTTTCTGCAACAGAGGACAGAGTGAACATTTCAGAGACACATTTGTTATGTTCACATGAATATGGAACAGAAATATCTAATCTTTAACTGATTAGATGTCTGGAAAATGCAATTGTGTCCGCTCTGTTTTCCTGTTAAAGCAGTTGTGTGCTCCTGTTTGTGTGTGTGTGTGTGTGTGTGTGTGTGGAGGTTGTTGCTGGTGCTCGCCTGCCTTTGCCCGCTGTGGTTTGGCAGGAGACGCAGAGCATGAGAGTGCTGCTGGCAAAGCTCGGGCATGACAAGCTCTTCTGGAGCACGCTTATGACTCAACGGAGCTGAGGTGGAAAAAAAAAAGTAGTCCCTGATGCCCTGACCTCCTGCAAAATTCTCACACCATATGTGTCTCATGTTTAAAGAGTATTTCAGTTTCTTAAACTTAAAACTTAAACTGATTTTCATAGTTTAGGCCATTATTTTTTTTATCAATTATGAGAACATTGAGCATTGTAAGTGTGGCGACAGACTTTTTATCTTATGATTGAAGACATGGGCCGTTAAATTTGGTGGTTGGGCTGATTCAAGTGTATAAGAAGCTATAAGGCAGTACAGAATAAAGGTTCAGCAGGTGGAGGTGAGTGCCTACATGAAACAAGCTGCTCTGTAAAAGCCACATTCAGGCTGATTGAGCCCCTCTTAGTCAATTCAAAGGGAGCCAGTCCGTCCATGGAGAGGGGACTCCATCAAAAACAATGCAGGGTCGTCCAGCAAAAAAAAAAGTTGAACCAGGCTCAACTTTTGCTGCAAAGCTACTCTACGTCACCCAGCAAGGAGATGCGTTGGACAGTCAAATCCATGCAAGCGCACACTCCTGCTTGCAAGAAAATTATGGAGCAGCTATGAAAAGTAGTTCTCAAGCTGTGGAGGTACTAATATGGGGGCGATGTGGCATACTGTAGGAAGGGAAGCCTGTTTTCTGATCTAGGCAGCACACAAAAAAACTGACAGGCTTTTCTTATTTCACAGTTTGTGGGCTGGTTAGCACTCCAGAAACCCAAATGTATATGCACAAGAATATGCAATTCTTTCAAAAGTTTTTCATGATATGTTCCCTTTAAACAACCCCCCCCCCCCAAACATAGCTCCCCCTGGCTTGTTTAATTGCAGGATGTCAAATGCTCTCCTTCAGTACACAGGATATTTCATGAGTTTTGTCATCCTTCATATCTTTAAATGAACTGCTTAAAAAAAACGGTTAATCCTGGCCAGGATAAAAATCTGCCCGGCCAGTTGACTGCAAGAACCAGAGGTTTATCCAAAGTTGGACTGCAGAGGTAAGCCAGTTCCCTTTACCAACACACAGTAAGTGGAATGATTGTAAAAAAAAAAGAAAGAAAAAAAAAGGCATTACTTTATCTAGGTTAAATATTATCCAGAGACAGAGAGAGAGAGGAAGGATGCAATGGAGCAATTACTTAAAGTGCCTTTAATACCAGGCCACTAATTATACTCACCATCTGCAAAATATTGCTCAGCAGTGATTCCCAAGCCTGCCGCGTCGGTAGGCTTTCATCATGATCACACTTTTCCCCAGGAGGAAACACTTCCTTCCAACCTGGGACCAATACAAGTCTGCAAATGGCTCCTGTCAAGTGTTGCAATGTAACAGTATGATTATTATCCTGTTAGAGGTCACAGCAGCATTGAATTAGTTTTGTCAACATGTTCAAGTTAATTTGAGAGCATAATCGCATACAAGAGCAATCAAAACTGCTTTACAGGGTGATAACAATTTGTTAAAACATATAGAGACAGACAAATCGTATATTCACACAGAGGTAGATGAAGATTGTGTTTGTGCAAACCTCAAATTAACAGGCAGGCTGTTCCAGGCTTTAGGTGCATAAACACTGAATGCTCAGTCGCCAGATTTAGACTGAGCTCTGGGAATTTGATGGAGACATCTGTCTAGTGACCTGATAAATCTGTTGGGTGGATAAATTGGAAGCATGTCAGATATATAATCTGGAGCCAGATCATTAAGAGCTTCATGGACCAGGAGCGAGATCTTTCAATTCTCGAGTGAGAAAGTCGATTCTGTAATTAACAGGGAGCGAAGTTGAGAATTGGAATGATTGGGACTGAATCAAGATGTGAGAGGCTACATTTTGAATGATGCAATAATCTAGCCAGATCAATTCACAGGCATCAAAAGGTGCTTCCCAATACAAATAGGATGGAAAGCATCACTTTTTCCAATTTTTTTTAACAACTTATTGACAAAACGGTCTTAAATTGGAATACTCTAACTCGGCCATCTGTGTTTAAAGTATGGAGCTGGAGGCGATTAGCTTAATTTAGCATAGAAAAGTTAACACTACGTAACTCTTACTAAAACTGGTTTTGTATGGATCAAATAAAATAAAAAAAAAACATATTCTCTTGTGAGCTTTAGAGGTGCTGGTAGGCATGTGTTTAAACTTCCATAGGGCTCCTGACTCTAGCTTAATACTTGAGTGGTGAGTATTCCTTTAACTCCATCTACTAATGTGACAGTAGACTACAGTGAGTAGGAAATGCAGGGAGAATCCCTCCCAGGCATAAGACCAGGAAAGATGTTGCTGAATAACCATGGACCACGAGCATCGTCCCTTCACTTCATGTCTCAAGGTTCAGTACTTTCCACAAACTATTCAACAACTCCAGATCTCTGCTGTTACAGTATGTGGTAAAGACAGTACCACACAGTACACGTGTAGTTCCTCCCTGTGTAGTTTCCTACATGGCTGCTTCACGATTCATTGAGCAGTTTATGTAGAAATTAGGCCAAGGATGCTCCATTTTCAAACATCCGCTCCCCTCAGACTTTTCCCCCGAAGCTTGCAATGTAGTACCAAGTGCCGAGGGGAAGTGGAGGAGACAGAAGGTTACAATCTCCCCCTATATATATATATATATATATATATATATATATACGACCACCTGTTATCATGTGACCGACATGTCATATTGCAGCCACATGATGCAAACTGAGCAAACTTAATGTGCTGATTACGACCGTGAGATGCGGTTTAATGCCCAGGAGAAAGCCTGTAAAGCTACCTTGAGCTACAATTGTTCTTGTTAAGGTCAAAAATGAATCTTCACGCTCAGTTTAAAAGCTTGTTTTGATGGCAGTGTGACCTTAGAGCAGAAGTCAACTTTACCTGGGGCCTAGAGATGAAAGAGGATCACAAATTATCTCGACCCCTCATGACCTCACTGTGACCTGAAGTCATTGCCATTCTCTTCTCTGCTACATTATTCCTGCTACCAAATGGCTTTCTGTCACTCTGCAGGATGTGATGTATTTCTCCAACAGTATGATAAAGCTTCCAATACGAGTGATTTACCCCGAAACGTTGTGTAATCATTATTGATTCTCATTGTTCTTGATTTGTCTAATCACCTTAATTGCTGAAATACTATTTTAGAGAGCAGATAATCACAACCATAATAACGATGGTGCGTCTGCTAATCCTTCTCCAAAGCTACTGAAGAAATGTATTTTCTTTCGTTTTTTTAATTTTTTATCTCAATTAATTAGTGTTACATCAAAGGAGCAGTCTCACTCTATAACAGGAAATGTAATTAAGCACTAATGAAGAAGAAGAAGACTGTGCTGCTTTCATTTCTCCACTGTGACACTAAAGGCTTGCGTCACATCAATATCTCACTTCTTCTTTTTTTTTTTTTTCTTTACCCCCATGGGGAGTTGATCAGCCAGTCGCTGGGTGAAGCTTTAACCCCCCTCCTGGGTGAGATGAGACACGCAGGGTAGAGGGAGGGGAGTGCTGCTGCTAATGAAAAGAGTAGGAGAGCTCAGACTGTCGAGAAAGCCCGACTTCAAAGGGGCGAATGAGAGGAGAGAAACACGGCAAACACAGGCATGAACAACGTGTCAGAACAGAGAGCAGGCTGAGGGGCGTCTTAGGGAGCAGATTGCAGCATACAGGATTGGGATTTAAAGCAAAGCCAGATGCCCTTAAACACCGTCAAGGAGACACCTGACAAATCAAGTCCACTTACAAAGACTGTACATTGCACCCTCCCAACACACACGCTCCCCTTTTGAAGCCTGCAGGTCTTTGTTTGTGATGTATAATTAAGGAAACTGAGGATGGACGTTGGAGCGTTGCAATGCTCCGGACTGTATTTTGACTGATAATAATGATGGTAGCCCCCGGCTGTGTGAGACGACGTGCATGATGATGTGCAGCACACAAAACTGATCAAAGCCCTAAAATATGAAATGTGAAAATTAATGTTTGAAATGAGAGTGAGAAATAAGAGAGAGAGATATCCTAGAAGGAAAGAGACTGGTTTCACCATAGAAACAGCAAATGAGCAAATGAATGCGCATCAGATGTTTTACAGAAATAGGCTGTTTTCTCTCAGGGAGGACTCCTTCAAACCCTGGTGAAATAAGCATGCATAAAGGCCTTCCCGGCGGACCGTGATGTATGCGATCAGTTTGCTCGACACAATGAAGATGCTCTCTGGGCCCCGTTGAGAGTGGATTCGGTGGACGTTTGCCGTGCAGCTGATGACTGCCAGACCCTTGGGATAATGAGGCCCGGGATAAGAAGACTGTGAAGAGGGATTGGAGGAATCTGTGGCAGACTGTTGGCAGGCTTGTGTTGTCTGAGCCGGGCTCTTGCACTGGAGGACAACTCTTTCAGATGAGGGGAGGGTGGGAGAAATTTGGAGTTGGTGCTAAAGAAAGAAAGAAAAAAAACACCCACGTGTAACCGCCAAACATTCGGCCTTAAAACATGCAAGATTCCCCTATGTGGCCTGCTGCTACCAAAGAGACAGGAAGTAGAATAGAAGGATGTCACACAGTCAGACAGTGAGTGGGATGAGATGATCTGCCAGCAGATGGGATGAGTTGACATCACCAAACATAGAGTATCGTGTCTGTATCAGAGAAGAAACAGGAGGATGTCCTGGTTTCTGACAGTTTTGCTGTTCTTTAAGGTGCAAACAAAACCTAACTTAAATTGTTTGTCTGAGACTAAACTTTGCTTGGCGGAGCATTTGGGATATGAGTAAAAACAATGAAACTCTTTGTGGTCATTTTGCATCTCTTTCTAGTCATTTTTCATGTTTTTGTTTTTGTTTTTGTTTTGTGCCTCTTGTTGTGCGTCTCTTTGTTATCATTTTGCGTCTCATTTTGCATCTCTTTGTTGTAGTTTTGTCTTTTTGTTTATCACTTTGCATCTTGTGCCACCCGTCTACAGGAAGAGTGTTTTGCATGCGAGTGTGAATGAGAATATCCAATCTTTTGTTATTTTAAAATGAAATAAATAAATAAAAGAATTTCTATTTATCAAAAACAATAACTTCTCCAACAAAAACACAATTCAGCACCCCATTTTCAGTTGGCACTGCAGTTCACAGGGCCATGCGTTACCCTCTCTCATTCATACTTTCCCCTTGAACCAAAGGGAATGATTAAAAAGCCCCGCGATTGGTTGGAGAGTTTCTGATTCTGCAGTCGCCGCAGACTTCAATCAGCCTCTAATTGAAAAGTTATAATGAGGTTCAGCCGAGCTCAGCTAAAGCACTCCAGCTTGACTCCGATTCCACGTTGGGCTTGTCTCCTGGAACAAAGCAAAGACGCAGCCGCATGAATTTCCACACAAACAACCCCTGTGGAAGCAAATCTTCAGAGAGGCTTTTATTCAGATTTTTTTTATCAAGCTTAAAATTAAGTGACATTAAAGACAGATTTAATGGAAATTGAATGCGTGAAAGCAGTTTGTATTTTTCATTTTGCCGTGTGTGTAATTAGTTGCAGTCCGTTCAGATTCAGAGAGGAAACGGAGGAAAAACAATGCATACATATTGCATTAGGGAGCAGACGGCCGGGGAGGAGCATCATTAATCAAAGATCCATAAACACAGCTCATAATGTTAATCCACCGCTCATTTTCAAAGCTGTGGCCGCTTGTAATGAGCCATATATTTCTATAAAGTATTTCTACAAAGTGGAGAAAGATGCAAAGCCAGAATATGTGTTAAATTATCCATTAGTAGGACTAGCACAGTTCCCACTTTTTCTATCTGCTTATTATTTTTCCATCCAGGAACATGAAACATGAGTTCGACAATCCCTGATGTAATGAGAGTAGTATGTCAGCTTGCATGCTTTTATTTCACCTCCAGCCTCAGCGAATCTCTGTTAGTATTCCTCATACGTCTCATCTCACTGCTTTAGCTGTGGGGTATAAGTGAATGTATGTTTTTTATTGTAGAGGTGCTTCAGATGAAGACTGGCTGCCTTCCTGTGGGCATCACAACGACACAGGAGGCAGACAATCAATCGCCACTGGCCCGAATCGCCTCAAATTAATTTCCCAATGATTACCTCCAGGTATCCGCCACTGCAGATCTATAATGCAAACACTCTGCAGCGGCTCCACATGTGTGTATGAGTGTTGTTTTTGTGCGTGATGCACACAATCTGGCCGCAGCAAACTATAGTTTGTTGAAAAATGAGCACCCCTGGGTACTGAGTGGGGGAATGCATGAGAAGATGGGGAAGAAACAGGAGGAGAGAAGAGGAAATGAAGAGTGATTCTGTGTGTGTGTGTGTGTGTGTGTGTGTGTGTGCGTGTGCGTGCGTGTGTGTGTGTGTGTGTGTGTGTGCGTGTGTGTGCATGTGCGTGCGTGCGTGCGTGCGTGCGCTTGTGTGCGTGCAGGGAACAATTTTTCTTGGACAAAGGAAACAAATCCTTAATATAAGAAGTCTGCCAAAATAATAAAGGCCTAACGAGAGGCTCCAGTCAATCTGGAGAAAAGGCTGCAAGTGAATCTGTCCCACTGATCAATACTCACAGGATCCTCTTCTCTGTGTACAATGCTTACATAAACTCAGTGGCAAAGCCCATTACTCTGCAGCCAGCTCAGATATATAGTTAAGATATCATTTCATGCTTCAGTGCTACTTAGCTCATGGTGCTTTAAAAAAAATAAAAAATAACGAGACAAAAGGCAAAATGGATTCATAATGTTTTCCATGTACATTTGCTAAATCACGGTGAGTCATCGCTTGTCTGTTTGCTGATTTCCAGAACAACCCAACTTCAATATCCTGTTGGCATTCCGCCTGAGAGGATGGAGAAAAAAAGAAAAAGAGCACACGGAAGCAGTAAATTCAAACTATCATAAGTCCAAATGAATCTATTTCCATAACTCTCACAGCTATTCAGTTTCTTCATATCTCTGTGCTGAGGGCGACGCTCGGAGCCTTTTCCTACCCATCTCCATTACCCTCAGCTTGTCAGGAGGCAAGCTGAGCAGAACAAGGAAGGAGGAACAGCGGCCATAATGAGACCGACGTTAACAAAGCAGAGGATGGAGAGATGGCAGTGACCGATTGAAATGGTGCACAGATCCAAATAGCCTGAATGGCCTGAAATGAAGCTCCGTCTCACAAGCGCGGCCTTCGAAGAGGAATCGTGGAACTTACGATGGAAATGACAATTAGCAGGTTTTCCATCATTTCAAGTAGCCTGCCGTTGTCCAGAGCAATATCGAGCGCTGCCCTCCATCATTTAGAAAAAACTATGAATTAAACATGGCCACTTGCCACACTAGTGGAAATGTGATGAAATTCACAAACATTACGGACTCTTGTTTTTACATGTTATTTGATTAACATAGAGGCCACAAGCATGGATGATGTTGAAGTGATAAGTGGTTAACTGGGAGGTGAAACAAACCTCATTGTTGCTAATTCTCTCCGGAGTGCTACTGCCTTTGGCTATTGTAACACTGGTATGAAATTATTCATTTGCAGCACTGAAATAAAATGAAACAATTTTTGTGCTTGCAGCCTTCCTGCTCTAGTTGCCCTTTTCGTCTCATTTCATGTCTGCTCTTTTGGGTTCATTTGTGTGGCACCACTAAACCTTTCAGTCTGTTTTGCCTGCAGCTCCAGCAGGTGTATCCACAGTCCGTCACAGGTCACTGGGCCTCAGTCTGCCCACCTGCTCTCTGTCTGTGCACCTTCAAGACTGCAAACAGGAAGCTGTGCTTTCTGCCAAAATAAGAGGTCAGAGGGCCAAATGCTGCTCCTTTTCCTTCTTATGAGAAGTTCCCAGTGTCCACTCTAAGCACTAAGCACTTCCAATGACATCACATGCATGATCAGCATAAGTGATGATAATTTATCAGATGATAAGTGTAATCTGTTCAGACCCGGCATTAAGATGCCTCTCGGGTGGTCTGATCACAAGTGGACCGCTCATAATACGTAAGTTCACATCTGGCATTAGATTGCGTCGCCACATGTGACCACTTGTGACCACTTGTGATCAGGTCTTACTTCCTCGCTTTATATGCAAATAAACACGTCACATTCATGAGATTTTTCTATTTGCACAGACTAAATGCGTTGTTGTTTTTAACCTGCGGGAGGCAGCAGTAGCAATATCACAATAATAACTTTTAGTGGTTTCTATAACATGAGAAACACTTTTACCTTTTTAATGTTTAAAAATGTGGCCACATGTTGATGTCTTCATGTAATAAAAGGCCAGACACAGCGCTTGCTCCCATTAGTATGTTATATGTATGTATGTTCCTCCCATCTCTTTCCATGTTTTTTTACATTTTAGTTTTTTTATGATTTTGGATTTCCATGGCTCAAAAGTTAACCTGACTCCTCAAACACTTGTTGGTCTTGCCGTGGGACAGCCCTGAATTTGAAGTGCCCTTATTCATTACAATGAGACACAATGCAACATAACCAATTCTTCAACTAACTGCAGCGGCCAAACAAACTTGTAGATCACTCTGTAACTCAATTCCACTTTTAACTTCACAATCATTGAGACAGAAGATACCATTTTTCTTGCTTTGATAAATTTCCAAACAATTAAACTCCTGTCTCATAGTATTATAAACCACCATGCAGTGTTTTGACTAACTTTGAAGGCCAAGGTATGTCTGAAAGAAACTAGTCATCATGCTGTCCGACCAAGTCAAGTGTTTATAGCTGTTCAGCATGTCATCATAGAGATAGTCAAGATAATCAATTGAAAATCGAGATAAAGGTGCACACTTTGGGACATTCTTTCCTCAAAGGAATTCAGAATTTGTAACTTTTGTTTGACGTTGGAAAAGTACATCCACAATCCAACAATCAGTATTTCAGGCACAAAAGCTCTGCTTGTGTTTTCTTTGCGTAGAGCCCTCTTATTTTGCTAAAGTTCACACTCTCTTTCGACTAACTATTGACACTGAAATCCACCATCTGCAGCCATGAAAACCTCCTTTTAAAACATACTGGAGACAGCTGCCATTTCTACAGAAACTCAGTGACGGTGCCTGAAAGTCAAAGTTGATGCACAGTCGGGATCAACACTCCAGGAACTACAAGCAATGTAATATTCATGGTCGGGCCTAAATAATAAATCCTACAGAAGAAGAGAATGTCTTGCTGCTTCACATCAACGGGCCATCAAAGGAGAGAAACAGTTTTTTCTGACAACATGGTTAAAAAAAAGAAACATAATGTAATCAATTAACCATCAGTGCCAATTCATTATATCCTCTTAGATTTCCAAAAATAGTCCTGATCTAATGGATCTAATATTACTTAAAGATGTAGCCCAGTTTCCAGTCCTTGTTCCCGTATTCCCTTTTCTTTTCTAATCATCTGCTCGACAGCAGCGAGCACCGCTGTATCCCCTGCAGTTTGTCTTGTACAATAGCAAGCGTACAGTATCAGAGCCCTAAAATGGAGCACAATGGCGTCCCCAGATAAAAGCCCCCCAAAATTGGCATCCATAGTTGAGGAACAAGAGTGTGTGTTTCCAGCCCGACCGTCTCAGTCTCCTTCTGCTGCTCTGACAGCTGTGTCTGTTTCATAGGCCTCATTATGAGCCTCTCTGTCTCAGCATTCTCCCTGCACCTCACCCTCTCTTCTCCCTCTCTATCCTTGCGACTGGGTCTGATCTTTGACTGCCACCCATTTTTCTTTGCGGGTCCATTTGCCCTGATTGGCAGGTAATTACCAGCCAGGTGACAGCAGCCTATTCCAAGAGTTGAGAGGTCATCAAGGGTTGTTTTTTTTTGGTGCACAGAGTTTTCCTGAAGTTCTTAGAGCAGGATTCCCCTTGTGAGGCAGCGCCGGGGCTGACAGTGCAGAGCTGTTAGCTCTGTCTTTATGTGTGTGGTGTTAGTGCTGCTCCCCATCCACATCCTCTCGAGCCATCTTTGATCCAGTGACTGAAAAGCAGGCGGTGAAAAAAAGGGCTTGTTTTCCGTCTTAACCACTGTTATTACAGCAGGACAGGCGAGTAATTGCTCCGATTCAACAGCATGTGAGGTTATGTAGAAACGTGGAAGAAGAAAAATGAAAAAGCAGAATGAGAGGAAAAGATGAAACAAAGCCTGAAGACAAAGTCTGTGAACAGTCTGATACTGGATTAAAGTGACAGTTTAAAGTCAAATGGAAATGGTACTTTGATGGCTTCTTTCTTGTTCAGTGTGGGGAGGGACAGCTCAAAAGAAAGCGGCTTGGACTGTGAGAAACAAATAGACTTGGAAGAAGTGCCTGTAAGTGTTTATTTGTTGTAGATGCCTTGTGTTGCTTCAAGCATTTCTTAGTGAAGCCTGCAGTGCACCAAATGTCCCTTTGAAACAGGTGAAGTTGTAGGTTTTGCATGACGTAGGAGGTTTAAGGAAAGCTTCAGATATCTTTGATGATTTTTGTTGGTTGAAATATTTAATGTAAGCCTTTAAAGCAGCATTAATAGTTTTTTTGGGCACTCTAGGACGGTGGAATAAACTGTAAATAAACACAATGTTGATATTTACCAACATGTATAGTTATTGTGATGAACGTGTTAGTACACCATAATACATGTAGCAGACACAGTGCAACATACGCATGAATTTGGAGTCAAGTCTCTGGCAACCATGCAAATGAAAGTCCAACTGTCATTCTCCTTTAGTTCTGTTTTTGGTCTCCACCAACTCCTGAGGACAATATCTGGATCTTTAGCAGGGTTCACCACCAGCTAGTTGCTAGCTTTGTTTGCCTGTTGTTTGGTGCGCAACATGAAGCTGCTTATGGACAACAATGAGAATAATGAGAATAGCCCAAAACTGTAAAGCTGCAGGCTGTGAAAGCTAAAACAATGAGCTGAAAGATGCTCAAAAGACTGAAAAGCTGAGGAAAAGTCCTTTCATCCAAATACATTATATAAATATAGGTTATCAGCTTTAAACAAACACATAATGTAATTGTGCTTTCAGTTAAATCCTTAATTACTCATGCCTCAATGTGCCCTCATATCCATAATGTCATGAATATAACAGCCAGCCTGTTACTCATCAGCTTCTGCTTCCTGGCCTTTTGTCTTGCTAAGTGGTTGTAATTGTTGTCTGTGTGATCTGGTCAGGTTTCTGCTGGCCGCTACCCCTCATTTATCTCATTCACAGTATTAACCCATGAAAACAGCATCCTGCAGCTACATTTGTTCAGTTGCTCACTTAGCATTAGCTTCTCAGCGCTAATAGTGACAGAGACGCTAACTAACAAAGGAAAACAAGGCAGAGCAGAGCATTCAGCGTCATAATGTGCTCTGTAGTTAATCATGAAACCGGCACTCTGGATTAGCTAAGAAGCCAGTTTACCTCCAACGTATTTCTTACCTTTTGAACTTTATACATAGTTTGGGTAAGGATGCATAAGGAGATATACTACTTTGAAAAGAGACCCATCTGTTCTTGCAACTGCGAGGTTAAGTTAAATCACCCCCCATCTCTCAGTGAAGCCATGGCTCCTGTCAGAGTGACGCCCTTGAGATATTTTCAGAACAACATGAACAAGTTGAGTCTCTTCTTTTTACTCAGCGTACTGTTATTGCAGACTTGGACCTTGGTTACATAAGACTCAGTAGTCTTTATTTAGCCCGAGAAGGCTCTCATTTGAGGTGCAGCATAAATGATGCAGTGCTCTGAATGACGCACGTAGACACAAAAGCGACGGAAAGGTTTCCCACCACGGCCGCCACTTTGGGCATAAACAGTCGCCACCATGCAGGCAACACGGCTGAGTCACAGACTTGACCACTTGTATGACGTCTGGACCTCTACTTAAAAATCGGTTGCTCGAGTCTCCTCCCTGGAGCGAGTAGACCAAAGAAAGCTCTCATTTTAGTGCATAATTCAAGAATCAGGCATTCAAGCATGAAAGCAGAGCTCAGAGAAATGTGCTCTCGCTTCATAAAAGTCACTCTTTGAGTTAAACATTGATGCTCCTCAAAATGTTAAAAAGACAAACAGTCCTGCAGACACACACATATGGGTGTGGTGGGAGTCGAAGCATCCACTTCCACAGACCAACACCACAGAACATTCTGGAAACTGCTGACTGTCTGTTCCCGGTCAAAACCACGCCGCCATGCAGAACCATCATTTACCAACAAGACTTTTTGCCTTTTGCACCGGCTAACCCTAATACTTACTTCCACACATGCTGACAGCACTGTTATCATCTCAAAATGACTGCAGTCTTCCTGCTCTTCACTCCATTTGTAAAAGCAACTGGCAACACAAGCCTCTCTCTTTCGCCCTGCGATGCATCTGCACGTATCGACAACGGTGAGAGATAAAAGGACGTGGTCTTCATCAGAAAGCACCCTGTGTCCTGATTGATATGCACCAACTGTCCTCATATAGGCTGCTACTACTTTTCTGCTGCTGCTGCTGCACTGGAAGGGGAAAAAAAGGCAGGCAGGTACAGAGCTACAGCACAGAGGCGTAGATGAAACAGCTTCTCTGTTGAGCCCTAAGAAAACAGAACAGAGCTGCACTCTAAGCTAAACAGACCTGCAGATGTGAAATCGTTAATCCCATGTAAAACCAGCCTAATTGATACTTCGCTGCTGCTCAGGATTCAAGTCCATTCTTGTTTTGTACATCCTCGTGCAACGACATGTGAAAGGTTAAAAAGATTGTCTCCGGTTGTGATTGTATTTGACAGGAGTCTTTGATCTGTGGCAAAAGAATGAGAGTTTATCCCTGGTGATGCAAGAATGAGAAAGACAGTCATTATGGTGTTTGTGTGCAGGCTTTTATTTGGTTGTCTCTTTGCTAAAGGTCAATGCGTTCCTGCTGAGTGGGGCAAAATAATCGAGACGTACGCCACAGCGAACAGACATCATAGGGTTGCTGCCAGATTAAACAGGCCCTCGTGCTGCATTACCTACAGTATGGCAGCCCGAACCATGACTTAACTCATTAAAGGAGACAAAAGAGAGCTTGACAGTTTACATAAACCACAGCAGATATGTGCCCTGTAGGCATAATCAACACCAAAACATATCCTTAATTAAAAATCATTAACTTGATGCATTTGCTATTAACAGCACCAATTAATTACATAAAGAGCTAATGTCTCATAAATAATGGAAAGCAGGGTAGATGGATGAAAGGATAGATGCGCTCACTGTAGCGCAAGAGGGAAAGAACAGATGGATGTTCCTTTCGCTCGTTTTGCTGCGTCAGTTCATGTTCAGTCTCCCGCCCAGACCACTAAACTACACTAATGGGGTTCTGGTGTCAGCGGTCCGGCGGTTGATGGCGACAACTTTGTTTAGGGGAACAAATTAATCTGTCTGAACCGCTGCTTGGGCCATCTGTTGACAGGAGCCCACTATCAGTGACGGCCGCTGCAAAGACATGAGGCCCCGGTATGAGGTCCATAGCTAATGTCATTAAGTGTGTAAGAGGCCACAAGTGTATCCACGCACACTCTCACATCTGCATGTTGTTGTCGTTGCAGGAGGAAGTGTTTCTGGGTTGAAGAAGCAGATGGTCAAAGCTAAGCCCCAGTCTTTGTTACTCATGTGTGACCATTACATTCCAGTCACAGAGCTAAGCATCCGTCCAAAAAATAAATCTGGCTATCTTTGAAAAACCAAAACGGTCAAAATATTTACTGTTGTGAAGGTTTGTCGAAATCCATCAAACCGTCGGGAGGAATACAATATTCCACCCAGCAGATTTTTAACATGCAGGGTCCCCAGAGGATTAATCGTTTCCCTCTAGCGGTTAATTTTCTTGAAATATCTCAACAACTATTGGATGGATTGCTGAGACATTTGGGACACACCTTCACGCCACACTAAGGATGAATTACAACAACTTTGATTTGTTGACTTTCTTCTGGCGTCATCATCATCAGATCAAAATATTAGTTTGCATGATATTTTGGTTTATGACAAAGTATCTGCAAAACTAATGACACTCTCTAAAGACAATTCTTTTTTTATTGGGCTGCAGTTAATATTTTTTAATGCAAATAATTAAGGGAGTCTTTGACGATTCTGAAAATAATTAGAGAACAGCGATCAGTGTTGTAAAACAACATTCTGGGTTTTCCCAAATATCTCTGATTATTGTTGGTTTTTTTTAAACAGATGCTTTGCAGCTTAGATGTATTGGCAACACATGAGAGCCAAACTGGGGCTAGCCAAAGCTGAACACTCATCATCAGAGAGTGAGCAACAGAAAATGTCTAAAAACAGACATACATCGTTTTTTTAATGAGCAAAGCAAATCCTCTATCGGCTCCATTCTCTTTTTTTCTCACACACAGTAGATGCATTTTCTCCTTCACTGTCCCTGATTCCCTTCTTTGTTTCTCGTTTCTCCTCCATCGCTCGTTACCCACTTCCTGTGTGTAGCAGCAGAAATGAAAAATGCCACTATTTCATATCTTTGAGTATATCTTAAAAAAAAAGGGCTCCCAAGGCTCCCGTCCAAGTTGAAAGCGATTTTTTTGATATACTGCAGAACAATTTCATGCCCAATTCATTTATTCCCTCGGTACTTTAATTGTGAACTATTTCCAGATCCACTGTAAATTCCCTACCATCTAATATTGTAAGAGTGGTGGTACCAATTCTTTTCAAAGCTTAGTGTCTGCAGTTAGAAACGTCATGCTCTGTAAGTACTTTATTACGCACCCTTAATTACAGCCGTTCAATTTACACTTTTTCTTACTAAGCAAATGCTGAAACTATAAAATATGAATAGATTTGGAAAACATTGGTCTCACATAAACTAATGAGCCACAGCTAAACCGTCATCCTTCTCAGTTACTCACTCATTGTTGAAGTGAATTCAATAGACAATGCATACATGAAGTGTTTTACCATTATTTCTTCAATTAAGTTATTACAGACTTAGAGTGTCAGATATGAAAACAAACAAAAATAAATGTCACAAGATTTCACCTCCATAAAACCAATCAAAACCCAGACCTGTCCCCCTTTTCTCTCATTCTAACCCCATAACCCCCACAGCCAGTTTGCACCACACTGAAGTTATTATCCCAGGAGCCATCAGTGGAAGTCACAGGATATGGCTTGTCCACCACAAACCACATCGGCCTCCGGAACAGAGCCACAACATAGCAAAGTCGATCTGCAGCGCTGGCTTCATCGTGGAACACTGCTGAATTCTTTTTTTTTTTAAACTTTTGTTTTTATTGCGTTTAAAGTATGATTTAGCTGTTTGGCACCACACAGAGCTAACAGAGCTAACAGCTAACGGAACTAAACACACAGCAGGACTGACAGCATCTGTTCAGAGGAAGCATTAAACAGAGTGCGTTAACATGAGCGTCAGACAGTGAACTGATGTTAAACTGCACATAGCCAGTGCAGACAGCTGCACAGATTAAAATGACAGTGCATCTGTTGCGTGAGACGTGCGAATGAAAAATGCGTCTGATACACTTGCAGTCTGGACGAGGGCTTTGTTTGTTTTTTTTCTAATTGTGGGTTGCATTCAATCACACAATACAGCAGTGGTCGTTGCAGACACATCTGGCAGAGATCTGCACTCTACTGAGTACTCTGTTCTACTTAGATTTTGTTCCACTGACGTATCTAGAAGAGCATTGTTTGGAGGGAACCTGAGATCTAATTGTTCATTGCCCAAAGACTGCTTTACTGTAATTGTTGTGCATTTGACAATAAAGACCTTTCATTTACATTACATTTTTGAATTGTTGAGATATTTTTGTCTGGACCAATGTGGTGGATGAACGGACGGACAGACAGACAGACAGACAGACAGACAGACAGACAGACAGACAGACAGACAGACAGACAGACAGACAGACAGACAGACAGAGCCATCCGTAGAGCCCAGTGTCAGACTATTTGTTGGTTGCAAAGAACCTGAATTGAACTAGACCACATGCTGTACTGCACACAGTTCTCTCGCAGATTGTTTGAGCATAGTTTCGCAAAGCAAGACCTATCTCCACAGCACTGTGTCAGCGCTGAAAAATGGTCTGTCTGAACGCATTATCAATCTGCTATAGGGAAGAAAAATGCTCTGGCACGTTTGTATTTCTTCAAACCAATTACAATGGTCGGCGCTAAGCACAGGATGCAGCGACAGTGCCCTTGCGAAATAGAGAGCACCGACAGCGAAAGGGGAAATACTCGACCAATGGCAGACCAGAGTTTACACCCGGTGAGTCAGACTAGTTTCAGCTATAGGGCTGGGCGATATGGCCCAAATCTTCTATCTATAGTTTATTCCATATGTCGATAACGATAGGCCTTTATATCACGATATATGATGTTTTCTGGTAATTCAATAAATAAATAATCAACATGAAATACCTCAAGGTTTTGGATACTCTTGTGTGAATTAAATACTTGCCAAATGAAAAGTGCTTCGTATTTTCTCATTTAATCAAGAGCTTTGGTGCAAAATAATCAGATTTTAGTTAGTATGTGCTTGACATTATTAATTTAGACGATGTAATTGTGTACTATAATATCTCAATATATGATCTTATCACAATATGATTCTATTGAAAGACGACAACCCTAATTGGTGCAAGACACAGCTTGTAACACCACTAGTATCCACATAAAAAATGCTGATATTGAGTAAAACGTATTGTTACTCCCTGGACCAGATTTAGCACAGGTGTCTGTTTCCTCATCTATCCGTTTTCCCCTTACCTCAACCTTAAACCAACCTGTCGCCTTCTGTGATGCTTAAGCTGCCAATATGCTTTGTCGGATCTGTCGGATACCTTCGTAAGCCCTCTCTCCCCCCACACCTTTACGGATTAGGGGATCCAACCATTTCTGTAACTTTCTAAAACCAGCTGTCCAAGATTCACACCCACTTCACGCTGAGACTGGTAAGCTGTGTGGAGGTGAGGCTTCTCTCTCAAGCTCTCTTTTTTTCTATTGGTTACATAACTATTTATTTGGCTTTTTATGTGAACAATCGAGTCTGACACTATGAACGTTTTGAAAAGAGAGACTGTCTGAAAATATTTGCAAGATTTCCCCCTCTCTCTATGACAGCTGGCTTTTCACTGCGTCTTCGAGTGTGGCTGTACACTTTTGATTTCCAACGTGGTCAGACAACAAAAATTTGTTCTGTTCAAGCTTCACCCTAACCTGACCCGGCAGATGTTTTATTACACAACGGAACCATCTGAGAAGGCGCTTTAAAAAAACACAAGGCAGGTGATTGGAAGAACCATCTGTCAATCAAACTTTAACTGAAGCCAGTCGGGAGAAGAGCAAAAAACTTCTTCCCCATCAAGAAAGTGTCTTTGCTCTTCTTTCAATGAAGAAATACTTTTCAGTTCTAATTGATGCCATTGTAGCATCTATGCTAACCTCTTCAGGAGATTGTTGTTTAGAATGAACGGCCACCTCTCTGTGTCGTCTCGCTCACACCTAAACCACGCCCGAAACTGCCAGTAGATCCCCACAGGACGCTGATTGGTCCGTGCTCTGGCTTACTGGACACAAACCCATGACTTGAGGCCTGACAAGATGGATTTGTGTGTGATATGTGATGCATCAATTCTCTCTTGATCTGGTGGCATCACGAGAATCCTACTGCCGTGAAAGTCAGCCTCTCCACTCATCTCTGTGATGCCAGACTATTAACGTTCATTATTAACTACGAACGTGAACATAAATGAAGCCCCAACCACAGAACGCAGCATGAAATCAGAATCAGCTTTATTGGCTTACAAGGAATTTCATTTTGTTTTCCAGTAGCTCTCTAAAAGCAGTGCTAAAAACAAACGTATATTGAAAGGAGAAAAAGGGCTGTAGTCTGTACTGGTAAACATTCTGGCACTGAGTTTAGCAGTAGTGTATGACAATAAACTTGAAACTGTGAGACATTATAAACTGGTCGAGTATCATGAAGTAGCTATAAAATGTATACAGAAGTAGCTCTCCTTGTAATATCAGTTGTTCAGGACATTCAAGGTTGCAAATCAACCGGGAAAGATTGCTTTAGATAGTAATTGGACTATTGCATACAATTTCAGGTATTTTATTTACTGGATTAGCCAAAAACAAACACTCTCATCTAGTCATTTCACCTAAATGGCATTTCATTACTTTTTAGAAACTTTACCACAGTAAGATATGATATATCGATATAACAATATATAATTAAATATGCCATGGTAGAGGACTTTATCCATATTGCCACTCCTAAAATCAACTAATAACTTTACTGCTTTGTTGCTCCAAAACTCTGAGTTGCTTTTATGCATTCTGGTATCCAATCATATTAGCCTTCTTATTTTTGGCAAAGTGATTAGCTGATCAAAAGATGCAGCCTGGTTTCCCGTCTACAGCAGATTACAGTATTCATCATGATATTGGCATCGTGTATATGCAACACTGATGAAATTTGCCAAAATGAGAGTCACAGAGAAAACGTTTTTGTCAAAACAGCGAGTGTGTGCAGACACATTCAGTGTCCATGCAGACACAGAGCCTCTCAAATGAGAAAAGCCTATTAAATCCACGCTTTGCGGGAATTGAACCATAATAGGACACCTCTTATCCCCGCTAAACAAGGACACAGGTTTAGTCACCGAAGCACACAAGCACTGTATGTGTGATATTAATGTATCTATCAGGTTTTAATTAAAAGATAAACACGACAGGGGTTTAACAAGAGGCTTAATTTCACTAACAGATGAATTCACACCTGTTCCTTCAATATGTTGGGGGATGGATTAGTTTTAAATAGATTCTATAACTGATGTGGAAAAGTGAAGAGGGCTATTACAACAAGCTGCATGAACTGCAAACCTGACCAGCAGGGGCTTACAACTCAGCGGCAGCAAAAATAACATCTCAGGTGCAGCTTGTCTGCCAGAAATTTCTCCTTCTGTCCAAGAATTCCAATCAATTTAATGACTAATAACTGTGTAATTTATGCAAATAATTGTAGAGTTAAGTATTTCTGCAGAGAAGTGGCAAGTGAGTGATCCTACAACAGCTGTGTACAGCAGTGAAAAAATAAAATTAACAGCATGAACAGCATGCAGACGAGCGCTGATACAATTAGTCAATCAACCGATATTCTGATGGCAAGTACATTTCTGAATTATGCCATTGCTTTAGTAAAAAATACCAAATGATTGCTGGTTGCTGCTGTTTGGTTTATTTTATATCCGTGTTAATGGAAATTTCTTGGGGTTCGAACTTTTGGTCAGAAAAAACAAACAATTTGAAGGCATCATCTTGAAATGCTGATGGGTTTATTTCCAACAATTTCTTTTAGGACAAAACAAATCTATCAATAATAAAAACAACATAAATTCGACACTAATAAAAGTAAGAGTGAGTGCGGTCTTTGTGGTGGTGTCCCTGGAAAAAAGAGCGTCGCAATGCAACACATTGGAAAAATTGACATACTGTATTTATGATATAATATTGTGAGAATGTTAACATGTCTGCAGATCACCCATTATGTTGGCCATTCTCTCTCACTCATATTGCTGTTCTTATTTTACAAATGGAAAAAATAATTGGTATTCAAATGAGTTGTCCCTAACTGCACCATTTAATGTTTTCTAAATCATAACTCTTTAAAGTAGCCAGCCTTTCCACTTCAAAATACTGCAGCATTTATACCAAAACAGGTACAGGTTGTGTGTGGAGAGTAATGTGAGAAAGTTTTTTATTATTAAAGTCTTATTGTCTGTGCATTCAGAATTTGTTCAGATTGTTTGAGCATTAAGATTGAAAATGGGGGAAACGGCAAGGATGTCTCTCACTGAAATAAAAGAAATACAACTTTTAACACCTAAAGTTCACAAATTGACACACTTATCTGTTCAGTCCATGCACGAACAAAAATGTAATAACAAGATTTGTATAATTTTTGTTTCTGTCAAAAGTTATGCAACAACAACAGCTGGGCACATTATCCCAAAGACTTAGGCAGGTTTGGCTTCATTGTGCCTGTACACAGAACACAAACTGCTCACTGTAAATGGCAGCCAACAGCGTAGATATTAAGTACTGGCTGGATGTTCTTCAAGAAACAGCTCCAGCATGTAACTCTCCCTGAAGCATTTTAATGTTGTGTCTACCTTTCTTCTTATGCACAGATGGACGGAATGAGATACAATGTGCCAATTAGTGAGCTTTAGAGGTATTAGTGAGCCTGTGTGAATTTTGGACAGTTCCGTTTCTTCTGCTAATTCAGGCGAAACACTTGACTCTTTAATTCTAGCTCCATACTTAACACACACACACACACACACACACACACACACACACACACACACACACACACACACACACACACAGAGGAATGAGAGTGGTATTAATCTTATCATCTAGCGCTTTGAAAGAAAGCAAATAAGCACATTTCACAAAATATTAAACCAGTCCCGTAAGATACAACCACCACAGGCTTCATAATGACAAAGTAACAAAATATATTAAATATAGTTATGGGTTAGCTTTGCAGTTACATCCAAGACAAGTAATTGCATGATATTGTTGTCATTGTTCAAAAGGACAACATGTAAATATGTGTAATCAGCAGAGATGGGGACTTGGCGCTTGGACTCCAGACGCACTTAAGTTGCACACAGTGACTTGAGACTTGATTGAGATTTACGCAAAAAATGACTTGTCAGCATCTCTAGGTTTCGAGAGGTGAGAGGGATGTGTGAAACACAGTGTAATTATACAATATGTTTGGATACAGTTATTATTGCTTATTATAATATTGTTTGCAATATTTTCTTTTACCCAGAGTAACATTTGTCTATATCCATTTTAAGGGCAATATACAGTTATTTACTTGAAAGGAAGTTTTCATTGTGTTTGTTTTATATTGTTTTGCAATACCCTATTTAAAGTGATCATACACCAATGCCGATACTGTATGCTAATAGATAAAGGGGTGATGATAACACGGCTTAATGTATATGCTGTTTGTCAGCTTTTCCTGACACATTAAGACACTATGGAGTCATCTCTGAATGAATATCCTCCTCTGCCTTTTGAGAAATGACACTTTCTTATAAACTCTAAAAGTTAATCCATTAGCACTCACAGTATTATGGCAGCCAGCATACATTTCTGTATTAATGAAGACGGGAATGGATTCCTTCCTTGTGCTATACGGCATTAATGTCTTCCTGTTGTGGCTCTAGATTTCATGTATTACTTCCTGCATAATTTAACGTGATCCTTTCAGTAGCCAGTGATGCCTCTCCTGCATTTTAAGTAATTGTAAAGCTTAGCTGTAGATTACAACGGTAATGAGCTCGCATCAAAACGCCGCGTTGTTTTCACTCCAGTCCTCGTCAGAACTCGACCCCTGCAAATGGGCGCCATCACCGTCGTGATTACTGTTAAATGTTGATCATTGAATCAGGGCCTGCTGTCGCTGCTTGTGTCCCGCTCCCATCCTGACACCAGAGGTGGAGGCACCCGGCAAAAAACAGCTCTGCACAAACAAGCCACAGCAATCAATAGCCAACACAAACACATAACGGCGGTGTTCTTCCGTAGCCTCTATCTATTGCTACTAAGCACCGGGCAGCTAAATAACCTTCTAGCGGGCCCAGGCAGGCGAGACAGATGACTTTCCTAAATGAGGCTTCTGCTGATGCTGGGCCCTAAATCAATGGTGGTGGCAGGCGTTGAAATGAAGCCCCTGAAGCATGTGCTCACAGTTTTCGTTGAGAGAGTTGGAAGCTATACCTCCCCACATACATTAATATTTTATCAATGGTGTGCTCATTCACTCATTCCAGTGAGAGAATTTTGTTGCTCTGGGCAAAATTATGATCAAATCCTGACCAGGTTCTTTGTGATCAATCATGTCTTACTTGCTGGACCTGGTTTGAGACACTGTAGATTACTTGTCTGTTGTTTTGCATCCCTTGAAATATGAACTTTGTTTCATAGTACATGCTAATCATTTTTATTGTTTGTCGGATGGTAGAACAGTTTTTATAGTCTTCATGCATGAATACACACACACACACACACACACACACACACACACACACACACAGCATGGTACATCTTGATATTAGAAGTTACGACAGAGAACTATATATTTTAGCAAAAAAAGGGAAACAGATTTGTATAAAACAAACCAAAAAATAATACAATATCCAGATAGAGAGATGAGCTACAAAGGATACTCAAATTAAAATATGTTTCCGAAAATATATTTGCTCTTTGAAGCTATTTGCATTAGTAATATATTTCAGGAGGAACACCTCCTGCTTCCATGTTTTGCCTTTCCCCATTTTTTTGGACACATCTTCTCAATGTGCTGAGAGCAACCATAGCATTCATGAACAACTATTATCACTTTTTTTTTTCAAATTAGGCAAGTATACCTCGTCTATCCAAACTGTGGCTGTCGAAAAGTCCATAGAAAATAAATAATAAAACATAATGTACATATGCAGCACTCTGTGAAGTTTTTATGAGCATAATGTCTCTATAATTACTGCCCTAGTCAACACATTGTTTATCAACAATTTGTTATCATTTGATGTGTTGCATGCTGAGAGACAGAAGCTCTAACCTGCTATGTAAGGGCTTTTATTGAGATGCAAATGTTGTCTCTGGGATTTTAGCTCCCAGTCAATGGTTCATTGTGTATCTCTGGCTTCCTGGTGCTCTGCAAATGTATGATGTTATTTGTGATTCAAATAGATCCACCAGGGCACTCAGTACATGCAAGCTTTTTTGCACGTTTGATCTCAAACTTTGAGAGGAATATCTGGAGCTTTTCCGTACCTGACAAAATTGTTTAAAGTGGCAATTCTCTCAAGTATAATTCATTCACTCTGTTAATGGCGAGTTATAAAATCTAATTTGGTATAAAGAAAATAATGGGCAATTTGAAAAATGATCATAAATATATTATGGAGAATTTTCCAAATAGAGAAAGTGACAGTGTGCTAATAATATGAAAGCAATTTCCTTTGACAGGCTGCAAATGACCTTGAGGTAATGATATCTGAGATGGATATGAATGTATTTCTGCCTCTATCTATCCATTCAGGGTGGTCATTACAAAACCAAATATACAAGAGCAAAAGTGTGGATTCAAAATGGATTCAAAAATGGATTAAACAGCGTGTTTGTCTGCTCTAACAGAAATTGTGTGTACATTAATGTGTCTATTATTAGCAGCAGTACTAACAGTAGCGCCCTATCTAGTGTTACCTCCAAGGCTCTGGAGCACTTCTTTGAGGGGTTAAATGTTGCATTTAAAAAGCTCTGTTCACAATCTCACATCCATTAGGTAGTATTTTGCTGGTTCTGGATGCTACTGTATCACAGTTTGGGCAAACAGCTATGTCCTTGTGTTTACACTCCATGGAACCGGGGTCTGGGATAGTGTTACCTTTCAAAACAAAAACAGTGGATAGTTCTCATTCTAAAAGTTTATTTCTGAAAAGCTACCATACTGTTTTAAAATGTGAAGTATAAAGCATAAAAATACCTTATGTCTTACTTGTCCAAGTATATAAATAAAGCATCCAGACCGATTTATGTTAGAGTGAAATTAAATTAACTGGTGAGGACTGGGAACTGTTAGCTTTAGCCTCCGTCTTTTAGCCTAATGACATGCGTGTAGCAATCAAGTATACATGTAAGACTGCTTTCACTTCTGGTTTAAAAAGAGTGAGTTGTGAACTTCAAAAAGTCAGACACAAACTGAGTTTTCAACCCAACTCATGGCGCTAACATTCGTTTCATGACCTAGCTACAGCTGGTCAGTTAACAGTTCAAAAAAATCAATGGTCACTGCAAGTGTGAAGCCTGATTTTGTCTGTCTGGCATCATGGACACAATATTTCATGAATGACTAAAACTTTCAAACGGAGAGCTTGACAGGCGTAGCAACGAAAACTAAGTGGGATGGTCTGACAATGCTCAGTTATATTTACAGTTCAGGTCTCTGGATCCTCGGTGAGGGCCAACTCAGAAGACAAGATTAAAGTCAAACTTGAATAAATCAAAAGTCGGGAGGCTTTTGCTCTAAATTCAGGGAGCATCGGTACGATTTTCCCCTAAAGACAGACAACCGTGTTGAAACAGCTACTCTTTTCATCACCAAACCCACAAGTCTCTCAACCCTTTTAGGTGATCTGACATCACCTGCACTGGAAATATAACATCTTCTCCGTTCCTCTGTATGTTTTTCTGCAGCATCAAATGCAGTTTCACTCTGGTCGGAGAGTATTTGGCTCCATATTTTCCAAGTGGCTGAAAACATAATGGCCTGCACCTAAGCCACAGCAGCTAATACGCCATGGTTTTCAAATAATGGATGCACATTTACCTCCATCACTTTCTCCTCGCTCTCGGTCCTTTTTGCTCACTCTCACATCTCTCGCTCTGTCTCACAGACTCAATGCTGTAATGACCCCTCACTTCAGGATTAACACACTGCCATTTTTCGTAATTACAGCTGGATGCGATTTTCATACAGCCTCCTGGTTGACATTTCTGAATACACACACACACACACACACACACACACACACACACACACACACACACACACTAGATGCAGCAGGAAGACAGAACCAGGGTGGGGAACGAACACCATTAATAAATTTAGATGCCTTTCTTAGACTTCCAACTGCACAATATAGTGAAAGCAACAACTGAAGCTGTGAATTAAGGCATTTATAGCAAAGATTATATAATAAAATGTGAAATATATATGAGGACATTCTTTTCCACATACGGTTTTATGTTGTGGTCAGGGCTGTTTTTTATGGTTTGATCGAATCTCATATTTTAGACAATAATATGTGGGGTTGCAACTACTGATTATTTTTATTGTCAATAAATCTGCTGATGATTTGGAATTAAATAAATTCTTTGATGGAGAAAATGTAAAAAAAAAAAAAAAAAAAGAATTCACAAGTTCCCAAAACCCAATGTGACGTTTTAACGCAACCCATAGTCCAACACCCAAAGATATTCAGCAGGAAATCCTCAAAAATCATTTGTCTGCCACTTAACTCATCGATTGGTTAACTATATATACACATACACTATATATATATGTCACACACATGCACATGTTTACTTGGACACACTCTCTCTCACTCACACATACACACACACGCTAAAAAGTTAACCAAAGACTGGTTTGAAGAGAAATGTCTTTAACCTGCTTTTAGAAGTGTTCGGCGTCTCTCAGGTCCTCAGGCACAACGGCTTCAACTTGCGGCATAAATACAGAAGGCAGCCTCTTCCGCCTCAGAGTTAAAAAGAAGGATGATTAAAGACCTCTGCCTGTGGACATGAAGAGTTTTGTTGGTTTGTTGCTTATTAATTATGTCTTTAATATACTGAGGAGCAAGGCTATTTCGGGTTTTGTATACAAGTAGCAGAATTTAAAAAATCAATTCTAGTTTTGAGAATCAATGCAGGGACCTAAGAACAGGTGTAACATGTTCATACTTTTTAGTTCAAGTGGAACAAGTGGAGCAGAGTTTTGAATTAACTGTAGTCGTTGGGAGGCCGATGAATAGACATTAACAGTAGTCTAGACTGCATGTTGTAAATGCATTTTGATTCATTTCTCGGAGTGTGATTTTGATGGAAAGCCTCTAAGTGTTGAATTGATTTTTCAGATGGTAGAAGACTGATCATGTGATTCACAACGGCTCCGTGTAATGCTGTAAAACTTCTCAGCTATTTCAAGTAGGGAACACTTTTGAAGTTTGAAACTTCTTGTTCCTTGATGGATGAAGGACGTGGAAATCTATGTTCTGGCGGAAAAGACGCCACATATTTAGTCTCGACGGAGCTGTGTTAGTTTCTCTGAAAAACTTGCATATTAAACTTGATTTTCACACATCTTTTAATGCTGTGGGTAACGCTTGCCTGTTGCGTAAGTGGATGCATTTAGAATAAGGATTTAGTTTTAAAGTTGCTTTACATTATGTGTCTCTCTTACTTAAGCTCCATCTTTTGCTGCTAGAACATGAAACAAAGCAATTACTTTTCATTAATCATCTGCTTTAACAAATAGAGGCAAGCTGCACTATATTACTTACATTAATTAACATTGATAAAGAAGTTTCATGACATTGAAATGCAATGCAATGAATGTAGTTGTGGATAAAGAACAAACGCCCTTCTAACTTTTTCCCCCTGTCAGCCTCGGTTTCCACTTGTAGTCTCAAAATGCTTTTGTCCTACATTTCAGCGCCCAGGTTCTTTCCAGCAACCCTAACATGTTCCTCCTCCTTGTTTTCAGGTTTAAATGCAAAATGATGGAGTGACAAAACACTGTCAATCAAAATGTGTTTCATGACCACTTGAGATTCTTGGCTGGTCTTGGAGTGTGAAAACATCTGAGGCTCTGAAGCCAAAGACTCGAGAAACTGAACAGCAAACCTGACTTGACTGGGAATAGGCCACAAGACTCTCACGCTCAACTTAAGACTTCTTTTCTTGAGAATAAAATGCTGTTTTGCAGTAAAGCTTCAGTCTTCTTCCCGTTCCCTCTGAATCAATGCAAAGCTTGTGAATGCGGACAGCCCATTTGTCAAGTCTTTCAATTAAGAGTGTATAATGCCACTGTGTTCCATGCCAAGAATTTGTTTTTTGAGATGTATAAATACACTGGTAAACACTCTTATTTACCCCTATGTTCTCAAACATAATCACCAAGCTTGGCTTCATGCTCTGTGCCCCGCATGAAATTAGCTTGCTATTGATTTCTTCAACATCTCCCCACAGCTCTCAGCATCGCAGGGCTCTAATTGGGTAATCCGCAGTTTTAGTTTTAAGGAACGAGACAGTTTCGCTCTTAATGTTGTCTGCAGCAGAGAGGCAGATTGCAATAGAAACATGCGATGACGATGCATCAGATCTTTGTTGTTTCTAATCGTATTTTACATCTGGAATACAGAGGCCTTGATGTGACATTTGGTGACATTTAGCACTGGAATGTGAATGACTGCGTCTTCACATGAAAGGTCACGCCATGTGAGAGAGTTTGCCCACTAGATCTGGCTTATGTTTACACTGTATTTGTGCACAGAATGTAACAACATTGGAATATTTTGGACACTCCTATGCTATGCTATGCGATTGATTTGCCCTTTGAGTTGTTATTTCAAGAGTTGATGCCGTCCCATAGTTTTCAAATCATTTCCTAGAAAGGAAGTGATATGTAACTGTTGGGCACTTTCTGTAAAGGGCTATCACTACTATGTTAAATTAGTTGACTTTCAGTACACTGGTAGCATAACTTTCTTTTACCTAAGAAACCATTTTTAGTACACAGCAGGTCAATTTGTCTTCTGTGTGGTTGTAAATTACAGGTGGGCATACAATGCAACAAATGTGGGGAAAAAAGAATATTTACTTGGGTTTAAATTAAAGTTTTTTACAGTAATCAAGATTCTAAGATTTAGGAATTTCCTTTGCAAACCAGTAATTGCTTATAAACTCATAACTATGTAAAAACTATAACATTTCTGAAACAATAAGCTTTTTTGAATATTTTTCAGATTCCTTTTTCAAGATTCAATATTCTGTGGTTCCAGAAAGAGAAACAAATTAAGAATTGTGTTGTCTTATGCAATAATAAAGCAAATATTTTTCAGGATGGATATTCTTCACTGCTTTCTGACATTTTTAGACCACACGATTAATCAAATAATCGCAGAAATAATCTGTAAGTTAACTAATAATGAAAATAATTGTTAATTATATATAGGTTTATGCGATTACTGAATGGAGAACTGTCACGTTTCTGCAACAGAAACGCAGGTTCTGCAACATCACTGTTCGGGTCTACGGTGGCTTCTAATTGGTTGGGGAATGAGTGGACACTTGTGATGTGATGGCAATGACAAGTACAGCAGCGTTCAGAGCCACGCAGCCTGTGGGAGCTCTCGCCACATCTTCTGACAGAATCGATGTGTGCGGCTGGGCCCACCGAGGCCACAGGGAGTCTAGTTCAGCAGAACTAATTACTGTTCGTTTTGAAAGTTCATTTGCTGCTGGTTCACTCCTGGTGTTTCCTTCTTTCTTTCCCACGTTTCATTGAAGGAGCTGCCATTATTTTTGAAGTGTTTCATGAAGTGTTGGCAATCAAAGAGCTTTAGACAGCTCAAATCACTGACTCGATGTGATTCAAAGAGGATGTCTGGCAAATGTCATACGGTTATACGGTCGGATAAATGAAACATATTTTCACAAGTTATTCAGGAAGCAAGAGAAGTTTTGTTAAGCTGTTTGTGAATTTATTATTCAAATACTGAATTACCATATTTTTATTGTTGGTAAATATTTCTGTCTCTGAGAGACAACATACATAATAACTCACCTTAATATGTAATAAATGTTTTCAGTATTCAAATATGACAAAATCGAACAGTTTTCAGGGACAACTAAACAACAGCTCAGTTGTGTCGGGGCCTTTGCTTTCACATCGACTCACAACTGACAGCGTCCAGACACAGCACCACCTGACGTTTTGTTTACTGCCTGACAGGAGCCTCTACACCACCCTGATAGACGTGCACCCACACACAGCCTTCCTCTTATTGTGAATCCAGGGGTGAAGCCTTCAAGCTGGGCTGTACAGCTCTGAGCTGACACGAGGAGACAAGCTCTTGTAGGTAACTGAGGGGGAGTCGACCCGCTTGGTCTGTGGGGAATCCATGGCAGGAGCTCCCGGGCAGGCAGGGGGCTCACCGCAGTGCGCTCCTCCAGCAGGGAAGCTGATAGATTGCAGCTTGCACAGACAAGACATAAGCCAGCGGTAAGATGAGGTCACTGGATGCTAAATATAGCAGTGACTCGACAAAAACGACCCAGCTTTAAGAGGAGATACTTCAAACATTTATCTTTTCAAGTATCATTAGATGTTGCTATGTAGAGTATATGTATTTCCTTTATTAACTCGTAGTAATGATAACATTCTTTGTTTCAGTCTGCCAACTAATGTGGAACAGATTTACTGTATGTTCAGCACATAGATAGACCGGAGACGACTGGAGAATCAGAGCCTACAGGTGGATGCTGGGTGTAGTTGGGGCTTGGGAAATGCTTTATGACCTTATAAATCTTTACTTCAGTTCATCATTATGACCCTTATTGTTTACAAATTAATCAATTTGTACCCCCAGGAATTTGGTGGACTCAATAAAAGATCATTTATTTTAATACAAATAATTCTGAACCAACTGAGGGGTGTGCCTCCGACACCATAATGTTGAAATTTGCTTAGAAGAATTTCAAATCAATAGTGCTAAATGAGTTTGATAAATAAAGGAAAATTCCAATGCAGCAGTCGCTTTTATCAATTGATTTTTTTTCCAATGAGACAAAGAATTGCCATACAAGTCGGGTCCAACTCTAGCAATCTCTGTCATTTTAGGCACAACCCCACAAAGTAGAGAGAGATTCAGAGAGTAAACAAAAGGCTCCACAATTTCATTGACAACAGCTTTAAAAATATCCTAATTTGGCAGCAACAGTAAAATGCATCAATCATTCCTAATGTTACGATTGATTTTCTTTATTTCTTTGCCCAAATTACACTTCATATCAGAGAAAGCTTAAATTTTTAAGTAAAAAACAAATATTGCCTGATATCAGACAAAATTGTCCACTTGATACACTCCAGTCAACTTACAGTCAACTTGGAGAAGTGAGTGGATTCAAAGGTCAGGACCCAGACAAAAAAATAGTCTCCTAAACAAAGATTGATTTCACAATTTATGAACACTGAAGCCTCAAATGTTACTCAAAGGTAAAATTTCCTGTATCTTTGAACCAGTGACATTTTATTCCCAAAAGTGGTTTTACAGATTGTAACTGGGATTAAATTTATCAAACAAAATGGTACAAGACTACCGCTCCCACCTCATTTGCTGGAAACAGCCGATCAAACACAGTGTGGGGGTTCACTGTAAAATTTTAAATGCATGTAATTTCAAAGATTGATATTAAAATGTTCCCTGGGAATCCAAAATAATCATTACTTTGAGGCTTGGATTGCATTCAAGCCTATTTAATATCTCACGCTTAAACTGAGGCATGGCATTAACAAAATAATTTAATTAATTTATTCGGTTATCAGTTAATTCATTTGTGCAAGGCTGTTTAAATTTTCGCGCTTTATTTCCAGTTATGCCTGCTGAATTGCAAGTAGCTTATGTGCTTTACAATTGGATACAACACTTAATGTCTTTTGGTCCTCTTTGATGCCACAATTTAATTTATATCCTGGGTGAAAGGGTGTGTGTGTGTGTGGGTGTGTGTGTGAGAGAGAGATCCTCAGAGTTTCCTCACAGAAGAAATGTAAGGGTGGCAGGGAGACGGTTAATCTCAAGTGGGCTGAGTCCACCGTGGTTTCTGCTTAATTAATGTCGTGCCATCTGACTGTCACCAGAGGAGGTAGACCACCAGCTGCTCAGGCTTTGATCTCACCTGCCTGTCTGGTCTGTCAGTGAATATGTGTCTGCGCGCGTGTGCGTGTGTGTGCGTGTGTGTGTGTGTGTGTGCGTGTAATTGTCTGCATATATGTACATAAGCTTGTCAGATGTCGCCTCCTCATTGCATTGCTGCTTGAATGGAGTAACATCATCAATTCCTCAGTATGGCACTCACTTCAATAAGAGAGCGGCAGTTCTGTGTTGCTTTGCTATGAATTAGCTTTAAATTCTTGGCCAACATAGCAAATATGCTTTGACTGCACATATGTAATCAACCATGATTGGGCGTGGTTTCAGAGCCTTCCTCAGCATTTCAGGGCACCAGATGTTCTGTGACACCTTTATTGTCACCTTTTACCGTCTCCCTCTTCTATCCATTTTAAGAGTCAGTTAATGCACAGCATCATTACGCTCGTCATTGATCTCCCTCCTCACTGCAGCCGAGGCCTGAGGACTGTCTGCTGTCACTGACGTGTCCCCTTTAAAAGTCAAGGTGAAGCGTCAGTGTCTTGTGTGGGAGGAGAACGAGTCGCAAATCCCGAAGCCTGCAATCTCAAACTGCCTTCAACAGGAGAGGTAAAGCAGGCACGGATCTCACTTCAATCCCGCCTCCCCTGAGAACGCTTAAGGAGGAAGATTCATGCATCAGTTGGAGAAGAAAAGAGTTTGTCATTGAACACAGCAGAAGTCACTCTGTCCCAGTTATTGAAATTCTTTTCACCACTTGCTGCATCTTAATTTTAAAAAGTGACCCTTTTTTTACCTGTAGATTGCGATGTAAACAGGATTGCTTCAGTATCAATTTCCAAAATAATGGGAGCTCCCATGAATTTTGCCACATTTTTTTTTTTAATTTGTTGTCTTTTCGCGTTTCTTGCTGGAGCACTTATGGCACGTGACAGAATACACTCGAAGAGGGAAGCAAGCCCGTGAGATGATATTTGCCTACGGCTGACCACACAGCCAGACCTGCGGGACCAAGCGCCACTGAAAGCGGAGTCGAGAGGCAGGAGAGCCGAGATGGAAGCTAAGCTAACCCAGCTAGGACCATTGGCTATTCCATCACCCAGTCTGCTCCTGGCTAATGTCCAGTCGCAGGAAAACTCAGGCTAACCAAGCAACGGGAGGTCGGTGACTGTTGTGCCCACATCTTAACAGAAACCTGGCTCCATTGTGGTCTCTCGGATAAAGCTGCACAGGACAGAGTGCAGGACTCTAGCGGGACGAGAGGAGGCGTAGTCCGTTTACATCAATGATGCTTGGTAACCAAACATAGTCAAAGTTAATGGACAGTGTTTCTCATCTCATCTCATCTTCAACCGCTTATCCGGGATCAGGTCGCAGGGGCAACAGCTCCAGCAGGGGACCCCAAACTTCCCTTTCCCGAGCCACATCAGCCAGCTCTGACTGGGGGATCCCGAGGCGCTCCCAGGCCAGTTTGGAGATATAGTCCCTCCACCTGGTCCTGGGCATCTCTCGGGGTCTCCTCCCAGCTGGTCGCGCCTGGAACACCTCCCTAGGGAGGCGCCCAGATGGCATCCTTACCAGATGCCCCAACCACCTCAACTGGCTCCTTTCCATGCAAAGGAGCAGTGGCTCTACTCCGAGTCCCTCACGGATGACCGAACTTCTCACCCTATCTCTAAGGGAGATGCCAGCCACCCTCCTGAAGAAACCCATTTCGGCCGCTTGTACCCGCGATCTAATTCTTTCGGTCATGACCCAGTCCACATGACCATAGGTGAGGGTAGGAACGAAGATTGCCCGGTAGATAGAGAGCTTTGCCTTGCGGCTCAGCTCTCTTTTCATCACAACGGTGCGGTAGAGCGACTGCAATACCGCCCCAGCTGCTCCGATTCTCCGGCCAATCTCACGTTCCATTGTTCCCTCACTCGCGAACAAGACCCCGAGGTACTTGAACTCCTTCACTTGGGGTAAGGACTCATTCCCTACCTGGAGTGGGCAATCCACAGTGTTCCTCTGATGTTTAATTTTTTTTTGCTAAGATATCGGCCAGAGAATTGTTTCGTTTTTGCTGTTTACGTTCCTCCAGATGCAAATAAAAAAAACTGCACAGGAACGCAATTGTCTTTTTGTTTGTCACATTTTCACTTGTGTAGCGAATGAGTTACAACTGCATCACTGACCGGAGAGGCTGCTCCAGGTGTGCCTGGTCCTCAGCTTTGGCCATCTGAATCTCCTCCAGGACCACATTCCGCCCTCAATGTCAGGAACTCCCTCTAGTTGATATCCACCACATCTTCTGCATCGGGACGAGGTTATCAAGGGTTAACGACTGAGTTTGGATGCAGTTTTAGGCCTAGTTTTCAGAAAAGGTGACACAAACACCAAATATCTCTTCCCATCAGAAATCAGCAAATGTTCCAAAATTTCGATACAATCAATGAATTTAAAAACTGGTGTCAAAAAAATCTCATTCAAGACAGCAAAAAGCCTAAACAAAAATATTTCAACACAAAAAGTTCTCACCTTTTACAGACTATTAGAGAAAAGCTAAACTGAAAATATAATGTACAGACGGTTACAATTAAAACCTGATTAAAATCAGTTAAAACCTTGTTTAACCTGTGTGTATCTGTTATTGTGTGAGTATAGTGTTTATTGTATGTTTTTCAAAGCCTGACATTTCGTATACCTCTTTGTCCAAAAGATATTATAATCTATAACTTTATGAGCCACACTGTTGCACTGGGTGACATATTCCTTCATTACCATGAACAGGGACTACAGATGAAAAATAGCCTCTTGGCTAACTCTGGCACATTTACAGGACTGCTTTATTAATGTGCACTGTCTCTACCGAAAAACAAAACACACACTCTGTAATTTATTTTGACTTAATCACACATACACCATCCTGCTGCCTCAGCACCAAATGTGGATTAATCCTCCACTGAAAATAGTCCCCAACAAACAGCACTATTTCCTCTGGTATTTTTAAAACATGAAACAAATTAAAACACGAAAATGACAAAACTTGAGACGAGTCAGTGTTGTTTGGGCAGCTCAACACAGTCCACTCACTGACAGTATTTGATCCAAACTTCTGTTTCATTGGTTTTGAAAATTAAGCTTAATGATCTGAAGTGAACACTGCTGTCCATTTTCTGCACGCTTTGAAAGCTGTGGTAACCAGACTACTGTCACTTTGGTTAATTCAATTAGTCTGTTGTGTTTGGTGTGTTTTCTGTGTGTGTGAGGTTGGTAGTTTTACCTCTTAAGTCTCTTATGTATAATGAGACTAGGCTACAAGACTGTTAAGAACTACTCTAGTTCTAGTGTTTATAACAGTTTCCAGTCTGGTTTTAAAGTACTTTATAGTACAGAGACAGCTCTTGTTAGGTTACTAATGACCTACTGCTGACTGCAGACAGCGATGACTGCTTGATTTTTAGCTCTATTAGATTTAGGCGCCCCATTGACACAATCTATCATGTATCTTCTTACGTCGCTTGAAGACTTGGGTCGGCATCAACAGCTCTGCTCTAAGCTTATTTTGATTATACCTCTCCAAAACAATGTTTTCTGTCACTCTGGGTAACTCTACCTTCTCGACGGCTCAGTTGAGCTATTGTGTCCCTCAAGGCTCTGTTCTGGCCCCCTTCTGTTTTTATACATGCTGCCTCTTGGCCACGTTATTCAAAATCATGACAAGCTCTACCATTTTTATGCTGACGGTATTCAGTTATATATGCTGTTAAAACCCACAGATTCTTGCAGCCTAGCAAATCCCACAACATGCTTCTCAGCTTGATTATTGTTATATTGTTATGTTGATTATAACGCATTTTATTTGCCAGGGCTCCCTCCATTCCCAGTTGGTACAAAACGCTGCTGCTCAACTCATTACCGGGACAAAGAGGCATGACCCCTACACCCCTGTGCTTGCCTCTCTACACTGGCTCCTCGTTAGTTTTCAAATTGTATTGCTCACTTTTAAGGCCTTAAACTAGCTTGCTGCTAAATACATTTCTGATTTATTGACTTTGCATGTGCCCTCTCGACCATTAAGATCCACGGATCCCTGCTGGTTACTTCCAGGTCACAGGTTTTGACAAAGGGTGATCAGGCTTTCACTATTAGAGCCCCGACATTATTGAACTCTCTGACTGAATGCAGACTCACCAAGTCTCTAGCTTGTTTTAATTTTCATCTTAAAACTTTTCTATTCGTGAAAGCTCTTTCAAATGTTTGATACCAGAATCAGCTTTATTTCCCAAGTATGAATGTACATAGAAGTGATTTGACTGAGTTTTTTTTTTGCATCTCTCACAATGTATTTAAACAGAAATAGAAATACAACTCGGGACAAGGACAACAAAGTTGGACAGAAAAAAGTAGAGAATAGACAAGGACTGTTATATAAAGAGGTAGTAGAAAATAGGTGTAAATATAAATATTATTTAAATATATATAAAGAGCACCAATGACCAACATTAAGAAATAAACACAATTGTATACAGACTCATCACCGTCCCAGATGAGGCAGATGAGTGTTGTATCGTCTGCATACACTTTTATTTATAGTGTTTTTATTTCTATTTATCTGATCTAATTCATTTGATTGTCTCAACTTAATGTACTTTGGCCTTATTACCATTTTGTCTGCCTAGCCTGTGTTTTCTTTTCTTCTGCAAAGCACTTTGTAACATTTTTAAGAAAAGGGCTATATAAATAAAGTTGTACTATCTATTATTATTAGTGTAAAAAATTGCCTGGAAGTCTGGAAATTTGTATTCAGACTTGAGCCCATTCAGACATGATGTATATCTCTTGGGGAGGTGAAGTTATTTCAGTATTACCTGCACTGGTCATTGATTTGAATCTCGTCCGGAGCTCATATGTCTGTGATTTTATCACCCTCCACTACAGAAAGAATTACTGCCCTAACTACTTGCAGTTTTTCAGAGAGACGCTTTGCATTTAAAAAGTATTTTAGAAAGTGAGTTTTTACACATGCCGGTAGTGTTTGTTGATACTGAGTTTCATCAGCTCAGCTCAAAGTGAGACAACAGAAAAAGTAAAGAAGGATTTTACTGACCAGATAGATTAACTTGTTATCAGTCAGCTCACAATGAGGGGGTGGATAGAATAAGGAGGTCAGGAAAATTAAGAAGGGGGGAGAGTGGGAGGGGTGAGGTAGATGGAGGAGGAAGGGTAAGGAGGTGAAAAAGAGAGCTACTGTTGTCCAACCTGCGCAGAACAAAAAAGAAAACCTTCCCCTTCTCCTCCACCCATTCTTTTTCAGCTTTCTCCTTTCTCTTACTTTTTCATCTCCTAATACATTTTGCTTTTCATTTGCTGCACCTGTCTGTCTCTCCTATAGATCTTCTTGCTAAACCAGAAGCCTATCCTCTTCTTCATTTTTAGACAAAGCTCCCCAAGCTCATTATTCTCATCCGCCATCTGTTTTACTTCTATCTCCCAGTGTTCTTTCTTAGCAAGCTCCTTCTTGAACTTCTCTTTCACAGTTTTGTTTGCCTGCCAAGATTGTACTTCTTGTTCTTTGGTGGACAGGTCCTTTCTGGACTTATCCTTCAGAGCTTTGTACTTTTCCTTTCCAAGAACAGCTGCTTGCTGCTCGGCTTGTTTGTGGCCTCGTTGAGCTTTTGAGAGAGATCCTCCTTCTTGCTGAGCTTCATGATTTCAGTGTCCCTCTGGTGGATCTGCTCCTCCACCTGGTTCACCTTCTGCTGGCATTCAATCTGCAGGCTTGAAGGTTGCTTGGAATGATTCTTTTATCCATGGCACTGTCTAAAGCAGATTTTAGTTGTACATAGAAGATTGTTGTCTTTGGCTCTCTGTAAAAGATTGTTTCTGCAGTAGACTGGACTTGACTGTTATACAAGACACTTGTGTGTCCATAGAGGTGAAAGTAAAGAGTTATGTCTCAGAATTTGGATTTTCACCATCCAAAAGCTATCAGATGAGAAGTTGGTTAGAAGTAAAATAAAAATTGTCCCTTATGGTGCTATAATGCCACTGTACAACGACTTTTAATTTAGTTTTATTTCGAAGTGGCACTAAAAGTTTCCAAATTAGTTTGTGAGCCTGTGGTTCTGCAAACCTTAATGTAAAATTAAGGTTTGTATGAGCCAAAATAAACCAGCTCTTCAAAGTCTTTGTATGGAAACCACCAATTTAATCATTAAAAAATATCCTGTACAGTAAAAAAAAGTACAAGGAGCTAATTTTTTGTAAAACAACAACAACAACAACAACAACCCACAAGTGACTATGATCCATGATCCAATCATTGATTTTGTTTTAAATGTCAAAAAGATTGAAAATACCCATCACCAAATCTCAAGGTCCAAGGTCATTTCTTCTGTGTCTTTTGTCTAATAAAAAATATTCAATTTACAATAACAAAGCAGCAAATTCTCACATTTGAGAAACAACTACTATAATAGAAATAGTAACAAACTTTAATGCTGTGTCTGTGCAGATAAAAAGTAATATTGAACTGATGGCCGGTAGGTAAATCAATCCATAATAACACACCAAAGGAGAAAACTGACAGGACGAGTGTAGGTGCATGTGCTGCATATCAGCACAGTGCTGTTCGATTGCTATAGCTTATAAAAGGTATATTGTTGGTGGTGTCCAGTGGGCTTTGAATGGTCTTGAAAATTGGCAAGTGGAAAACAAATCATGTTCTGCCTCTCAGCTCAGTACTGGGGCACTCGGGTGTTTTGGTTTTATTGGTCCTGAATCACTCTGATGTAGCAGGAATGACCTTGACTTCACAGCCTCATGGTGCTGATCCTCACAAAGGAGTTTTACAGAGTGGGCGGGAGCATGGGGAGCCAAAATATTGGACAACAACTGCCCCTCTTGTAAGTTAAAACCCCCTCGACACTACACCTGTCCCTTCATTAATTTACTCTCTCTTGTAGCTTCTTTTCTTCTATCCAGTCAGACGTGCAGCAACGTCCTCTCTGGGCTTTACTGCTGTCAACATTGTTCAAAACAACCACTTGCAGCCTTGTCCTGCAGTGGAATATTACATTTTAATCACACCAATACAGCCTCATGATTGCATTATGATTGCAAATCACTTACTGCTATTGTTAGACAATCATTGATAACTATGTATGTGAAGGTATGAGCTGCGGGGAGAGTGACAAATGACAGGAGTAATGACACTACAGGCTGACTGCAGATTAGCTTCGGCCTTATAAGGTCAGGAGGAACTGCAGCAAACTGACGTGACTCACACACACACATACTCTCTCACACACACATTGACTACTGCAAATATCCACAGGGGTAATATACAGACGTATCCTATTTGTACTTGTACACAGGCATGCATTTTGTACATGTGCTAGACGGTGTTTTATTGTACGTTTCTGGGCTCTCATTGGCACTCTAAGTGACCCACAGCTGGCCTGAGCACAATGACTGGACCCAATACACTGACAGGGGGGATAAGTAACAGCTCCTCTATGGCCGCCAGCCTATACAATAATCCCCGCTACTGTCTCCACTGATTTATTGAAAGACAACGACCTTTGCTTCCACTGAGCTCGCTGCCTGGCCCGGCTCCCAATGCATGTATTGCTTTCCATTTTAGAGCCCCATATTGCCATGGGGAGACACTGCAGCCTTGAGCTGGGGTCCATGTCACTTCTAAAGATGTGTCTGCGTTTGCTGTTGATTAAGTACACAACCCTTTTTGCATTGCTGAGTCTTGAATTTTAGTTTTGTTGAAACATTTCAGGAATAAGAACACCGTGAAAGACAGTAATATACCACTATGGTATTTCATAAATTGTATTGTTGGGTGGATTTCCGTTGATTGATGGATAGTGTTTTAATTAAAATACGGTTCAATTAGCAGAGTTGATTGAGTACAGATATAGTGCTGTGGTAAATCAAGACGGTGAGCTGGACTGACAAAACTAAATCACCTCCCAGTCATATTTTCCATATCAGAGTGTTTGTTAATTTATATTCCATTTCACTTTGTCAAAACAAAATGCTTTATGGAAAGGCAAATAATTCCACCTGAGCCAAAAGTTGTGCACAGTCCTTCATCAATCGCTTCTCGGTGGGTGAAAGTGCTGCCAGCAGCAACCATGCTGGTAAAATAATGTGGCTTCAAGCAGGCTTTGATATCAAAACAGCAAACATGAGGCTGGAGTTGAAATACAAAAGAACGAAAGAAGGTTATCTGGCCTAGTCTGTGTGATTTCTATACTCTTGTATCAAGTCTATTTATTCTAATGAGGTCTCATCTACAAGATGAGGTTAAACGGACACTGGGAGTAGGAGAGAAGGATACTTCTCCCACACACTATCTGCTATGATATCGCTCTGCTAACTAAGATCAAGTCACATTAAGGTTAGATACATTTATATACATGCATCGGAGTATTATTTGAGATATACTTTGCATTTAACAAGAGATAACTGAACAATTAACACAGAGAGAAAGAATTAAAAGATATATGTAATGCACTTTTTTTTTCACTTTGACTTACCATACCCATGAGCCTCAACAGTTGTTGACTTTTTTTAAATCTAAGCAGCAAACAAGAGCTCTAGCAAATTCAGAATGCTTTATTATTGCAATTGTGAAGTAACCATCCCACCGAAGTTCACCCAAAAACTGAAAAGTATTTAACTTAAGCCACTGAGGTTTCCATAAAGCCTAATCCTTAGTTCATTAAGGAATTATATATTCAGGAAAGTTATGATACAAAAAACCCAGGAAAAAAAAATGCTTAAAGCGACTTAAAATATGACATTTCTTTTCATATGAAAGCAGACTTTCTCATTCAAAGCCAAAGATCTTCCATGAACAGTTTCCTATAAGCAGATGACCAAGTGTTCTCCTTTAGCTAACATGATCTGTTGATCGGGTCGCAGTGTCAGAAAACACTGAAATGGGTCGTTGGAAGGCATCAATAATATATCTTTTTTTTTTGTTTGGAGGACTTGTTTGAATACCTTGTTCCTTATATTACTATTTATACATGCGTGTACCTTTGACTTTTTAACCAAAGAACCAGATTCTTTCTAATACATTTGCTCATCTTTTTACACTGATGTTCAAACCAGATGAGTTTCAGGTCCATCCAAGCCTTGGATGAGCTCCAACTTCCAGTCACTTAACATTATCTATACGAGGTAATGAATATGACTTTTAGTTCAAGAACCTCAGGCTCTCAAAATAACTACTCCTCCTTTGCTACTCTATAGGCATTATTTAAGGTTTTATGGCTCACCAAAAAGTAGAATGAGAAAGAGAGAGAACATGGAGGAAGAAATATGGAGTGAGGGTGAAAATCCTCAGCTTACATATCGGGGTTGTGTTCTCCATCAGTGGGTTTGAGGGATTGAGGAGGGAGAGAGAGATCCAGTCTGATGGTCACAAGAGCTCAGAGGGGTGACATGGAAGAGCGCGCACACACACACACACACACACACACACACACACACACACACACACACACCTCATCTACCACTATCAACTCCCACCTGTAGCTTCTTCGAATATTTGCCCGTTTGCACTTACTTTTCAGCTGTATTCCTTCTTTTTCTCACTTCACCTCTCACTCACTCAACTGTGTTGTACTCTTGGCTGACTCCATATTTCCCTACTGGTATTTCAAATTCATGTGCTTCATACAACCAGTAAGACCGACTCCGGTAGCATACGAAATGTGTTGTTGTTTGTCTGCAAACAAACACCACATCTGATGGTTAACACTGAATACTGAACACTCTGTTTCTCTCCTGGGTGAAAACTGGTTTGGTAAAGAAAGACTGGGTGACAGGTGAGCCACAGAGAAGGCCTCACAGGTTCATTACCGGCTGGCAGAGTGGAGCACTCCGGGGCACGGCGGTTGGAGGTAACGCTTGGGGCCTCCTCATCAACATCCTGTCACCTCCATTTTCATACTCTCAGGCTTGGCACAGCGGTTGACCCGGTCCTCCCCCCTAGGAAAAAAACTGTCTTCCTAAACAATAAGTCAGCAACCGGTAGCAAGAAAAACAGGGTGTTTGTTTAGTTAGTTACTGCTGACGTTAGCTGGCCTTCATGGGAATCTGAAATAGGCAGTTTGTAATGAACAGCCAGGTAGACAGAATGCCTGTCATTGTTTGTTTGTACTAAAGGATGTTTTACCACATTCCACATCTTTCTAACCGGGAAATAAACCATTTTCAGACACGGAACATGAAATATTGCTGGCTTTGTGTATAGAGACGCAAGGATCGATCGGCAAAGTGATCGGAGTGATTGGCTCTTTCGCCGGGCCTAAACAACTTGTATTGTGGTGTGTTCAAGCTTTACTCGGTAATACTGAGTATTGGGCGAAGGTAAATCATAAAGTTGTTATGATGAATGTTGTTTTTGCCAAAAGACTTGAATAAATACAATTGTTTGACAGTGTTTTCACAGCAAGATAAAATAGATTTTAGAGAGAGAATTATGACCTGTTAAACTTACTAACAGCTCTAAGCAGCTTATAATATATAATTAAACCTAATTTCATACAAATCCAATGCAAATAACCCCTATAGATGACAATAACAAAAATAAGAGGATAACATTTAGAATTTTTGACAGTTTACATGGACTTCAGGACGGTTCAAATTATTTATTTGCACACTGATGCTAGCAAATATAGCCTCAATATAGCCTAATGTTATGCCCCTTTGATAGCGGACAGTCAAGATATGAAGCGAATTGAAAGTCATAGGGAAAGATTGTAGACCGTCTCGAAATGAGAAAAAAACTACTCTACAACTTCAAATTGTCCAATTCACAATATTTTGTGGTGTATTATTTACTGATTTTATTATTTTTGTGGATAAAAGATGATTAAATGTTTATTACAGTGATCTTGTACATCTGTTTATTCAACCCTATGCTTTATGTTTATATGACAGCCTTCAAGTCAGACTTGTGCTGTGTTGAAAGTGTTTCATAAATGTTATGATGTCTGACTTTAAGATTGGCTTATACAAACATGACAACAACATAATTACCTGCACATTTATGTAACATAGTGTTTGTTTGAAAGTTATTATAGTCTCTGCTGCGATCCTATTAACTTTCCCATTACAAGCACGGTCTGGCTTTCTTCTTATTGTCCACACAAACTGCCAGTTAGGACTCTTAATTTCAAACTGCAATCAAAGGGAGGCTTTCCAAGAGCTTAACTTGAGAGGCGAAGTCTTTGAGAAGTTCCCCAGACAATTTCACTGCAGTATGAGTGTACTTTCACTGTTATCTTTGGGTAGAAGAGGTAGGAGAAGGAAGTCACGCAATATCAGTCTGCAATATGTTTAGCTGAGGGCAAGAAATAGCCAGGCTTGTAATTGCTTTGGGACAAGCTAGGATGGTTCCTCTGGCAGTAGCAGATTTTCTTTTGGTCAATCATGAGGGCAATAAGACAGATAAGAAAGAAGGGAGGGAGACTTAGAAAGGAAAGAGGGAGGGAGATTTTCAGATTTTCTGAAGTGTACAGATGAAATAGAGGCATTATCATCCCATGAGGTTACAATGAAAAGCTCTCAGTTGGTTGCCCTTCCAAAACTCTGAGGTTTAAGAGAGGAAAACAGATACAAGGCTGCGAGGGTGAAAAAAAGGAAAGAGCGTTTCGATTTCTGAGTGTATTTCACCATGAGCATCTTTTACAACTGTCCCCCAGCTTGTGGCGACTGTCGAACAACCCTCAGAGGAATCGTGTCGCAGTCTCGGCTTTTAGTGTAACTATCAACAGCTTTTCTCTAAACGACTTCACTCCTGTTTCATTACCACTTCTCTACAAGATAAAACCTGCTGAATGACACAGGAAGGGAGAGGGAAGCACCTGCAGACACTGATGTGGCTGACTGTCTCCTGCGGTGGTAATGTACGTCACTTGGACTGTCAGGACAGAGCTTGTTTACTATCTCTAAGGTGTGTCTTATAATTAATAGCTTTGGGGCTGTTCTGTGTGTTTAGCTGTCTGAAGTTGGAACGAGCTTGTAAAAGAGGATCAGTAGAATAGATTCCCAAACCCTGCAGTAGGCAATGTGGTTTAGAGCTGAAACAAATAGTCGATCAATCGATTAGCTGACCGCTAGAAAAATAATAGGCAACTATTATAATAATCAAATAATTGTTTCTTTAAGCAAAAATGTAAAACATTCTTTAGTTTAGATGTCTTAAATTTTAAGCATTTAAGCATTTACTGCTTGTCTTTGTCTTTATAAGTGTGTTGGTTGGACAAAAGATGACTTTTTTTTTCTTATCATATTGGACTTTAGGAAATTGTAATGAGTATTTTTCATTTTTACGGACTTATCTTATAGACTTGAAAATGATCAATACATTGATATGCATGTTAACAGATAATTTATCTGAAATTATTCAAGTAAAATAACAACAATAATCATTTTATTGTATAGTGCTTTAAAAATCTACTAAAGACACTTTACACGGTAAAAACAGAACCAGTAAAAGCAATTACAATACAAACAAAATATTCCTCTCCTTTACAGTGAGACACGGAGCTGCTAGCACCAAAAGCTGTGGAGCTTTCCATTATTCAGATTTCTCAAACTGTAAACAAATGAATTACAAACATGGAGATGCAGATCAAAATGTAGACATTTGACAAGCTTCATCCTCCTATAAAAAAGACCTGTTCTGCAGCGCAAGATAGAACTTGACTGATGTTGCACAGGTGTTATTTTTACCACACAATCTGATATTGAAGCCTGGCACCTTGCTTGAGGTGCAGCAGAGAGAAGCTGACGAGCTGAAGTAAGTCTTTAAAAGGGCATGCAAATTATCAAAGAGAGCTCTCAGATCTTTGTCAATATTTCTCTCCTTTTTGATCATGAAAACTTCCAACTAACTCCATAATCATCTGGATCTCCTCCAACTGCATCCACAACCTCAATTTTTCAAATGAATATGCCCCAATGAGTTATTATGGCCATTTTTTTTAAATTCAGAACAATCTTACATAACCTGGGCCTCATCCATCACAACCTCCAATTTGCAAAGATTAACATCAATAATGTGGCTTTGCCTGCCAACTAGTGGAGACAACATGCTTTTTTTAACAACCTGTGCAGCGTGGCACCATTTTACAACGCTACATCACAGCTGGGTGTGGTCCTTAGTAGAACAGAGCAAACCAAACTACACCCAGCTGTGACTGTGGGTGTAGTCATAAAGCTATGTGCTTCCTCCTTCCAAGCTCTAGTTTTGACATAGTCTTGAAAAAAAATAAAAATATCTATGGCCCAATGAGTTCTTCTGACTTGTATCGTTCATTTCCACCTGGACCATTGAGAGTCACTCAGCTTTTATCCATCAGTCCAAACTCGACTTTCTAACATTTTTTAAGGTGGAGCTCAAATAGAAGTTGTATTACTGGTACAAAATGTTATTTTGTATTTTTTGTTTAACATTAAACTCAAACATATACATATTAAGAATACAATTAGCAATAGAAAAAAATGAAAATCAGCAACAAATTCTACTAAATTCCAGTCTAGGCCTTGCCCATGTCCTGTATAAATCTGAATAGATAAATGCTGAATTCGTTGTTCAATAAGCTGAAACAGATAGCAGCATTGCTGCCCTCCTACCCTGTAGATAACAGAGAACATCAGATCCAGGAAGAAGCTTGTTGTGTGGCCCATCTGGTGATTCATTTGTCTTACTCCAAATGTTCTCTTTTTGTTTGGAAATGTTCCTGGATGCACAATATCCAAATGAGATACAACAATCTTATTAAACCGAACATATTGCTGCCTAGAGGCACTGACTCGACATACTCTTTCATGGCTTTGTTTTAATCTGTTATCGTGTTATTTGTTGTGTTGAGAGTTGAACAGCACATAGTGCAGGTATTTTCATTCTCATAGTGAACTCTATTATGTTGTTCTCTGGCTCTTCACAATATAACCATATGCCCTTAATACCTCCTGTTGCAAAACATTTACCCTGCCCTCTGCTTTGCTTCAGAAAATCGTCACAAATATGCAGGACCACATAATGTATAGTAATGCTCTGTTCCTTTGCCTCCTTGTCCTATGCTTTATTTCCCCAAACACTCATTTTCCAGTTGGGTAGTTAATTGAATTCAGTGCTGGGTGTAGTAAGAAGTAAGTAGTGGGTCCTTAGCCACAGACGCCTGCTCACAGTGCATGAGGTAACCAAGGTTAGATTAACCAAAGCTGGGCTCAGATAGAGGAACCAATGGTGCGTAGATACACCCACTGAGGAACCGATCATGATATTCTATGCTGGATGCTCAGAGTCGCTACTGGCTCTTCACACGGATACAGGCGTAAATCAGCTGCTCTGTTCTACAAAAAGAAAAAGTTTAATTCTCATTACTCAGTGAGATGCTTGATTCGCTTTTGGCTATGGCGAGAGAGGATGGATACATGCAGCACGTACAGATGCTTAATAGTCTTAATACACCAAATGATCCTGCTGGGGAGACAGTATGCCTGGAACAAATGGTCCCTGAGTAACTGTTATGTGGCATCTTAAAAAAAGAATGTCCGCAGCTCACTATTATAGTCAGTATTATCTTGTCCTTCTCTGCAGAGCACCACTTAAAACTTTAAAGTGTTCGTTCCCGACAGATCTTGCCCTGCGCCGTCCCTTTTCATCGCAGTACAGTCCTTCTCAAATATTCATCGATATGCATTTTATTTTCATCATCCAAGCTCACAAATGAAACCACAGAGGCGCAAAGAAAACTTAAAGAGCCCTTCTAGAAGTCAGCAGGCATGCAGAATAATGCCGCATCCGAGCCGGCCTTTACCGATGGCTCCGATAGTGGCTTTAAAAATAGCCCTGGCTGTCCGCCTCTCCCTCCTCACTTCTCGCAACACGCCACTGTCAGTGTGTCGCACCTGCTGTGGTGAGACTGTTGCATAACCATCTCTGCTCATGCAGAAGACCAGCGTTTCTCTCCAGCAACACACAGAGAGTGTAAGTGAGAGTGTGTGTAGGGGTGTGTGTGTGTGTGTGTGTGTGTGTGTGTGTGTCTAGGAACTCCCCAGTAAAGGACACTGAAGGTCAATACACACATCAAACGGGACCAAATGCATCTTTTCTGCCCAAATATAACTATGTAACACTAAGATTTTTTAGCATGCCGTTTTATCAAGTTTACAGATTCGACTCACTGTTCCAACACTGTGTGACGTCCTCAACTAAAGGTCACAGGAGAGATCACTGTGCTTTCAGTACTGGTGCATCGTACATTAGCAGTATTACATTACAGTTTCGTGGTGAAATCACTTCAGACTTTTTCTGGGAAACCAGTAACATCTAAAGCCAGATTTTTCTTAAGAGTTGGAATTGAATCCATCTATGTATGATTGTTTAATGGACTCTTAAAGGGCCGGTGTGTAGCATTTTGAAGGATCTGTTAGCAGAAATAAAACATAATATTCATACCTATGTTTTCATTAGTGTATATTCATCTGAAACTAAGAAACGTGATGTTTTCGTTAACTTAGAGTGAGCCCTTCATATCTACATTGGGATTCGGGTCCTCTTCATGGAGGCCGCCATGTTGCACCACCATGTTTCCACAGTTTCTAGCCAAGAACGGATAAACCAAATTGGCCTTTCATGTTTAACATTAGCTGAAGGCCGACGTATTATTTGACACACTTGTGAAACTGCAGTACCATGAGCTGCAGAGTGCAAGACCATTGTACCGCTATGGACGCGTTGGACACAGCAGCGACGGTGTGTCTATATAAAACTCATTCTCCCTTCGGGCGCGTCCAATATTGCAGCTTGGTCTGGCACCGACACTCATTTAGTGTGAATAAAACACCCCCCCCCGCGTTACGTCGCGTTATGTCTGTTACATGCATAGTGTCTTTTAAAATAAACTTTCTTTACAGGAAGTTAGGTTTAAGCAATAAAACGACTTAGTTTGGTTTAGGAAAAGATTGTGGTTGACGTTAACTTGAATGACTAAAGAATAAAGACGTGACTCACAAGTCAAGTGACTCACGAGACTAGTGATTATTTTAACTGTCATCTAGTAACATTGATAACGAGGTGCGATGCGTCAGGATTTAGCTCAATAACATCGTAAGTTGATTTGCAGTCATTCATTTAGAGCAACACATTGCTATGTGTGAGAGACACACTCACCACTGAACTGCAGGTCAGACAGAGGGCTGAAGTTTGATCATCACCAGATGGACACACTTTTAACCAACAGTGACTGCGAACCAAACTGTGAATCCAGATTCAAAAGCCAACACTTCCCAGCAACCATTAAGATTTGTTTTTATTGATACTGTGACTATTTTTGTTTATGCCTTATGAGCATCTATCAAGAAAACTTGATTAGTGTGTTGTTTAGTGTGGATTAGTTCAACAAAGGTCACACAAGCAGAAATGTTAAAGTATGAAAACCACTGATAAGCAGATTGATGAACAAACCAGACATCTTCAAATTTCAGTTGATCCATCATGCATGTATTCCATGCACCTTTTAAAGGGATGCAAATAAGCATAAACACAATCAAAATAAAACAAAAGGAAGAGTGAGCGAGTGAATAAGAAAAGCAAACCACAGCAAAGCAACAGCCGCTTAAACTCACGATGTGCAATTCAACAAGATTTAATAGAAGTGCTTTCAGCATTTATCAGGTAAGAGAAGTCAAATTCTCTCCGCTTTATAAGGGGAACCTGTAATAAAACAAGAAATAATAAATAGCACTTGTGCTTTGATAGCCTGCCTTGAGTTTTAATGTTGACTTTAATTGCGCTGATTTACTGGGTTAACTCATCTATAAACTGTGCTAATGTGGCGTTCACACCAACCATTAGCTCCGTCCATTTTAATATGACTGTAAAACCTTTTACATGGTTTAACGCTCTCTTACTGAGATGTGGAGAAACATACTCGACCGTTGACTTAAATTATTGCGCCACAAGTCACAAGCAACTCTTTCATCTCAAACTTCAAATGTAAGTGAGATTAAAGAGTTATTTGTGACTATATATATATATATTTTTATTTTTCTTGTATAATGTCTTCGTTTATGTTACGTTTTGGTAACAGATTTAAGAGCCAAGTTTCTACACTCATACCATTATAGTATAAACTTGAACTGTATAATACTGAATGTAAGACGGATAAATAATACATTTCTTGATAAATATGAATAATTAATGAAATATAAATTTCACTCAAGAAAAGACTATGAACTTTTTCCTGAAGAAGCTAAAGAAACTCTGTTAACAGGTTCACCTTCAGAGAAGCGGCCTGAAAAAATACCTTTATCTCTTTAAACACTCCTTAAAACAATGAAAGTCTCTTTTTACCAGCTTTTGAAACAGTTTTTTAAACTTACATTTTCAGTAATATCAATTTTTTTAGTTACTTAACGCTCCTCTCAATGCATTGTGAATAACACCTTTCAGAGGGTGTATCTCTTTCAACACTAAAGAGAGCTTTGGAGAGAATTTTGTATGCCGTCAGTGCAAACATAATACACTCAACTGGTTTGATGTCTGACTGACTGAAATGAGATGGATTTAAAACTGCGATCCAAGACGTCTGCTGCGAATTGTGTGAGCCGTGTTTGCTGTGAGGTGTAGCGAGTCAATTATAGCGGGAGTGCTGGGCAACAGCACACAATTTCAATTACTGTTATCACTTGCCTTTAAAGATGTGTGCATCAAAAGGCAATGCAACCTTCAAGCAAACAAAATGGCTTTGTAGGTCGAAGCACAGATAGAAAAAAATGAATGGCTTCGATTGCGAATCGAGCACTGAAGTGAAGATAAGAATAAAGATGGAAGTTTCAAAACCTTTTGCGATCCTTTGCTGCAAGGCTATTAAATTGACTAAAAGTTCAACTCTAACTTTTAGATTGCACTCTCCAAGTTTTGTTGCAAGAAGTGTTACCTTTACTGTACGCATACATCGAACATTTTTATTGATGCCCCTAAGAAGAGGGCCTGTTGAGACAAACAGACTGGATGCTGTGGAATGAAAGTTCATGATGTTGGGTATGGTCAATAGTTTACTGGAAATGTCCTGACCAAAGCCGCTGTACAGTCATAGCATGCAAAAAAATGGAATAACTATAGTATAGAGTTTCTTGTAATTGTATATCTTGTCTATTTGGCTACCTGATATGAGCTTTTACCAAACTAATTACAGACACGACTCTGCAGAAATATAACAGCATTTGAAGCTTCATTCTCGACCTGATAGACCGCTCGACAAATAAAACACAAAAGGTCCAACTTACTTCCACTGTTTTTAACCACATTTCATGGCCTTCCCCAGCATTATACATTTTTTTCAAGGTGTCTGAAATTATTTTGGTAATCATGTCTGTTTTTCAATTAAAACATGCAGCGAATCCAACACCACTTTTGGGAAACTTGTTGGACAGGAGGAGATGACAGAACCAGCTGTCAGGGATGAATACGGATACAGAGCAAGGATGTAGTCAAAAGTGTGGAAAAGAGTGTGGAAAAGAGAAATTTCAGGTATTTTATGATATTCCATAGAGCCGTGTAATATTCCAACAGGGTCACCGGGATGTCACTATCCATAACTCAGACTCCTTTAAGAAGCAGTGCACTGTGTGAGAATGAGTTATTGCAAACCAGTTTGCTAACCATGACCATAATGTTTTGATATATTTTGGTGCAATCCCATGAATTCAAAAAGGAACACAGACACCCGTTTCTGTTGTCTACATGTATTTCATTAAGTAAAATGGCCTTAATAAGAGCTTGCATACAGTGGTAGAAGACACTTTTCGATAATAAAAAAAAAACAGTGTAATCTTGAAGCTTACACTCTTAACCCAATATGCATTCTAGTCATATTTTGAACCTGCATGTAAATGTTGAAGAAGTTGTATTGAAGTAAATCAGGCAAGCACAAAACACATGACAGGATTCTTTATAGGGAGGCTAGACCACGTGCAGCAGCATGGAGCGCCTGCTATCAAATGTGGTGTGAGTAGGCGAAGGGAAAGAGGAAACGATTTGAAACCACAACTGCACAGCACTACGGAGTACGTACCGAGAATCCCCTCTTGTGAGTTCTTCCACCTATATTTGGTGAGCTGTGAAATTGCCATACAAGACAGACAACAAAAAAAACAAACAACTGGTTACAACAAAATAACCTCAGTGTTCGAAACGACACAAAAAGCAGGACAATCTGTCTTTATCCGACTGCTCTGGTTGTAAACTGACATGAGATATGAGGCACACATAATAAAACTCTCCTTCTCTAACCTCAACACCTCTATCCCCCTGGTTCGGCTATTTCAAACAGGAAAAAAAAAATCCTTTGGGGCAAAATAACAATCAATATGCAAATACAGCTTCATGCCCACCAAACAGAGCTGTAACTCGTAGCTTCGTTTCCCAGCTACACTATGAATGTCACGAATACTGCCAACATTTTCATCATTTTTACAGTTGGGTTTGAGGAGAACCATGAAATGACAAGGATTTGCCAAAGTACAGAGTTAAATTCGAACCCATGCAGCCCTGGAATGATGTATTTTCAGAGAGATCTCCAAATCATTCATGTCTTGATCTTTTAACCATTGGGGGGTCTTGCAAAATGTTGCTGTCTGAATGAACACAGTCCATGTTACTCTCCAGGCAAGGCTCTTTCTGACTCTTAAACAGAACTAATAGAATTTCACCTCTCCATTATAACGTGGACAAAGTTGTGTAAGTGTTCTCAGCAGGCACCGTGATGTTCACATGAAAGTTAAAATAAATACAAAAATAGCTGTCATAATTGGCAGGGAATAAGGGTGAATATAAGGAGCAGGACAAACAATATATCAGTACAATGAGGCGTTGGAGGCAACAAGCGGGAGGGTGGTGATTATTTCAAATTAGTGTATTTATTGCAGTTATCCATCAGTATCGAGGGGCTGTGTTTCAACTTTTCTTTATCTTGGCGGCCCACATACCGAAAAACATGATTATTGAAACAACACCACATTTCCATCTAATTATGTTTAGATGACACAGGGTGCTGGCTCAAAGTAAAGTAGATTTTTATTTTTTTTTTTCATGCAAGTAGGGCTTCAGTGATGTACAAATGAAAAGAATGTTACTTTGCCAAATGTGTCATGACTTCAAAGGAACCTTGACTAAAGAAAAGCCTCAATGCACGTTTCTATAGACCTGAGAACAGGTGCCACCATTCATACTGAATACAGCTGAGACTGAATCGGTTTGAAAAATGGCTGTACCTGTATACAAGTAGACTTTTAGTTGTGAGTAAAGGGCAATGCTTTGAGTATTTGTGGTGTAAAAGGTGTGCGTCCTGGTCACAGTTGCTGGTCCTGGTCTCTCCTTACAATACTCTCAGCCAAAGTGGTGAAAAGAATGCATGGCAGTGCAAAAGGTCCAAATCAAATAACAAAATGTGTTGTTTGTCCATGCCCTTTACAAAAGACACAATCATTTGTCTGTTTCTTCCAAAAGAAACTGTTAATGTTAAAAAGAAAATATATGAGAAACTATGGTATAACTTTCATCACTCTTCTCTAAATCTTTTACAGTCAGGTCGTTTTCAAACAAAACTAGGTGTGTCAAACTTTATTGCTCACAGAGTGCTGCTTAGCTGTGTTGCTCTGGGTACAATGGCGCAGCAGAGACAAAAAGCATGCTGATTTGACTGACAAAAGGAGATTTGCTTCTCGGAGGGAGTTGAATAAGATATCTCACAAGAATATTTGCTAAAATTGCCGCCGCTTTGCTTGAAAAAAATACCCTTCGAATTTAAATCATTTGTCCTTGTGTGCTTGTGTGTCTGTGTGTTTACATGCTGAAGAATATTAAATGCATAATATGTACTGAAAGCTATCGACACACCTTTTCCAAACCTTATTAAGACAAAAGCTTGTACGACCTTGGATTCTGCTATTAGCAGTAATACAGTAATAAAGTACAGTCTGTAAACCACCAACACAACATGCCAGAATGTCTGCATACGATGAATATTCCTTACCTGCTACTGCACACAGCTCAGCTCTCCGAAACTCAAACTCTCCAATAGAACCACTGAGGTAAACATTTCACAACAGTATACGATGAAAAATGAAGGATCAAATGACTGAGTGGTTGGAATTGTGTTTTCTCCATTAAAGTCAAAGTGTGTACCATATAACTTTAGAATAAACATAATTTTATGCTCAGTTGTCAGCAGTTCTGTTTTTAAAATCTGCGAGCAAAATTCGTGATCTACAATAAAGTTGATGGGAGATTGTGTGCAGCTGTACAGAAAATGATTGCTGATTGTTGGGATTATTTTGGTAAATTGTGAAGCAATCAGTCTGATTGCTCTAGGCAAGGCAAGGTAAGTTTATTTGTATAGCACATTTCAACAACAAGGCAATTCAAAGTGCTTCACATAAAACCATTAAAAGCATCATAACATAATGCAAAACATATCAATAATGTGTAATGCTGCTTGATGCATGTACTGACACTACTAGAGGACTACTCCGAATGAAAGAAGGGAACAAGTATTCAGGCCACACCTCACCCACAACCACCTCAATTTCTGTCTCAAAAAAATTCCTTTTCTTGGCTTTGCTCTCAACAGTTGCCGTGATTCAAGAACCATTGATCAGCAGGCTCATTTTTGTGCATAAACACATTCATAAGGTGCTCTACAATTACCAATTATGATGGACTGTGGGCGTGTAGAGAGCGAAATATGATACCGTTCCATGCGTGGACAATTTCATGTTGATGTGGTAATTAGGAACGGATTAAATGTTAATGATAATATGAAAGGCCTCTGACAACAAAGATGGACAGTTGGGATTCCCTCCAACACTTTAAGACACAGTTGCCAGATTGGAGTTGAGGAATATTTACCAAAGTGGCTGTAAAAACAAAAATATGAGAGAAAATGTGTTTGAACAAAGTAATAAAGTAAAGCAATGCGTTTGTGTGTAAAATAAAATGGGGACTATTATTTTTGTGGTATCCCAGAATAGATACTGCATGGTGTACTGATACTACTAATTCTCCTGGATAATTCTAAACAAACAAGAGACACAGGATCTGAGTTGGTTCTCTATGGTATTCCAAATTGTAGCAACACAACAAAAGCTACTCTCGTCAGCCTGTCGGTCCATGTTTACCGTCTGCTACACACCTGGGGATAACACACAACTCTAACCACAGTTTCAGGTCAGGAGGGTTCAGTCCTCCCTCCTGGAGCTAAGGAACATCTCAGAATAAAATCTTGTCTGTCCTTCTAAGTCTCTGAGAGGGTTATCAGTGCCTAAGGATCTCTACATTGACCTCAGTCATATATATACTGTATGTACATATATTATTAGCTAACTGTTAGTCAGAATAGATGAATATATTTGGTTCATCAGACTGCAAGATAAATATGACCACTCTTCTCTACAGCAGGATATCTTGTAGGGATTTAAAATGATTGATATTCGCTCAGAAGAAGTACAGCTTGTTGTTGCAAATGGCTTTGAAACTCACTAATGAACTGCTGTTGCTGGCATAGTGGTCACATTTACTGATATCAATCATAGTGGAAGTGTGTATTTGGAAACTCAAATTTCTATCTTTTACAGATATTTTAACTACCCAGTCTCTGAAGAGTTTTCCAAATCTTGACTCAGACCTGCTAGAGTAGTGCAAAAGTAGACAAGATACATGTAGTCAGGTGGGGGGGGGGGGGGGGGGGGGGGGGGGGTCCGGAGTCATTCTCCTCCTGGGGAAAACTGTTGTGATTTTCATTAGGCAGAATGGTCCATTTAAAAATAATATATATACAGTATATATTTTATTGGATTATAATTATTGATGCATTAATGTGTTCATTACTTTAAGATGGTAAAAGTGGAGCTTATTTGAGTGTATTTATTGAATGTATTCATATACATGCTGCTGGTTAGCTTGTGAATTTTCCCTTGCGGACCAATAAAGCTTTATTGATATAATTATATCATAATGCATTTATTGTTACCGGTAACTGCATTTATATAGCGCCTTTCTACCTTACAGTACACAGCGCTTTAAAATGTCACTCCTCCATACACACATATTCATATGCAAATGATGGCAGAGCTGCCATGCAGAGTGCTGACCTGCCCGTTTTGGTGCAACTTGGGGTTCAGTGTCTTGCACTTCAGCATGCAGTCAGGAGGAGCCTGGGATCGCAGCGCCACCCTCGAGATTAAGAGACCACCCGCTCTACCTCCTGAGTCATAGCCGCCTCTATTGATATATTCTGATAAACATATTATATCATTATATTCTATATTGATCATTGATTATATTTTGTATTTGTTAATTATATTCTGTATTGTTGATATGAATCTGCAAAGTAACTAGTAACTTAAGCAGTCATATAAATGTAGTGGGGTAAAAAGTACAATATTCAACTTTGAGATGTAAAAGTATAAAGTAGCAGAAAAAAAAGAAACTTAAGTAAAGTACAAGAACAGTACTTGAGAAAATGTACTTAGTTACTTTCAACCATTGGTAACAAAGTGGAGAAAAGCCATGAAGTTAGATAATGCTAGCTAGTTATTGAACAGTAAGCTAACATTACCAGGAAGGTGGCTTTAAACACTCTGCAACGTTATTATGTTGGGTTGTGCTGTAAGGCAGCGGCTATAATGCCTTTATCGTCTCTTAGTTTCTCAGACTGCAAGCAATCAAACTTGAGTCACGGCAAACTCTCGCATGCAATGGACAATCATTCGGGCGTAATTTACTTTAGCTTGAGCTAATAAAGTGCCGCACTGTTACGGCGTGTTAACATTCGCAACGAAAATAAAGGCTAGACAGCGTCCACAACGTCAAGGGTGTCTTCAAGTGGACGTCACATGAGCAAATGAGATCAAAGTTCCGATTGGCCAATACAAAATGCCACAGAAATGGAACACTACACTATTGATTGGACAATCCATCTCATAGCAAAGATAATGCGCAATCGCAGTCCCACTACACTATGCTATTCACCTGGTTGACACTAAAAACGGCTGAAAGGCAACGAGTTTTGCAGATATGTAGATATGTAGAAAACATCTAAATGGTTTACTAATTTCAATCAAACTAGGCTGGAAGTTGAGGCAGTAAAGTTTCTGTACTCATGGTTTTGCTGACCTGGAAAGGACAAGATCCCAAAAATTACCTTATATGCACATGTGCATGAGCAGACACACACTCAAATGTATCCAGACTCTCACACACTGACAGAATTAGACCAATGCTTTCAAAGCGTCTGATTAATTGATTGGATGACAAGGCTGCAGCTAATGGAGAATAAATATGATGAGCAAAAATGGGTTTGCTCATATCAATCATTAACATGAAACAAAGCGTTGATCCTCATCAAACCAAGCTACTGTGAAGCTGTACTAGAATTCAATGAAATGGAAAAATTAGAATAGAAAGATTAGAATATTAATATTAGAATATCAGTGGGTTTTTCCATTTCATCCACTAGAGGACTGATTATCTACAATGAGGACAAGAGTGTCATCATTAAGCCAGATGTTGTGATTCAGTTATAGAGTTACATGGAAAACTTGCAGAGAGAGCACTTACTCAAAGCTGAATTACTACCACTTTCCTCTGATTTCTTGGTGAACTTGTAATTTACAGATGACACACCAGTCTCAGCAGAACCTGTTAAACTCTTCAACCTGTTGCGACCCGATCTCCTAAACGTTACAATCTTATACTATCAACTGACATCACATCATTTGTTTTAAAAGAAAAGCAATTCAATCCTGATTTCAACATAATGAAGAAACATTTTTATTGAAAATACATGTGGAATAACAAAATGTTTATATGAGCATATCCGAGAAATATTTACTGATGTATTTCACTTGTTTAACCTAAAATATCTGCACCCGCACTAAAGCATATCACTTGGACTGGACATTTTTTGACACCCATATACGTATTCCCTTTCAAAACTACTCGGTGAAGGCATTTTTAGAAGACAGGGTTTCCCATGTTAGTCGTGCTCTGTCATTTGGAAGAATAATGATGAGTGTAAAGGCTGATTACATGGTGCAGTAGCTTTCATAATATTCATTAAGTCTCATATCATAAATATGCCTGTTATTTAACCTTTCAGATTGCATACTTGTACTCAAAATCTAAATACGATATGAAGACTCATACACCAATCTGCATAGTATAACAAAACCACAGGGCTTTCCACCCTACCACGACTAACCATGTCAATCTCCCAGGACGCATCATTAATTGAACCCATCCCAGACTTGTCTCTCCTGACCTGGACAGTAACAGATAGATACCTCAGCACGTGGATCAATGGGACTATTTGACAACTGCGAGTCCAAATGGGACATTTGATGACCTGCACTGGTGTCAGCCAGTTGCGTCTGTAATTGGACCCTCCTGCCAATCACTGTCGGGTTTGTTAACAATGAAGTGATGACGCAGATTTGGAGTCCTGCCTGTGCACTGGTGATGCGCCAAAATGGTGGATTGGGAATGTCGGTCAGTGTCAGGCTAACAGAACAGGTGCTGACTCTGCTGATTAAGCAGGTTTTATGACAGCTGATGGGCTGAGGGGCACAATGGGCTCATTATAGTTAATGGTCCACTTTTTTTCATAATGAACGGATCATTATGTTTGGTTAGATATTAACTTGAGGTCCAAATAATATGGACTGCAACATCAGCGCAAATATCAACAAAATTAAAATAAATGAAATAGTCTTTTCCTCTCCTTTATGGTAATTAAGTACAACTCTGCTATTTCATTTTTGCTTTTTTATCTTTGTCTCTCTTTTCTTCTTTTTTTTTAAATATTTTTATTGTTCTTCCTGTCCATACTGGCTGTGCAGAGATTATTTCCTACCTCATTTCCAATGTCAGAGATGGGGGTTAAAATGAATAGTCACAGTCTTTTTAGCATGAAATTGTCTCCTTGTATTAGTATTCCTCAATCGCAACTCAGTCAGGATACAGACTGGGGATACACAAAGAAGGTATTAGCACTAAAAAGGCTCTAACCTTAAAAGACACCCACTTGATTTGACGAAGATGTTTGATAATTTAGAATGCACTATTGCACAGAATGAAGACTGGATTTCGTCTCCCGTCTCTCACATTGGAGTTGTGCTGGTAAAGGATCTGTTACAACAAAATGTGCACATATACTATAAGTTCTCCCAGAACTTAAATAAAACATTCTGACCAGGATGTTTAACATGGTGAATCATCGGTATCTACTTTTATCTATAGTTCATGAAGATATAACACATTTACATTTAGTGAAATATTCATATCCAAGATGCAAATTTGAATGACTTCAGCTCAACTAGACAACACGGTGTTTGGGTCGTAACTACACTTAAGACACTCGAGTTCTGTCCTGCTAAATATTTCTCAGACTGTGGATAATTTAATGACACAAAGAGGAGTTTACATTTAATGTTTACACATTTTCCATATTTCCATATTCTACTTTATAGATTCTGAACTTTTTAAACCAAATATCTTTAAAAAATAAATTATTTAGTATTCTCCACCCATATTACCTTAACTAGACTAAAATGTAGGGAGATAAAAATGACAGAAAATATATTTCTTGGGGTTAAGCTTATCTTTTCTTTACAGTATTTCTAAAAACCTGGCGATAACCAGCACATTGCAGCAGCTCGTCGGCTCAAATTCAGCAAATCAGCCAAAGCAAGTCCCTAAAATACCAAACATGTAAATGCAAGAGGAATAATTGACAAAAATACCACTTCACTGATCCAGTTACCATACCATGCACCAAAAAATAGAGCCCTTATTCTTTCAGCGCTCCTTCCTACATCTCCTTCTCACCTACTCGTCCTGATTCTCTTTCAAATCTACCACCCACACCATCACTAATGTGCACAGTCATGCAGGCAGTGTTGCTAAAGTCAAAGCAGCTTTGATTCAGCTTTATGTCTGCGGGAGCACATGCTATGTGGCAGCAGTTATCTAAGGGCAGTGCCAGGAGTGCTGCTATCTGAGCACCAGTCAGGAAGCTACTGTCGATAAGATCCCTTCGCCTCCTGTGAGACTCGCTAGACAGATGATCACACTGCTTTACTTTTATTCATGACTCAGAGGTTTTGAGTAAAATAACATTCACAGGTGAAACTCACTTGTGTCCATCACTTTCTAGCTCATTCCATCATATTATATTGTATAGCTACTTTTTAATCTATTTTATAAATCCCACTTTACTTTTAGTGGACGTGTCGAGTGATTTATGGTGAGGCCTTTCCATTAAATACCTTTTGTTGTGAAATGTTGGCCGTGGATCAAAGTCTACTAAAAACAGAAGCTCCGAAGTTTGAGGACAAATTGGTTTTGGAGCAAACAGAATGGGTCAGTAGCTCTTGGGCTGGAAAACTTCCATTGAATTGGCCCTCATATCACTCAAAACCGAACTGTCAGAGCATGACTTATGTTTGGAAAAGGAGCAGAGATAATGTTGATGTGAGTCTTAACAGTGAATTCTAACCAGCCACAAAGTAAGATTAGAGGTTTGAGTCAGTAAAGTGGCTTTAACTACACTAGAATAAGATGGAGACACACCAACAGAAAGCCCAACCAATTTCTTTGCATTGCAGCTTGTAAAATTTCTTAAATTGTACATTAAGCATAATCATCTATGGAGTGATTCCTCCATGGCTAAGCAACTGAAACTGTGAAAACACCTATAGACAAAAAAAAAAAAAGACTTCAAGAATTAGATGAAAGGAATTACGACTCAAAATAAGATGACATATCCTAAACAATAGATAGATAAGTGAAATTAGTTTGTACAGTCCTGTATTGACAAAAGAGACAAAGTTATACTGGAAAGTCCAGAGGTAAAAATAACTAACTCAAAATCCTTTTGACATTTGTAATAATGCTATCATTGATTGGGGGATGTCCTACAGCTAAAAGCTAAATGATCAGCCATGGAGCATGGCCCTGCTCAACAGTCATGCGGACCAATGAAACCAAGTTATGATGTTGTGAGTCCCTGGAATAAGATGGAGACACACCGACAGAAAGACCCACGGCGCAACATTATCCTGAGCCTGCATAAGGACACTCCAAACTGCTGCTCGACAACAGAGTCATGGAGAATACGCTCTCATTCTCCGGAGAAAACTCAAATGCAGTTCCAGTGATATGAGTGTCCTCATACCTGCCTTGACCCTTCTTACCCTGGAGTACATCAACTTGTAAAAATAAGATAGACCAACCTATATCAAGGAGTTTTGTAGTGTTTGCACTGTGCAGGGGTTAGCCCAACTGTATCTAGTTGCCACTACTCTACATTAGCTCCAGCTCATTCCCTGCCAGAAGTGACAATCACTCTCCACAGCCTGTTGTTGTTGCCAAAGTACCAGCTTTCTCCTGCCACCTGATATTTTTTTATCTAATTTTTAAAAAGTAGATCCATAGGAAGATGTCACCGAAGGAACTTTCTAGGAAGCAAACACCATAACTCGCTTCTGAAGCCAATGCCTAAGAGCACATAAGATGCAATTTTATTTAATGGCAACATGACTCCAAAAAACAGACTGCATTGAAGTCAAGAGGCAAATCCCTAACATCTCTTTGGAAATTCAGGAAACTTTTTTTCACTTGAATTTAGGGTCTTAATGAGCTAATGTCACCTCGTCTAATGTGTGTCTTTCGAACGTCGTACAATTAAGAGGCGTTTAAGAGGATCTAAAGTGGAATTTGATTTGGGGGCAGTGTCACCTTGATTGCTTTGCCTATCACATTGATCATGGTGATGGCCTATTACTCGCGTCACCCAAGTGTGCTTTTCTGGCTCCAAACAACTCACAAGATGGTGGCGAGCTGTAGACCCAAACTCCAGGCTTCGAAACAACTATTCAAAACACTGTGATGTCACAACCACTTGTCTTTCTATCAGCTGGTAAAGCTGATCACCATTAATTGAGGTGTGACCAGATAAAACAAGATGCATGTCAACACAGACGTACGAGTAATGACATATCCTGATTTGTCAGGTATTAAATTCACTCGATTAACGGTAAACAAAAAGTGTTGTCTGTTTATTTTACACAATTGCTTTCATAGGCAGTTTACTAGAATACAAATATTACTCTATTAAATGACATGTACATTCACACAGTATTTTTCCATATTGCCCATTCCAAGATGTAGGCACACAAACTATTTAAGGTTATGATACATCAGATTCTGGTCATGGTTGATAAGATAACTACCATACTTGCTAAAGTTTAAGGAAAGATCATAGTCATGGCTAAAGGAAACCATTGTTGACTGTTGATAATAAATGGGAAAGACACAGTGGCCTCCTATGACAAATTCACACACTGTACTGACCCATCCATCCACCCCAAAGTCCTTACTATGAGGTTTTGCAGCGATAACATCATAACCCTACCAGTGCCTTGACAAGAGTCATAATTCACATGGCCACTTACAGTCATTGTGAGGTAAACAACTTTTGTCGGGGGCAAATATTTTTGCTTGAGGGCCAGATTTGGTCCATGGGCATCTATTTGCCTACAGTACCTCTGGTGTACAACAGTCAAAGCAGAAAGGTTTTTATTAGTAAAGTATTAGTGTATGCACCTACCCCACACCCTTCATAGTTCAACTATAGAGCTCTATCGTTAGTGCTTAGTCCATGTTTGGAAAGAGCGTTTAATTTATGCAAAACCAAAAGGTGTAGAAAATTCTATTATAATGGTCAATTTCGTCTCCAATCTAATTCAGACCTGCTATACTAACACATCTACATTCCACCTTTAGAGGTCTGACAACAACTTCTTTATGTCTATCCATTAATTCCAACCTACAAAAGCTACACAGGATGGACTCAAAATAGCCTCACTTATTCTTTGTCTCGTCAGGGCAAATGTAGTGTGAAGTAAAGTGAGTCACATTGACGTCAGAGGAAGAGATACACTAGGACTGACCTTCATATGAGTACCCATCCAATCCATGAAAAGAAGGGCTGCCTGCTACGCTGGATTGTGGTTTCCAAGGTAACAAAAGCATTGCACTCTTGCATCCTTGCTGAACATTTTATCTTCTCTGTAACTCATATTATATTCTCTCTTTTTGTGGGTGACGTTTCGAAGTAACAAGCCTGCAAATACCCAATTAATCACAAAGTTTTAGGAGAAAGCTAGTTGGAATTCTCAGATTCTATTCAAATTATAGCTCGAAATGATGATAAATAACTTTGCATTACAGCTTGTAAAACGTCTAAAATTGTTAATTAAACATAATCATCTATGTAGTGATTCCTTCCTAGATAAAACAAATAATAGTTTTTATCCAGCTACTCCTCTGCCCTCATTCAGCAACATAGCAAGCTAACGTTAAACACACTTCCAACAAAGACTGGAGTTGGCTTTTCCAAGTTTTACTGAAAGCAACTAAGAAACTACGAAAACACTGTTAGACAAAAGAAAAGACAGAAGTCGATGAAAGGAATTACAAAGCAAAAGATAAAATTATTAGCTTGTTTAGCAGTAAACTGGTCGCAGAAAAACTAAACAGCTATGGTTAAACAGCACCTACAAACAATACTTCAACAAGACATTTGGGTAGTAGATAGAAGATTATTGTCAATAGTTGCTACAGATCTGACTAATCGGTACGCTGCTCATTAGTAGTTTCTACTTGCAACAGAATGTTTAACACAAACCAACTACTTGTGGCAGAAAACTCGCTAAGGTTACTGATAACAACTTGGAGCATGTCTTCACTAATGCGTTATGGATTAATCCATGCTACCCTGTTCTGAGAACAATACAGTATTTTCAGTATAAACAATGTATAATTAGCCAAATAATGAAATCAATATACAGCTAGTCTGTGATGAAAAAAGATCACAAAAGTTAGCTGCTAAAGTACATTCCATAGCCACCGCCATTCCATAGCAACCGCCTCATTATGTGCAGGCAGCGAGTTGAGGAGGGCCTATTTTAATGTGAACATTAAAACTATTTAAATTGGAATGTGTCTGTAAGTTTAATACTACCATACTTGACGACCATTTCATAAAAGCAACAGCTCACTTCAGCCAGTGTATGTTGTGATTATATCACAGCTAAGGGGGGTTGTTCTCGCCGACGCAAAGTGAAACACAACAAACCACGTCCCGTTGTGAGCTATTGCTTTATTAGAATCTATAATGTACAACAAAGTCAAGATATCCCTGCCCTCGAGCCGTTTCAGTAATGCACTGGAGAGGGTTCTGTCATGTACTAGAAGTAATGATTGAACACTAACACTCATGTACTGCATTGACAGTGACAGCTGAGCAAGGAGATTTTCTTTCTGGTGATTTATAGAGAAGGAGCCTGGGCTGAACACAGTCTCTGCCACATGAACAGAAGGGGACACACATCCATAATGTCAAATCCCAATTGGCATGGGTGGTCTCGGTCTGACCAATGTACTTTTTTTTATAACTGTGCTTGCCATGCTCGTTTAATCTGGTGTTGGCTACATTCATATCATGACTCAGCCTTCTGTATAGACTAGGATTTGCTTACCTTTCTCTCTCTATGGGGCCTGCTTAATAAAAAACATCACAGAAGAAGTTGAAGCCAACCCTATAATTTGCAACTCTGACAAGCTATGGAGGGATTTTATTTGGTTTCCCAGAAGAAAGGATTTGGTCTCTATGTCTCTGGAAATGCCGACTTCATCCCAGGGAGTAACACTCCCAACTTGGGGGCATTAAGGTTATTGGAGATTCAAAATGATCTCATTTCTTTTCTGCAACTTCACAAACAACAGTTTGATCTAATATTCCTTTGGGTATTTGCAAATTCGTCACTTTAATAATGCACAGTCTCACTTTGCCTGATATTCACAAACGCAGGTCTCTTCCCATTTCAGATCTTCCTTCAACAATCCATTTGTTCAACCAGGATAGGGAATATGACAATGAGAGGATGACTGGCAAGAAGCTGTTGACTGTATTAACAGTTTTAACTTGCAAAAGACCAAGAGAAACTCAATTCAAAATTCTCCATAGATTAGATAAAACGAAACATAATGGATTGTTGCCCATCACTTCTATACTTAAAATTAGGAGTGTTAAGTATTTTGATTCTTGGGCTCACAATTTGATTTAAAATCGATTCACGATTCAGTACTCAGGGGAACTAATTTCAGGATTTATTTCATTCTGCTGTGCACTAATGTGAGAGTGGCAAATTATGGCATGAAACCAGAGTAAAGTGTGTATACGATTATGGAGTTTTTATAATCAACTAATTGCAACCATTTAAACACACAAAGGCAATCCTAACACAAAAGGTAAAATCAAACAAATCACACAATAATGATTGACACAACTTTGACTTGGTGTGTAGGATAACTGTCCATCCATATCTGGGTCCTAAGTTTTAAAAAAATCTTCTTTTTTGGACAGCTTTTATCCTTGTTGTTGTTCTACATTGTGTCCTTCCTGTATGCACAGTTTGTATTGTTTATTGCTGTATTTTTTGGTGTTTTTTTCATATTGATCTATAACTGTTTGGATTCAAAATTATTTTTCCAATTTAATTTCCTTTGAGATATTTGAAAACTGATCTGATTGTAATGCTCAAGCTCCCAATGTTATAGAGTGAGAAGAGATGTGGGACTACAGCAGAATAGGCCTACAACAAGAGGCATGGTGTACTGTTTCAGAAAGCACCATTGAGTGCATGAGAATGATGCTTTGAGATGCAGAGAAGAGCATGCACCAGCATGAAATGAATAAACTTCAACTATGGCTCTAAAAAATAATCCTGTAAGAGGAATATGTGACAGCTTGGTTAATCCTGATAATTTCATTGTTAACTGTTGAACAGATGGTTGACAGTTGGGGAAATGGCCTGAGTGCTACAGCTCTGTGGCAACTGTGTGGAAATGAAGCTCAAGACATTAGCAGCATTAATTGAATACAAAATACACTTTCTATGTGCTTGTGACTCAGATATCCCCTAGAGGAGTAATACATGGTTAGTGGAGAAGAGAGATGGTGGAAAGTTTGCTTGAAAAAAAAAAATAATGTTATATCTTTCAAACTCGCACATTCAGAAATTAAACTGAGCAATTATTTCTGTGTTGGCCTTTTCACCGCATGCTAATAGCAGCCGTGACAGAAAGCTACGTATGAGTGTTGGGAATTTTATTTTCCATCTTATCCTCTAATGAGTTAAAGAGGGACTTTGATCTCACACTGTAGATTCCTCGCAAAAGATTAAAATGCAAATCACTTAAAGGGGAACGGTTACTCTAAGTATCAGAGAAAATGTTCATAATACTCACACAGAGAAATTGGAGGGATACATTCAGAGCAAAAGTACCCACATGGTGGGCTTAAAGGAGCAGTTTGTGGATTTTCAACCTTATTTCCCCATGTTAGTCATACAGGTTGCATATCTATAATGTCCACAGCTATTTGCCACACATCGCTTTATCAACCTGTAGCAATTTACCTCCACCATCCACTGACGTATTGGATGCCTGAAGAGAGTAGATAGTTTAAGGACTGCTGCAGGGGGGATTTGGCAGTTTTGTTCATTCTCCTCACCAGAGCTCAGGCTGCTATCAGAGCTGAGAAATGCATTTCTGACAGCCATGCAATTTCCTGGCATGCAGCGGACATCATGGATTCCTACATATTTCATAAAATGTTGTCAAAGTCAAAGCAGATTTGCTTGCGCTACAGTTTACTACAGAGGGAATGAAACAAGCTGTAGCAGAGGAGCCTGGGATGTCAAGTGTGGTAGATTATTTCAGTTTTTTAAAACTGCAAATTTCAAACTCAGCATCCAATTCAACCAGTGGATGCTGGGTTTCTAAGTGAATTATGGGAAATACAGTTATTCATTTCCTTTCCCAGAGTTAGACGAGAAGATACCGCTCTCTGCATGTCTGCGTGTTAAGTAAAAAATCTGCCAATCAAAACTCTTGAAGCTTGTTTAATCCGGACACAAACAGAAATGTAAAAACTTACGGGGAGTTAACATGCCGTTACTATTTCTTGGGGAACAACAGTTGGGCGTAGTGACTCCCCTGTCTTGTCGTCAAGATGAGGTTACCAGGCAACCAGTGCTATAGAGTTGTGGAAGTGGAAGGAGCTGCTGAAGTATTTTTGCCCACTCTGAATTCCCATTTCAAAATGGTCTTTATATTGATGGTTTGGTTTCATTCTGTCATGAGACAACCTACACTTTTAGTACATGTTCGTGCACGTGAGCGTGCCCCGCTGGCTTCGCTCACGTTCGCAGCTCTGCACTGCTCTCATACGGCATCGTCGTGCACAATGCACCTTTTATAGTTATATAAATGATATCAAACACTGTTGATTTTCTACTACATTGCTTACTTACGCCAATAGTTTTATGCTCCGACCATCAGTTTTAATTATTTGTATCTTTGTAAACTTTGTATCTGAGAAATCATGTTTTTTTTTGTCAGTTTGGCATGGCATATTGGTCTAAATACTACAATATCCACAAGCCTCGTCTGCCATTGCCATAGAAAAGAAGCCAGTCCGAGATGTGAAGAGCTGTACTTGCAGTTGTAAAGAGAATATGATTCCATAGTTGCCAAATCTACCCAAAAGTGACTGCAATAGACTGCAGACTGTATTTTCCCAACAGCAGTATCTTTCTCTTCCACGTGTTGTTTGTGGCAAGCGTACCAATGTTAATGTTAAGCTCTGTGATTGGATGTATCTTACATAAATGCACCTTGGAGTCTTCTCATCTTCTGTTTTTCTGTACACAGGCTTTTATCTTTAACTTTTTGTCAAAGAATCACATATTTTCTAATGGAGTTCATCTTTTGTACTGATAATTTAATCGATAGAATTTCATTCCGATGTGCTTCTGTCACATAATCTCAATAGAGAACAATGAATGGACCTTTCCCTTCTGGAACGAGGGGGAATTATATCCAAAGATTGTCTGCACGGTGGTGCTGGGTGGACGGATAAACTGTTTGTTAAAAAGGTGCTACACCGCGCAAAATCCTCTTAAAACCACAAATTGTTGTTTTTAAAACCAATGAGCTACATTGAGTTAAGTAGTGAGCTTTAAAGCTCTTCAAAGGCAGATTTTCAAACTTTGGAGAGGTTAGCTGTTTTCCCACTGCATCCAGTCTTTATGCAAAGCTAGGTAGGCTAATTGCCTCCCCACTGTAGCTGCAGACTTAATGTGCAGACATGAGAGTGGTGTTAATCTTCTCATCTAACTCCCTGAAAGAAAGGGGATATTTCCCATTACTTTAACAATACTGAGCACAATTATAGCTGTGTTAATGGCTATACTGTTGTTGTAAAGGCAACCAAATCACAAACACACTCATTTAAGAGTGGATGGGATCCAAAGTTTAAACCACAAAGTCCTATCGTCCTTGCAACCCCAACTAACTTCAGAAATGTCTCCTTCAGTTGAGCACCACTTCTTTTAGGCGATATAAGATATTTGTTTACAGCATAATGCTTTGCTTTCTCAAAGAAGTGACCCTGCCCTTGGCCGTGGGAGGCTTTATGCACCATTACTCCGCTGTTTACAGGGTTCCTGGATCCTCACACACTGTTTGGCAACACCTCCGGCCACTTCTGGTCCTCTGACAAGACTGTTAGCTATGTTGGATAATAACCTGTGAATCACTATCTCATATGACTCACTGAGAGGAGAGCGAGGATAAGAGTTGTGGGAGACAGTGTCAACGCTTTTACCGTGTATAATTTCAGTTTATAGATGACAGAAAAAGTTCAATTCACGTCCAGCAACAATTGCAGAGCCGCATGAATATCTATAAATTGTCCTTTCCTCAAAGTGCCTCCCAGGGCTGTGGCACATGGCAGATGCTACACACTTTCATCCTGTCACGTTTGCTCATTATTGGAGAGCGACTCGCCAGCTGTGACTGGATTCTCTTACCCAAGGCTGTACTGACTCGCCTGCATCTCCCTCCTCAATCACGCAAAACAAATGAAGAAGCATCTCCTCAAAAGAAAAAAGAGAGAGCGAGCAAAAGACACTTGGAGAAAGAAACAACTAAACCAAGAACACAGTGTCAGTAAATAAATTATATAATCATGGGTAACAATTTCTTTCCTGGCCCTTGGGCTTAGACCCAGTGTATAACTCACTGTGTTCTGATCGCTGGTGCAGTTAGAGCAGACCTGCTCACCTGATATATATTTCCTCCATTGTGAGGGTGTTGGCCAGGGTGGACCAAAGAGGATAGGGTCAATGCTTCCAGTTACATAGCATTCATATTCAAGGATAAAAGAAAAACTGATCTCTGTATCTTAAAGTTTGTGAATGGAACATCTGGTATAGATAGACGTCAGCAGCGGAGAGAGTATTATTCTCCACTATGATGGCGTGGTTAAAAAGAAATCACAAATGTTCACAAAACACATTAGGGGAAGAAAATAATGTACTTTAAATGTTTTTTTATTTTTTTATATTTTTTTTTATAAATATGTTTGAGCAACGCTTCTGACATGAAGTCTGATGAAGTCAACAAAAGGGTTTTTTCCGCTTGGTTCAGATGAACAACAAGCACTTCATTCATTCAGATTTTCTGAATAGAGTGCCAGAATAATGTGAAGATCAGTCAAAAACGGAGGCAAGACCGTTCGATCACTGCTGTGAAAGAGTGAAAAAATGAAAGCTGTGTTTGTTGAATTGTGTTGAATTGTTTATTCTGTCTTTTATACCATCATCTGCTCATATTATGTTTGTTTAAGGTTACTCTAGTATATTTTCATAGTCCAATGGATCAAATGACTATGTTTAATGGGAAAGGTGCTGTTTGTAGTGACAGACCAAAATATAATCATTACCAAATTGTGCAATTCATCCATCATGTTTTAGCTCATTGTTTTGGTTTTGTGGCCCGCAACTCCACTGCAGCAGGACAAAAGTAATGCATGTCAATGTTGTGTTTAAAACTCGTTGTGTTGCCTTAAAGTGGCCAAAGAAATCAATAATAATTCTATGATTTCAGTTTAAGTGATATTTGCAAAAATGCACATTTCTTATATATCTAACTGCAAACAATTTCAAACCAAAGAAGAGACAAAAATGTGTTTGAATAAACAACCAGCATTTTTTAATTTTAGATTGAGGTGAAACAACTCGTCAGTTAATCGCTTTGACGATTGTGGGAATAATCCATAATTTAATATCTTGTGTTTTGGACTTTGTTGGACAAAACAACCAATATAAAAACGTCACCGTGGGCAATGGAAAGTTCTGATGGGCATTTTTCTTTCACCATTTTTTGACATTTCACAGACTGAAAAATTAATTGAGTCATTGAAAAGTTAATTGGCAGATTAATCAATAATGAAAATAATCATTAGATTCAATCTTAATTAGCACTACTGCCAAGAGCAAAATCCACAATCAAACAGAAGATTAGGAAAGACAACTTTTATTAAATTTTTCAAAGTTAACTGCTGGCTGCCACGCATTTACATATTTTCAGTCATGTTGAAGATGTGTTATTATGTTTTAGTCTTATTTCCTCATTAGTCCCTTCCCTTGGTGTATGTCCTCTGGTTCTTCTTCTGTTTACGGTGAAGAGTCAGCCCTCTGAAACACCTGCTGAATAAATGACAGCAGTGACGGCTGTTTTTAATGAGATTAAACATTTGCTAGTGGTTCACATTATGTCTAACAGGATTGTAATTCAGTGCTGCTGAGTGAAGATAGAGGTGTGAGCGATCAGGGTGTCTACTATGACAAGCATCTTTCTTTATAGTATACATAGAATTGTATTATTATTATTTTTTGCATACATTATATAGACTATTACAATACCTCATTACATATTGGTTTAATATATATCATAATGCTACTGGAAAGGGATCATTATGTCCTACTGTTTTTATTTATGAATTACTCTTCAAACAAGAAACAGCAACCAGAATTGCCTATTACACCACATTCAAGTTTAATGTGGAGATTGCCATAACGCAATTCATATTTCTTTTAAATATTTTCATTGGTCCGTTATTTCTCACGGATTCCATGAGGCATGTTTAACATATAGAATAATGTGTTTTAATATTTAATATGGTATTGTTTTATGAAGAGGAGTTAAATCCCAGTGCTGTTTTAATGTACGGCAAAGAGAATTGTAGTTTTCATCTATATTTGCATATAGTTGAGAGTTCAGTCAACAAGTATAATTCTTGCAATATTTAACATTAAGGATGCACTTTCTTACAGTATCTAATCCGCGTGCTGCTGTGTTTGTTGTGCCTACACAATGAGTCCCTGTGCTGGTGCCGTTTCCCTGCGAGGGAGTAATGGATGTGTAATCAGATTATGAACCATGTCCGTGTCCTTTCAACCTACAACAGACGTAGACATGTCCAGGAAAATCAGTTCTCCATTTCAGCCATTGGGCCTGAAGTCCCTTTCATCTTATTGTCTGATGAAATATACACCTTCAAAAGGCTCACATATTTTCCATCAGGGGGAAACTGCGGTTCAAGGAAATGAAAAGAAACTTTCTCTTATTAGGGAAATGATGTCTCCACAAACTTCACCCACATTGTGCTGAATGCCATACCGCATATTCTGGGATGAAAGCACACAAAAACCGCAGCTCAGCTACAAGCTATTCAATAAATCTGATGCCTGACGGAACCAAATTTAATCTGCCCAAGTGAACGTAATCTAATTACACAAAGACAGTGTTTGTGCTGTATCTTTCTATTTATCTCTTCCTTACAGGTCTATGTGATTGTTTAAACGATACATGCAGAGATAGCCATTTTATTTAAATATCTACAATGTTAGAAAGAGTTATTATTGCCTTTCAGTTAAGATAAAGTCAAATGTTTCCTGTGGGTTTCAACACATTACAGCCTAAAGATGCCATATCTTGTCTACTTGATGGAGCTTAAGGCAGAACAGACACTAATGGGCTGGGGTAATGCATTCGTGAGGTCATTCAATTAACATCCCGGGTTGATGTCTGCTGTTGATTCTAGCTCCTACAGTACGCTGGGGGAAGACAAAAAGATGTTGTCTAATCTCCTTTTTTTTCCAATCCAACAGTTATTTTAAAAATATCTTGCATGTTGTTCTTTTCAGCCAAACCATTTGGCTATTTTTTTTAAATTACAAGACAGGATAGTAGGAAACAAACAGTATTAAAAGGTTGGTAGAACTTTGAGGCAACAGAACAAATACTCGATCTAAATTAATCTGCATTCTTTATGACAGTATTGGGGAATCTGTGTAAAAGAGGCTATAATATCAACTTTAAAAATGTGTTCTTTTCTTTGGATGAATGCTTTGTTTTGTCATTTATGTTTTGTCTTGTCCACTTTATAAGGTTTTAGAGAAATCTGAAATTAAAGGGAATCTAATCTGGCAAAGGTGTTGTCAAATAATTGCCTGCTTACACACCCAGCAGGCTCAAAGCAACATTAGCATGTATTTAGAGTCTTGTTTCTGGCCACCGAATGAATCTAAGTCCAATATTCACTCTCCTCTTTGGCTCTGTTGGGGGAAAAGCTAACTCTTTAGCTGTTAAATGCTAACTAGTCAGTTTCTAACTTTGTCTTCCTGCTGTTTAGGTGGAGTACAGTGGGTTCCTGCTGCTGTTAGAAAAAAACACTAATTTGTGAACCAAACCAATGAACTGACAGATGATAAAATGCTCTTTAGAGCTGATAGGAACTATGTGGGTTTGTCACTATGAGCGACCCTTTTCCCATTCCCATTAATTCAATCCATTATTAAAATTAAAAAATTGAGTACAACAGCTTCAAATTCCTTACACATACATTCTTACATTTCTAAATTAGCACGGACGGAAATGATTACATTTGCAATAGAAGGCATGTCATTAATTACTGCAGTGACGGTGGCTTAATATTTCAGTAAGTACTGTACCCTCACATGCACAGAACCCTGCAACGTATGTGGACCATATGCCATCATTTTCAGGACCACTCCAGCAAAACAGAGGCCTTCAAACTACCATAATGAGTACTAGGTCTGACTGAAATAACAGTGTGGAATTAAAACTGTTTATGCCCATGTTTTTGGCTGAGTGGGGGAATTTTGTATTGCCTAAGTGCATGATGGGAGAGGATGGAGGACAGAAAGAGAGTGCCCAGACCTCTCAGCTCAGAGGAAAGCCATAGTGGCATGTCAATCTAGATAATTAGTGCCTACACTGAGGGAATGAGAGTTTAATCAGCAGAGCTCTGTGTTGATCATCAGTGTTCAACATTCCACGGAGTAGCATCAGTCTATTAATGAAGTCACTGACCCACCAGCTTGTTGGCTAACGACAACATGAGCATGTACATACATTGAGACACACTCACTCTGTTCTTCACTTGCTCATATTTTCTTTCATACTTACTTCAGTCATTTCGTTTAGCAGGTTGACATTTTTTACTTGTAAATCCCATAATTTATCTTAACATCAAATAGATGGATTGGAACAAAATCTTGTTTGGCTATTCACGGTGCACAGATGATGTGCAATAGTGACTTCTGTCACACTCTGACTTCTCCTCTATGCTACCATGAGGGTGACATTTGTGGTTATGAGTGAAGTATCTCAACAACTGTTGGATGGATTTCCATGACATGTGGTACAAACATTCATAATGTAATAAATTTGGTTATCTTTCGATTTTTCATCTAGCACCATCATCAGGTCAAAATTTTTGTAAAATGCTTTTATTACCAAATACCTACAAAACGAATGACATTCCTATCACTCTGAGCTGTTGTTTTTTGCAAATTAGCATATGTTAGCATGCTACTACACAAAACTAAAATGTTTTAGCATTCAGCTCAAAGCACCACTGTGCCCAAGTACAACCTTACAGAGCCTTGAGCATAGCTGTAGGCAACTGGCCGTGTCTGTTTTACATGCAATGCCAATATTTTGGAAATGGCTTTCTAAAATACCTGTGCATGAAATAAAGAGTTGACAGAGGAGATATTAATTGCAGGTCTGTGACACCACGGCCTTACGCACAAACAAATCAGCCATGTTACACGCTTAACCCCAACATCCACGCTCACACTACTACCCGTTTTGGTATTGGATGTAAATCGTTAGGTGTGGATTTGTCAAATATGGACGTATCTCCTTGGGATACTGAGCTGGTACGAGTACAAAAGATCGCAGGATAGATCTTTGATTACATAACTAAGACAATCACAGACGGAGGGAAAAACCGAATCAACTTTTGAGAGGGACATATCCTCCAACTTCAAGTTTGTTTGTTGGTATTAAATGCAGAGCTTGTGGCTAGGATGTGGTCATGATGGCAGCTGTGTGGATCTGAGAATGCCAGGCCATCACTCTCTTTTTGAAGCCAAGTGTGAAATGGGCTTTAAATCACTTTTACTCCAAGCAGTCACATTATTGATGGCAGCCTCTGAATCCCATGAAAGAGGGAGCCTTATCGGTTTAGCACAAATGCTGCAAATTAGTTAAGTAATTATTATGGCTTTAGCTTTATAAATGCACAAAACCCCAAATCCTCCCAAAGACACGCATGCATGGAAATTAAATGTATTAGGAATGCCTTAGTGAATGGAACAGACCAGAGGGCACCTTCCACAATCCAGTCTGAGTCATGTGAAATGTATGTCTTCGCTCCTACAGTACAAAAAAAAAAACACGGTGAGCACACACCCCTCTCAATTCATTATTAGAGCCTAGTTGATTTTGTGATATTGTTTCTGGATGGAGAACAAATGAACGCCCCTTCTATGTGTTGTTGATGCTTGGAGTCGTCATGTATGATTTACAGTTTCAGCATGAAGAAGATCCTAAACTCTAAATCTAAAACAAAACACAAAAAAAACATGGCCCTTCTAGGCTTGTAAACGACAACATACCAGACCTAACTGGGGTACAGTTAGCCTATGCTGAGATATGGAGCGGCACTCATGGGACTGGATGACCTGCTCCAATCCAGATCGTTTCCCATCAGAGCCTCGCTGACCTTCAGTTTGTCCGAGCTTTGCAGAGGCTCTGTGCAGCACAGAGAGGCGAACATCACGGCTGAATTGCATCCTTGATCACAGGTGCTGGACAAATATCAGAGCACATTCACACCTGTGGGGCGATGCCAGACTCAGTGCCCGCCTGGGTTGGTGTACTATCAGCCCCCTCAGCAGCTACAATTCATCTTCGCTTTGTGTTTTTCTCTGGGAGATACAAAATGACATCGTTCCCACTCTCATCTCATCTCATTCTCCGGAAGCTGTCTCCGCTGTGATGAATCATTTCATCTTCTGTTCATCGCTGGATGGTGGAGAGACAGAGCAGCAGGCAAATGTATTGCACTCTCATTTTTACAGGCCTGAGACAGTGAATCAAAACATCCAATATTAACATTTCCTGTCTGCACGAAAGATGATTATAGACCCATCACCGCCCCACGATACCCATATGCTGTACACTCATACGCAATGCTTCCTTTATTATGTTGCTTTGCTCTGTTTTAAATGATCTCTCTTTTTTAGGATTTCCTTAAAACACAAGGGCAAAAGTGTAAGAAATGGATTAAACTACAACATGTGTTTATCTGCTCTAATTTAGGTTGCAATAATTAGCATGTCCGGCTAACTACCTTAGCTAACTGCCTACAGTAGTAACAGAATGTTATACTTCCAAGCCAAAAGGTTAGCACAGAATTTTTGTGCAAATAAAAGTTTTAAAAAAGCCCTGTTGACTCTTTTGAGGTTTACACTCCAGCAGCTCCAGCCAACATTACCCGAATGGTGTTACCAAATATATCAGTTAGTCATCTTAAACGCCTTGAAAGTGAAGTATTAAGTATTAAGTATGAAGAAGTTTGTAAACTCAGCAGCCAAACAGTGTTATGAACAAAATAACAGTCTGATCTAAACATGTTTCCTTACACTAGCACTGACTCTACACTGCATTACAAAAACAATACAAAGCATGGTGAGGATGCTGACTTTTTGCATGGTAAATATAGCTTTACCCTGAGTCTTTTAGGATTATATTATGCACATATTACAGTCATCAAGTGCATTCTAAACACAACTCTCACTTTAAAAACTAGATTCAACATCATAGACCGTCATCGTGACGTCACTCAATGGTTTGTGGACTACTGTTCTGAAGGCTTGGGTTCGGCAAGATGGCCGTAACAATCTTGTGACACGAGAGAATGGAGCTAAGTACAACAGAATGCTGAATAAGACAACTTTCATGAATTAAAACACACTGTGAAAGGGTTAAATTTGTAAGACGAAAACACAGACAACTCCCAGAAGAGACAACACTGTGGTAGTGACTTGTCAATCACAAGGTAGCCACGCCCTAAAGCATATGCTACTTTATCATCTAATTTACTTTAAATGGGACCATCATTTATAAAATGAGCATCAAGCTGTATTGAAGAAGACTTGAAACAAACGACTGAAACAATAAACTCATGTTTACAATGTTTACTGAGGTAATAACTCAAGTGAGAAGTAGGGTCATTTTCTCAGACTTCCACAGAATCAGACTTCTTTTTGCAACCAGAGGAGTTGCCTCCTGGTGGCCATTTTAAAGAATGCAAGTTTAAAGCATTTCTGCATTGGCTTCACTTTTCAGAATCAGAACCAGAACCATTTATTGCCAAGGAAGTTTGCACTTGAGTTAGAGCTGGTTGTCATTTCAGCTGAAAAAAAAAAAAAGAAAAAAAAAGCAACAATTGCTGGCTGGAAACAAGAAGCCTGCTTTCGTCTACCTCCCTCTGAAATAAAGGAGTCATTGCTTTAAATATTACTAAACATTTATAGTGGTAAATCTGCAGGAACAGAACGCTTGACGGGCATAGCAACAGTAACTAAGGGGAGGGTCCGCATTGTCCCGTCATATTCCAATATTTCTACGGTTAGACATTTGTCATCTAGATCTGTGCAATATGTTTCAACTGTCAAGACACCGCCATCTTACAATCTATTCTATCTATTTTCACACAGCTCCTCTTCCTGCTCTGCTCTTTCCCTGACATGATAAGCTCTTATTAGGGAATCTGTGCCGTGCAATGGCTTCAGCTCTGTCCATTACCCAAAACAAGTGCTTTATTATACTGAGGACCAACAGAGACCAGGGCAAAGATGCACTTGGTTGTTGATCCACAGCAATCACCAGCCCTTCGTACAGCCAAAGGTATTTTTCACACAAAAAAACATCTTAATTCCTTCCCCTTACTTCCTTACCACACTTCAGAGGAGGAAAATGACCTACGGTGGGTGGAGAATGTGCAAAATGTATGTGAATATCTCAATTGTGCGTGCAGCTGTGCTCCTTGATTGATAAAGATGGATAGGTGATTGCAATTTTCACCAAGTCTCTGCTGTAAAGGGCTATTTTCAGTCACAGCTTCCAATCAGCTCACACTTATATGCGATCCAGTCACTGACGCTATTGTCCCGACTATTTCAAACCTAGAAATCTAGTCCTTATTAAAATGATAGTGAATTAACTAACACATCTTTAAAATACATACGGTTTAATTTATAAAAATGACTTTTGTCACGTTAAACACGATGGATAAGCATCGGAATCTGAGCTCCATTCTTCTTCCATTGCGTGTTCATTTGCTCTTTAATGGAAATTGTTTGTATGTACATCTAGCCTGTATCAATACATGAAAGAGGATAGAGAACTGACGAGTTAGACATGTTACGTGCTCCTCGGTCAGTGCTGTTAATTCATCTGAAGACCACTTCTGAGATCCACGTTGATGGCAGTCAAACATAAAAGGACATTAGTTCAGGTGTTCATTCACTGTGATTAAAAGGCTTTGAAGAGTGTGATTCTTGTAGATTGTCTTGTGCATTACTGCGAGACTCAGTGATTTGAGTTAATAGCACAAGTAGCATCTGCCTGATGACATTATCTACAGCTGAAGGATCTCTTTGTTTCACGTCTGCTGAAACTTCAATAGTGCTGAAACTAATGCTTACTGTAGCTTCATTAGATTAATCTAACAATTCTTTTTACAAAAGTCCATTCATATTTTCTATAAAATGTCAGGAAATAGTGAAACAAAAAAAAATAATTCTGGTTTGGTTCAACCATCAGTCCGAAACAAAACAGTTGTCAAATTCAAGGATGAAAGTTCAGCTAACATTCATTTTTGAAAAAGCTGTTACAGTAATGTAAGGCATTTTTCTGACTATTGAACTAACTGATCATTAGTCGTTTCAGCACCACTTCACAGACACAATCTAGGATGTACATGATTATTAGGATTTTCATCATTGATTAATCTGCTCATTACCCATTATCATTTCTTTGTACAAAATGTCACAAAATAGTGAACTATGTCCGTTGTAATTTCTCAGACCACAAACTGAGGTTTTCAAAACCCAAAGATATTTAGTTTACCATGTTATATGACAAAGAAAAGATGCAAATCATAATAGTCAAAAAGATGGATGTAGCAAATGTTTGGTATTTTTGCACGAAACATTACTGAAATACTTTATTACCAAAAGAATTGTGGATTCCTTTTCCGTTGATTAAATACGTTTCTGCTAATAATCATGTCTAAAGGCAAATTATATTTTCAAAAAGGTCTATAATGTGGCTCGACAGGGAAAGACGACGATGAAAACAAATTGCATGCTTTCGGGCATCTTAAATAGATCAGCTTGAGGTGCTATTCATGCACCTCACACAATTAAGTCACGTAATGTTGGCAGCAAAAGATGTTTACATGTCAAAGACTTGGTTTACTGCCAAAGTGTTTGAAATTATATACGACTGAATCAGTGGGTTTGACATGCAGGAGTCGCACATTTATTTACTCATTTGAGGTTGCTTCTTCCCATCAAGCACAGCACGAACACGACAAATAATTTACTGCAATGTCCTTAACTGTAGGGTGCATCTGTGGTTTCAGGGAACAGAGTGGTAAATTGTGGTAGACAGATGTTTTTATGTGCGTTTGGAAATAGCTGTGCGGGTCTTTTATTAACTGAGAATGGAGATCAGTAAGTAAAACCACATCTGCACAATCTCGTGTGTCTGCCCCATCCAATATCTTACTCTGACGAACACAGATGAAAAAAGGCCAGTAAAATGAAAACTCCTCCATTATCCGAATGCATCAGGATAACAGTGTCATCATTACTGTAACAGACGAGTAATTAAGGAGTTCTGACTGGTGACACATCACAACTCAGCGGAAATTACACCTGCAGGTGGATAAAGTGTTTCTCTGTCACACACATCCTTCTCTGCGAGTGAGGACTAGAGGTTTGTTGGAAAACATGAATTGAAGCTGAGACTGATTCATTAAAGCGGCCGCACTTTGCCGATAGACTGCATAATTGTGATATGGAAGCGAACAAATCGTTCAAGACAGAGTTTGAGAGCACGGGTAGCCAGTGGGACCACAGACAAAAGAGCATACAGAATAGCATGCAGGCAATCATTGTTATTTTAAATGCTCCCTCTGCTTTTAAGAGCCTGTGTTATATTGTTAAGCCATAAACGAAATAGCAGGAATCCTTTACTTGGGTTTTTAGATTGTGGGGAAAAACCAACAGTTCATATAAACGGCTGTAAATCTGTCCGCTTGTCTTTATGTTGGTAACATCTTTTTCTAATGGCTGTAATAGACGACGCTCAGCTCTGCAGAGAATACTGCCAGGAAACTGCAGTATTGACTTCAACACAATGTATTAAAGTCAATAAATTTACTGAGCCTAGTGCTCTCACATAGATGCTGCAGCTTATGAAAGACGACACTGGAAATGTCAGAGTCAGACAGAGATTCTAAACAGACACAAAAATAATGTCGGCTAGAGGGGAAAGAAGTTTATATCTACTTTCTAATCCATTCATCTGCAGCAATCATTGATTTTTGGAGAAACAGCATTAAAGATGACATATATTGACAGATATCATAAACAACTTTTGAGAAGAATCAGGCAACAAGAAAGGCTGCAACTGACAAAAAATTTCAATATTGATTGATCTACCGATTATGTTTCTACATTAGTCGATTAGTTGTTTGGTAGATAAAGCACAAAAGGTATTCAATTTGCTCTCACAGAAGACGAAGAAAAGCAGAAAATCCTTAAAAGCGTCTGTATCAATTGTAAAATGGCGATGTGAAAACAATGTAGAGAGGCGTCCCTTCCCACCTTAGCACCTGAATTTGCAGCTTGCCACAGCTTTGTCTCATTGTTAAGCTGTCCGGCTGCAACTTTACTGTTTTGGTTCACTCTCCTGCTCTCGTGACAGCTGTTTTCTAGTGAAAACCCTCTAAAAACCCACTGTACACTATTCCTGCTCAGCACCAACCAGCAGACAGACACAGTTAATGACCAGCTGGTGAACATGGTTGAGCATTTAGCAGCTAAAGAGATAGAAATTCCCCTCCTGAGTTGGTGGAGACCAAAAAACAAAAGAGCACAAAGAGAGTGATTATTGGACCTACATTCGCCTGGTGAATAGAAACACAACTCCACACAAAATGAAAGATAATTAATGCTTAATGTCTGCTGGATGTATAAATAAGTGAAGTTCTGATGACAATACGTCAGTGTTGCATTCACAACTTGACCACAAGTGGGTCCCTGATTAATTTGGGGGTTTTTTGTTCATGGGTGTTCACAAAGACAAACACACATGTGAGAAAAGTGACACACTTGTGTCGCCAGTTTCACACTATTGTGTCCTCTGATTGACAGTCGGTGGCTGTAAAGTGTGAAGAAGCGTAGGCAGTGACTGTAAAGGCAGTGAAGAACAAGCTCAATGCTTGCAAATGTTTCACGGAGGAAGGAAATACATTCAACACATTAGTAAGACCTCAAGGATCCACTCGATGTGGAGGTGAGGAACAGTGATCGTAAACAGAAACTTTGCTCACAAGAAACCGCAGAGGACTCCGTTGAGTGTTCTGTTGATCTGCGTGATTAATCAACTATTTGTTGTCATCTTTCTACACGGATCATTTTAGACGATAGGCATTTGTCATTAGCAAACTTGCACTTATCACTCAGGTGTGTTTATTACAGCTGAAGCGTTGAGCAATGGACGGGAACAACATTTTAAAATCAATATGCATCTACACTTTGAGATACTTAGAACTAAAAATTGGCATTTCGTGGGGCAGCTAATCGTGAATATAAAAACGCTAGCAGACTTATCCTTTATGCCTCTTTACTCTCTAAAGTAAACAAACCAAACAGAGCAAAATATTCTGATGAAATCTGATGAATCAGTGCAGATAAAAATCTAATTTGATGCGTGCTGATACAAATAGATGAGATGTCACCACATTCGCTGACACAGAAAGATGTTTTCTTTCTACAGAATCAAGCCTCTTAAATGGACCCTCTGTGGCTCACAGACAACAACATTTGAATATTTGCCTTTTTCATCTCAAAGCTCATCTCAATGTGCCTCCCATGTGCTTCTTATCTGAAGGGTTTTTAAACTGGCGCATTCCTGAATACACAAACCCACAGGGCTGCAATAAGCCAAAGCTGCAGTCATAGCATTAGCGCACCCCTGAATCTTGCACTACTTGTTCATGTTGGAGTAGTAATTCACATCTTGGCATCTGCTCTGCCTTTCAGTCAATGAAAGGGGCATGCATATGTGGTGGATCCAGCCCACTCCTGGGTCTTTGTACGATGTGGGGACAGGCATGAATGTCTCAGCCGTGGCATCTTTCCATGGCACTAGATTTTAGTGTTTCCACTAAGGGGAGTAATTGCAGACAGGCAAGGCCAGACTGGCAGTACACACACACACACACACACACACACACACACACACACACACACACACACACACACACACACACACACACACACACCCTTGCCCACTTCACACTGAGAGGGGCCATAATGACAGTGCTAATGGTATCTGCTATCAAAGGCAAGAGAATTAGCCATGAAGGACAACAAATTTCGACATCAGAGACATTAATTGGGATGTTCAGATGAACTGAGTAAAACAAACTTACAGCTATTAATAATGCCAGGGAGGCATAAGGGGAATTGTAGTAATGATGCAAAAGGCGTGATGTAGAGTAGCTGTCCAACTTTCATGCAAAACAACAGGAATAGGCAGAGAAATAAACAGATTTTCAATCTTGTCTGCGCCTTTAAAGGTGATTGATGGTGATGGTGTGACATTTCCACATCACCGTGCCAAGCAAAGCCGTAATTAGTTGCACTGCAGATATAGGATGAATCAGGAGCTATGTTCATGCAGGTTTTATTTCTGGGTGTGGAAGGAAAAGAACAGCACTATAAAGTTCACGTCTGTGGAAAAATATTACAAAAGGGCGCTCAGTTCTCTGAATGCTATATACCCGAGTTCAGCTAAGACTCCAGAGTATGACGATGTGTTTGATCCCCATGTTCCCATTGCTCCCAAGATTGTTTTTGTCAAGTATCTTGTAAGAGCAGTGTAATCAGAGAAGTTTCATGAGTTGCATCTGAGGATTAGCTCGGGCCCGAAGAGAGCGGGGGTTAAAACCGCTCAAATTAAAAAGAAGAAACTTTGATCCTCAGTAAGGAGGGTTACACTAAAGAGTTTCCAAGAATAATTGTGTTTGCCTAACGCTGCTTTACTTACAAAAGAAAGCATAAAACTTCTCCCGCCTGTCCTCTGGGAGGAAGACAGAGGCAGAAGTTTGCCAAAGGTAATATTGCCTTTGGAAGAGACAGTGAGGATTATGCATTATTCATCACATCTGGTCAACTTCAAAGGGTAGATGTAAGCAACAGTAAGGTATCACCTCTTGAGTGTTATCACCACAGAGACCCTCCATAGGTATTTGCTCTCCAGGAGCAGCTTAACAAGATGTTGTCTTAGGAATTACACGTCAGATCAGAGCTCAGAGCTGAGAGAGAGGAAGGGCGAAAGAAAAAGAGAGCACTCTCCCAAGGATTTCTTGATATCCATTTAGGTTTTTTTTACATTTTGATGTTTGACAGCAAATAATCACTTTCAACAAATTGTACTCGACATAGCACCTGTACGCCACGCAGCGTGATGTGTTGGTTTAGCTCTGGTGGTTGAAGGCACCTTGATTTGAACTTTCCCTGACACCAAAAAATAATGATTTTATCAAATAGAGACAGATCTATAAGGGGGTAGAAAGACACAACTATAATTGATCGGGCCCTCGCACCCTTGCGCATGTCGAGGGTGCTGGCTGGACGCTGGCTGACGCGACCTTGCTCTTCCTTGACCATTAGACACTGTGTGCACGAGTTAGACGGTATTTCCTCCGTGGAGCAGCAGCGTCGTCAGGTCATTTTGCAGCTTAAACATCGAATGTTTTGAATGTCTCTCTGAATACTATTTTAAATGTAAGCAAACGCTGGTTGTTCATTCAATAAGTCTGTTGTGTTTCCTGTGTGCTCTTTATTGACCTTAACCAGAACCAGAGGACAATTCATAGAAATAGTTTTTTTTCACTGCGCCTGCTGCAGTGAATCATTCTCTTAATTCTGGTCCTACAATTAATCATATTTGTTAACTTTTGATGACATTGATCCAATAATGATCCACACAAATTTGGTAGCAATCAGACCGAGCGTTTAGGAGGAGTTTTGGTGAATTTTCGAGTATGATAAAGCCCCCAAAATAATAACTTTAATTTGTCGGTGCTCGGGCCCTAAATAGATCTGATCCAAGATGTGATCAACCCAATAGACACCCAAATAGAGAGAGAGAACAACTCTGGCATGCTGGCAGCAGCATGATGTCTCACCAGTTAACGAGCACAGTGGCAAAACAGATTTTTTTTTTCCTTGAACTTCACAGTTTCCACTCACTAACCGAAAACAAAGATCCTGGGTCAGAGTTCTACAATAAAGTTGTGATAGGTAAGAACAAGAGAGACTGGTTTTAATGGGACTGTGAACGCACCAGAGTTTTTCCTGTTACAGCTGAGGGAAGCAAGTGATCTTAAGTGAGGGAGTGATGTGGAAAGATCAGGACCAGACTCACAGCAGCTCATCCTGCAGACAGAGGCCCAACACACTAGTTGAGAAGCAGAGAGAAAGAAAGAGACAGAGAGCGCTGCTGGGCGCAGTTTGTTTAAACCGCAGAGACAGCCGTCTGATTACTTTCTTTCTAGGCTAACAACGACTCTCACAACAGCAGGGGTACAACAAATATCTTATATCCACGGCACCTCAACAAGGGCCTATTGTGTATCCATAAATCAACAAACTACTACCAGACCATTACATTAACTGCTCTCAGTTTCTCAGGCCACTGAATATATCATAAAACAAAATATGCACAGCAGATAAAGAAATCTAAAGCTGCATTGTGATATATGTGTATTTCAGGAGGCGGGATAGCGAGGGAGGCTGCGAGACAAATGGACAAAAAATATATGGCAATAAGTTGAATTTAATTTCACAGGACATAAAGCTAGGCTTTATTACTTTTTCTCTCAGACTGTGAAGCGTGCTCTAAAGCCATAGGCCATGGAATATGCTGTACCCATTGAAAATCAAATCATAAACAATAACTATGCTTCCTCCCTCATCATGAATAAAACTATAGGAGTCATCTTAAAGTATCTCAAAAGAAACCACAAGAGCAATTTTCTTGTTTTCACAAATTGAAAACAAAGACATTGTTTATCCTCACGCCACATCATTAAACTAGGACACCCAGGAAGTTTTTTGAAAAACCAAGCAGAGGGGAAATGAAAACTTTCCTGATATCAGATGCAGACAGTGTAGATTAAGACTCTTTATAGCAGCAGGTCCCTTAACTAGGTTGCCTGCCCTAATTGGCGTGGCTGAATAAAACATTTAATGAGTGCCCTCCGGAACAGAAGTGACAAATAATACATTTATAGGTCGCCAGTCAGTGATCCTGCATCGGAGGGGTTTGTGCGTCTGTCACGTTGTCACTACAGACTGATTACCAGTTGTCTCTACAACTAATGGTCAATTTTTAATGAGAATTGCTTTACATTATAATTCAGAATCCATACAGTACGTGTAGTTAATTACAAGCAATAAGGCTGCCTGATGCTAAATGACCATGGCTGACACTGCATCCATCCATTTGCTCAATAAAAGGTGATACAAATCACCCCTGCAACCATACTGAACATCCATCTTCCATGCCTTGTTGAATTCCTAAGAGGCAGGATAAAAAATAAAAAAAAGAGTCAGCAGAGAATGGGAGAACTTTTTTTTTTTATAATGCAGGTTTAAGAGACATCTTATACTCCAACAACCCTTCGTGAGCCCAGGACTTTTGTTTGCTAAGTTGGGGGTGAATGAGACCTAATGGTCTTCAAATGATGCATCTTCCCTGCCAACTTTAGAGGTAAACCAATTTATTTATTTTTTTAAATGAGACAGTATGAGGAGATACAGTAGTAGTAGTGAAAAACATATGGAAGGGAGGTGGAAATGCTAAATTCTAAGAGGTATTTCCTTGGTAACAGACACTTTTAAACTGCCCTGTGATTTCTCTCTACAAATTGTTATAGCAAGACCGTACATCTAATTTCAATGACAAGATATCTTTTAAATGACTCAGTGTGTTTCATTTGAATAGCAAAACGATTCTCCATTGATCTATGTGTTGGCTGCCGCAGTCTCATTATGATGGAGTGTGTTAATTAAGATCTCGTTGGGAGTGACATTTCCAAGACCGCTCCCTCTCCTGATGAGGCTGGCGGGACGGGGAAGTCAACACCACCATCTCGATTCGCTGAAGAGGCTGAGAGTAATGAGAGAGTCGACACTGAGGAGATCGAGGTCTTGGTGCAGCTGTAATATATGAATCAATGCATGCACAGAAGAAGTGGAGTCATATATTTCAATGTCAAGCACCAGGACGAAGGGTTTGAATTCACAATGTGTGTATTTGTGTCCGTTTCTGTCACGCATGCATGTGCACACATTTAGAAACGCTTTTGTGTCGGTGGACAGTAATAGGGTTTTGCATTATTTATAAATGTCAATAGTAATGGATTAAGAGCAATGGCTCCGTCCTTACTGTGGCTGTCAGATAATTATTGAGCGTTACTTGATGAAAGGAAGCAAGGCATTATGGATCCTGAGATCCAATTTTCTGCTTACGAAAAAGGCACAATTGTTCTTGTAGCACAAATAATCTTTGTCTATACAACATTATGAGATCCACGATGCAACGCAGCTACAAAAACACAGCTGGCAGTGGCCTCACAGGCAAACAATGACCAGTGGGGTTGAGTCTCCATGTTAACAGATTCATGATGAATATAAAAAACTATAAAAGATACTATAGGCTAGAATGTGTAATAGTACACATGAGAGTACACATGATGTTATGAGATAAATGTAGTTCAAAACATAGTCCCATCTTCATTTGTAATTAATTGTGATTTCTTTACTTTTTGTGCCAAATGACAGATTCAGTAAGTTATGAGTCAAACAGAGGAGAGTTATGCTGCGTGTTTTCTCATGATTCTGCAGCTACAAAGGTCGAAAGAGTTGGAGCCAACAAATGATGCTCGGTATAAAGGCAGATTACCTTGCCAATAGAGCTGACTGACTGCAAGAGGGAAAAACTAGAAAGTGCTGTTTTTGTTAGACAAAAATACAATAAATCATACATCTGCAACTCAGTCTGACCTCGTGTGAAATGTTTGCCAACACATGGGCTGAGATATAGTGGGGGTTCCACAGTTTGCTTGAGGCATCCTCACGTCAGGCAGCTTAAAGCAGCTTGAAGCCAAGAAGAGAACTTGTTCACATGAATGTGTGAACCAACCGTCTTTCTTTTTAAAGATTTTGTTTGGCATTTTCACCTTTATTTCATAGTTGATCATAGAGAGGCAGACAGGAAACAAATGGAGAGAGAGAGAGAGAGAGAGAGAGAGAGAGAGAGAGAGAGAGAGAGAGAGAGAGAGAGAGATATGACATGCAAAGGTCCCTAAAACAGGCATGTTGCTCTATGTGGTATGAGCTGTAACCATCGGTTACCGGATCTGTACCAAATTACATGGCAATCTATTCAAGATATTTCAGTCTGGAACAATTAGGTGGACCAAAACAAAACTTTTACCTTTTGATGGAGCTAGATGAAAAGTGATTAAAAGTAATCCTAATCTTGAATATATTTTAATCTGGACCAAAGTCATTGAACAAAATTGACTGGAGGACTTTTGCTACTACTATGTATTGGGTTATTTTGGTGATACCCAGACCTGGTTATGATACATTTTGAGTTACATCCTTGTTTTGTAAAAAGAGAGGAAAAAATTACATTTAAATAGTGATAGAAAACGATTGCTGATGAAACATACAATTACACTAAACTCTTAATAATCTAATTCCATTATTTATTATTTTAGAATGTTGCAAAATATGTCTATTTTTTGTTTTCATTACACTTTCCACTCATCAATAAAAAATAAATAAAATATAAATATTGACCACCTGCTTAATTTCAGCTTTCTGTTGCAGGACAGAGATAATGTGACTACATCGCCCCATGACGATGTGCAGTTGTGCCCTACCTCCACAATAGACATCGTCTGCTTGTCTTCCAATCTGCTGACCCCCTAAAAATGCTCAATCACCTCCCACCACCTTGTTCAGCCCGTGACAGGATATACTGATAGCCGGCTAGCCCTCCGTTCACACAGGCTGATAATTCCACCTGCGCCTGCATGCCTCCAAATTGATTCGTCCCTCTCAGCCTGTCCCTTTGGTACAGCTCGGCTGTATGATTGAGGTACTCCCTAATGAATTCTCAGAGGCCAGGTGCTGATTTTGTGTTAACTGAAGGCAGAGAGAGCCGTCTATAAAACAGGAGCCTCATTGGACAGTTAAGCAGTGCCCCTGAGGGGACGGGGCTGGATGAAATACAGAGGTAAATAATATCCAACAGCGTTTTTTTACACACAACTCCCGCGGCACACAGTCACCACTTTCACTGGGGTTTATTATATACAAATATTGCATACCTGAGCGTCACCTTTAACAAGACTGCAGCATCAAATGATGGTTACCAAATGACTTCATCAGGGACAAGCTGGATAGACGTCTGTATTATGATGCATGACACAAAGGATCCTGTTTTACATAAATGGACACAATGTCACCCTTGCTGTTCTGAATTAATGACAAGATGAAATGAGTTGTCTGTCTGGGGGCACGCCATGCAGGAGATGGCTGCCATTAAGATGAGAGGGCAGGAAGGCAGAAGGCTCTTTCCTGATCATCTGTCCGACAATGTAATATGTGCTGACAAGTTCATTGCTATGTCCTATCCTTGAACGGGCGGCAATTACTGTGCCAAGTGCTGATAGTCAGTCGGGCCATGCCAAAGAAAGTTTATCACATGAGAGGAGGGGGGAGGGGGTTAAAAATAAGTCAATGCATTACTTTAGGACGGTTGGTCAAATGGTCAAATATAGGTGCAAAAATTTAAAGGGAAAATCCAAATATATGTTTCAGGAAGTACAGCATTATTTCAGATTCTCTTTAGCTCACAAATGAAATAATTAAATGAGTGCATACAGTGGGAAGGTATCAGAAAATGTCATGTAACTGTCAATGCACACAGAAGATTTTCATTATGTTTGCACTGCAAATACAGCAGCCCACACAAAGCCTAGGGGACTGTGGAGAAAATCGTATGTCAGTCATTGGATTTAGACTCAGTTACTGCTGGAATTTAAATTGTGAAACAATTTTCTTAAAGAAATCATGCAATGTCTGTCTCTTAACTATAACCTAATACTTTGGCTAGTGAATAACTAAATAGCTTGAGTCACTTGTTAGAGCAATTCATGTTTACTAATCCCTGTCCCCATAACTTACTGTTGATATGCCCGTGGCCTTGAAAGTTAAGCTTGATTAGTGGAAGTAAGCTAGTTAACAACTGCAACTTAACTAATGACAGATTGAACTTAACTTAACTGAACTGATATTTTAATGTTCATTGAAAAGTGAAATGAACTAAACCGAGCCGAATGTAAATAAACCGAACAGACTTTGAATTGAGAAAGAGAATGAGGAGAGAACGAGACGTGTTGCAAACACTAGTATCCTACTTTTCCAGTCTGGTCACACCTTTCTGCAAATTATACTGCTTATTATCCCCGAGCGCTCTATCCCAGCCCTAAATCAGACTGAATTATGGGTGCACAGCTTCTGCCTGTGACCGAGCAACACTGGCTGTGTGACAGCACAGAGAGAACATCTTCTTACTTCTTCCATCCTCTCTTTCTCTGTCCGTCTCTTTCATCCTCTTTGTTTCCTAAATTGTGTGCCAGTACGTTTCTTCCAGTTAATCCGATTTCAATTCAAATCTGCTCTCCCCTTGGTTCTCTATCTCTAATTTCAATTTTCGACTTCTCTGACTCATTTTTCCTTATCGAATTTTGACGAAAAGTACTATGTTGGTGGACTCTCTCTCTCTCTCTGGTCTTTCACACACACAATGGCCCTCAAGTAAGAGTTTTGCTCAATGACAAAAACATCAAACATTGATTTTAGGAATATATGGTATTGCATTCATGAACAGCAGCTTTCAAGAGTGACTGAAATAAAAGGGTTAACTTTATTTCTTCTTGCTATGATAGGAAACTAAATATATATAGGCCAAATGATTGATAAAGAAAATAGTTAGCAGATTAATCAATACAAAATAAACATAATATTAAATTGTGGGCCTAACTGATTGTGATCAATTTGGATTGAAATCACCCAGTAGAATTGGATTGGGGTGTCAGAAGTTGTCCTATAATACACTTCAGACAATCTTGCAGTTTACTGGAGCAGAATGTAAGATTAGCCGTGGACAGACACAGAGGTGCACACTCACTCACTGACGCAGGGGGATCATGCGCACACAAGCAAGTGACAGATGACATGAACCTCCTGGCAGGGAGAACATTTTTTATTTTGAAGTGAATCTAGTTATTATAATAACTAGATTCACTTTGTTCTGTTTCTATTTCGTACCTATAATAATAATATTATTATTGTATAGGTAACAAGTTTCTTTTCTGTGACATACAACAATAATATTGTTCATGAATTATTTTAGAGTCAGCTACTGCAGCTCCATCAGAAACACATATCACAAAGAGAAATGGCAACACAGTCTGACTTGGCAGTATGGTTGTACTCCTGGGGACAGTCCCTGCTGCGGCAGTACTACATTACGCTGAATACACAGCACACAATAGCTAACATGCAGCGAGGATTGTAAACAATCCACCAGTCCAAATCAACTCAGAAATAAAGACCCTCCAGGGTGTGTAGCAAATCAAAACAGGTAGAGGCTGCGGTGAGTGAGGCTCTTGTCAATAGCAGCAGCAGATGTAACACAAGCATGGCACGTTTAACGGTTTAGAGTCGGCGTGAGGATGAGGCCTGTAAATGATTTAATGCAGGTTTTTATGTCTCATGTCAGGGTCAGACCATTGGTATAATAAGTATACTACCACCACACTCAGGTGAAGGTTGGGGGTAGGAAGTATACACGACTAAAGCGAACAAAAACACTTTAATCAAGTCCACCTTGACACCATATTTAACATCAGGAACACTACAACTTAGTAAATAAATCAATTATCAGCTGTTTTTTTCTGCAACTACAAAATAACCTCCTTCCTGGTATAATAACAGGACGGAGTCCAGTGCGCTCCAATGGTCTTCAGCTTTCTCGATACAACGCAACCCCTTGGGGATGTGGCATAACGGGAGATTTTCAGCATGAACATGGAGCCGACAAACTTTGTGATTGTATCGTGTCAAAATGGACCAGAATCAATAAGGGTGCTTTCACACCTGTAGTTCAGTTAATTTGGTCCGGACCAAGACAAATATTTATACATTGTTGAATTTTAGTTCTTCTCTGGTTCACACATCATTTTTACGAACGAACCAAGAGGAGTAAACGTGAAGCTATACAGACTGACATTGTTGATTGGATAGTTTTGGCGATCAGGACCCATGTGGGGAAATCAAATTCCAGTGACTGACAGAAGTTTATGCATCACTTTAATGCTTTTGATGCGTATATATATGCTATTTGGTGTCACAAAGAGCTCACTAAGAAATAACTGATCATATTCATTATTACTAGACTGAAATCGACTGCATGTTTGAGACAGAACTGCACAAAAGTCCCTTTGCAAGCTCCCAGATGACTGGTGTGTCATGAGGCGACTTGTACAGCAATGACCCTGGGCTGATTATTGTGGGATCATTGTTACACACTTTTTAATGGTCTCAATGAATTGACAAAGAAAACGTGAGTCGGATTAAGCACAGCAGTAACAGCTTTTGAAGTGTTAATCAGGGGAAATACCTGCGCAGACGTGCATGTGTGTGGATTTGTATAAATAGGTTATATAGTTCACGATCAGCAGATGGATTTATAAGTAGTTTAGCTCTTGAAATCATGCAAAAAATCCCATATCTGCTATCATGAAATCCTGTGGTTGTTTTGTTTGCTTTCACACCATGAATGAACAGCACCAGAGTCCATTTGGAAGCAGACATAGACCCATCTTGTCAAGCCATATCGGTCTGGTCCTTTGGTCCGCACCGGGATTCAATTGACAATTTCACACTGCCCAAACAAACCGTACTAACCGGGAGAATGGACCCGAGTTTGTTTTAACCAAACAAACAGTTTAGCTCTGAAAGCTGTTTCCAGCACCTTATTGAAGCCATTTCACTAAGAATTCACGCTGTTCTAAAGGGGGCAAAGGGAGGTCCAACCCTGCATTACAAAAGTGTAACTAATAAAGCGATACCTGTGTGTCAGCTCTGCATGTTCTAAATAGTGCTTACTGTAGATGCCCTTGACACTGTACACTGTAAAAATGATGGATGAACAGAATAATAAACAGATAGAAAGACATGTATTAACCAAATCTAGTCACCAGCTAGTTCATAAGAGCAGTGTTGAGAATAAATATGCTCACACTCCCCTGGTAGAATAAATAGCACAATAAGGGTCAAATTTGTCTTATTTACCAAATATTTTATTTGAGTTTTTAAAAATGTTCGAACACCAAAAGATCCAGCACAGTAGCAAGTGGCCCTTTTATATTTCAAAGTTTGGGAGGAGGATAAACGTACGCTTGCAGTGCAATTAAGTGACAAAATAGCTTAACAACATGAAACAGAAAGGAGAAAAGTAGAATTAATTATGGAATCTCAAAGGACCAAATCCTGTCTCACAGTTTTTGCATATTTTTTGCAGTTTTCAGAAATTTGACTTGCAGAAATGTTGCAGTGTATTCCCCAGCTCTGTGTAACCTGTTACATCAGGATGAATGCATGATTAAAGCTCAGCAGTTTTCACTCGCAGCAGCAGCAGCAGCAGCAGCAGTCCCTAATGATAAGCAATAAACTTTATACTTGCTGATTGCATTAACATTAGTATATATTGCACTCAGTTTTCATTTGACTGAATTGTGGATCCTCAGTTTGCTACTGTGTGCCAAGGATGTGCTTGGATCATTTTAAGTGTTTTGGAATAAAACGCTCATACTTTTACAATAAACTCAAGTGTATATTGGTCACCAACAAATCATTGGCTGCATTTTTTGGAAAGCTTAAGAGCACCAATTCACGATAACGCTGAAAAGACAGGCGGCTCTGTTTGTTATTGCTCAGTAAGAGGGGCCTGTAAGATCAATGGCGTTAAACTGATGGTTCTGTCTCTCATTTTTCCAAGAGAGCAATTTCAAATGCTCAAATCATTTTTAAAGAGCCCTATCCCTTGTCTGTATCAAGTGTCGCCCTTCTGAACGGACCACTAAAGGCCAGGTCTAACAGGGTAAGAAATTCCTTTATCTCCCAGACCATTAAATTCTTAAAAGGCTCATAGGCCAACTGATGAGTCGTCTGTATAGAAAGTTGTGGGTCACGGTTTGGTGATAGTGATTATGTTTTAACTATATTTTGAGTTAGATGGTGATGACTGAATGTACTCCAGGTTTGATTTCATGCAGTTGCTTTTATGTGCATTGTATTGTATGTCTTTGTGGTAGGTTTTAGCTCGAGTTTTGTTTGTTGTAGTATTATTCAAATCTTGTTAAAGGTTTTTCTTGGGGAAGTTTTCCCTTATCCGCTTTGAGGGTCCAAGGACAGAGGATGCAGAGTCATGGAGCTTAGAATTTAGCCTTCCCACATTGATTTATATGGATTAGACAAAATAATAGAAACATTGTTCAGTATGCAATACAATTTAACAACACCACAAACTTCAGCCTCAAAAATTACCATTAATTTGAGACAATAATTTCTCAACAGTTTCAACAAAAACTAAACATTACAACCTAAATTCATTACAGGGCTGTTGTATTAGACTGCATTAGTTTTTTCTAGGGGCAAACTCCCATCAGAGCCATGTTGTAGGCTCATTGTAGTTGACTGTTGGAGAAAAATGCAGGAATTAATCACATTTGGCATGTTGTCAGTTACAGAACTGCAGTTCATTGGCTGTTAATTAAACAAAGCAACCAAGTACATGTTTCTCAGATGGAAGAACTGACTGACCCTTAAGAAACCATGAATCTTCTGTGGTCTCTTGGTATCTCTAGTATTTGTGTTGCTCAACATACCAAACTGTTCATTTAAATTCCTTGCATGGGATAAATAGTTTGTTATGCATGTACGTATATCTGGCATTCAAGAGGTGGTGTCACAAAAATGCCAGGAATATCAAAATATATAGAAACAAAGCAAGCACAGAACAGCAAAACAGGCCGTGAATAGACACACTGGTACATTATGTCTTTTCTGCAAACATCCACTTTTAAACATTAACAACATTTTGTGATCGATACTAAAAGTATCTTTGGCCAAGCAAGATCACAATGGCACATATCACATTAAGGTATGTGGATGTCACACTGTGAGAGTCCCACAAAGGCTCAGTGTGAACAAGTGTTTGGAGTGTGTGAGTTTGGCTTCCGCTTCGGGGAAACCTCCCCCCTGCTAGGCCTTAAAGTCTTTGACAGAGACACTGGGAGGGAGACGAGGGAGGAGGAGAAACCCAACTGTAGACATTCTGTAAGAACTTCTGTCATTTATCCAGGACATTGTATCTACATGCCAGGGATATGCCACATTTGTTTTGATTTAAAAATGTTCAAAACCAAAACACACAATAACAGCTATTGTTGTTATTTATGCAAAATTGCATTGAATTTATGGCACTTCAAATGCTAATTTATTTGTTTGTGGGGAAGACGAGATAATGTGCACATACACTCTGTTAAACCTTTTCTCGTGGTTAGATGAGGAAGAGCTCTCCATTCAGCTGAATTATTCTAAGTGTCTGCTCAATAAACACTTTAAAACATTTGAGAGTTTTCTCATCACGGTTATTCCTCACAGGGAGGTTAAAAAGACCACATGTTTTACCTTTTTCATAATGAGCAAACATAGCTAAATTGGCACAATGAGAAGCACAGATTCTTTCATATTTGTCAGATGCAGGTATGTGTGTGACTAAGCTGTGTGTGCATGTGGGTTTGAGTTAAATTAGTGAGTAGGATTAGTGCCACTCCCGTGGCAGGTCCATATGGCACAGAGCTCAGCTCGAAGGCTGGCTCTATTCATTAACATTCCCCTATCATAGAGGCCAAGAGGAATGCACAAACCAAAGTGTGTGTGTGTGTGTGTGTGTGTGTGTGTGTGTGTGTGTGTGTGTGTGTGTGTGTGTGTGTGTGTCCGTGTCCTGATCTTCTCCAGAATCGTGCCGTATCAGCACTCTTGCATAGCTGCAGACATCAATGAATGCACAGTATTGATACTGTAGCTGCCCTTTCACTCACACACACACACACACACACACACACACACACACACGCACACACACACACACAGGTTTTGATGTATCTAGACTTAATGAGAATCTATGAATAAAAGCTAATAGTTATTGGGATGAATGCAAACATGAGCTAATTTGATGAAGACCAGAGTGGGGGAGAGAGGAGGAGAGAGGGGGATGTGTGTGTGTGTGTGTGTGTGTGTGTGTGTGTGTGTGTGTGTGTGTGTGTGTGTGTGTGTGTGTGTGTGTGTGTGTGTGTGTGTGTGTGTGTGTGGAGGGGGTGTAGATGGAGGCAGGATCAATCACCAAATCAGTGTGTCGCATTCCAAAAAGGGTGTCTGCCATATGCTTGCTGTTGAAGAGGCAGCTGCCCCCGAAGCCTCAGATTCTATGTTTTTGTGGTTTTGTATTCTGGTGCCAGTGTGATTCTGTACTAATTACTATTTTGGAACATGAGGAAAAGGAGAGAGAGAGAGAGAGAGAGAGAGAGAGAGAGAGAGAGAGAGAGAGAGAGAGAGAGAGAGAGAGAGAGAGAGAGAGAGGGCTGAAAAATAGGAAAAAAAAAAAAAGAATGGAGGAACTTTGCAAAATAATTACATAAAAGGGTTTTTTTTTTTTACATTTTCCTTTAAATCGATACTCTACCTTGCAGCTTGCTCACATCAGATGCAAAAAAACACTGTAATAGAGTTTTAACCTCATGATAAAAAATGTTTTTTTGCTGCTGGAACAAAAACACGTTAAATGTTCAAACTGTGCTCGTTCCAGGGATTTATGAATGCATTTCATAAATGTCGGAGTGTATGAGTCGGGAGGGAAATAACAGAAAGAACTGGTGTTACAGCTAACACCCGTAACTTGGTATATTGACAGTTTGAGGCAAATACAGCACAAACAGTTCAGCAGTCAAATTTGCCCGAACAACGTATGGCAAAAATCTTGCTTCACTTCCTGTTTGAGCACATCTTTGGACAGTCTTTTTGGACATTTTCGCCTGCCTTGTCCTCTTGGTTTTGGTAGCTTGTATAGCCTAGTTTACAATAAACGACTTTAGCCCTGATTTCCTGCTTGTCAACAGTTCTGACCTCCGGGACAAAAGCCCTATGTCAGAGTCAAATCCGTGCTTGGTCGGCGCTCGAGTGTTATGTGTAAACCGTTTACAAAACGAGAGCCGAGAGGCTTGCCGATGTATCGCAGCATGCTAAATATCTGGATCGGTTGGGGAGCTACAGCCAATAACAACGCAGGACACACTGACACAAACCAAAGTTGTTGTTGTCGTTGTGACAGCTCTACATAGGACAAATAGTAAAGTGGTGTGGAAACAGGCTATTATGTGAACACATGTGTCCATGACAAACTCAACAAGCATGAGCACACTATGTCCACGTGACTTCTTGAGTGTTTTCGTGACAAAACGTAGTTTGGAGATCTCATCAGGGATCCCAGATGAAGGATCTAGTAGTGTGTGAGAACCCTGTCGCCGGTCAGTCGTGTGGTGAGAAAACCACAACGACTTCAAGACTCCGGATTACAAGGCAGCAAGTTGTGCAGTGTGAACTTGGACTTCACCAAAACTTACTCTGAACTTGGACACAGTAAAATGAGCTTTTAGCTAACCTGTTTTGCCTCCAAGTTGTGCATTCGAGTCTTCCATCTCTTTCTCAGAGCCATCACATTTCTGATGGGACACGTATTAAGCCATGTCAATTACTTAATGATCATTTATATGAATAAAGAAAGATTTTTAAGTGTAGATGGATGTTTATGGCAACAGAATTACCTCAAAAGTGAATCACAATTACTAATCACACAGACGGTTTTGCACAAGACTTCTCCAAAGCATCACATTACATCTGCAACACTGACTTGTTAAAAACGGCATTAATGAGTGTATTGTTTCCTTCTCAAAGTAAATTATTTGGCTGATTGCCTACAAAACAACCACTGACCCAAAAGTTACTGAGGGACTTTTCTATAAAAGTGTTAGAAGCTAGCTGTCCAAAACTTGTGGACACTTTTAAATAATTTATTCCCAGCTTGATAAATAACTTGTGCACACAAGATATGAATCGTGTGTGCTTGGAGAAACACGGTTGTCGTGCTGTCTGGAGGCTGCAGAGGCATCTGCTGTTTAGTATTGAAAGATTGTGTGGGCTATCTTTTTTGGAACACACAAAATCCAACTGTCCAATTGCTCAGTAACAACTACTGTACAGTATGTCATTCCCTGCTGTTTCCATCTCTTCTTTCCATTTGACTGAGTCCCTTTGGAAAACGTGAATCCCTGCATGACATCTTAAACACCGGCAGTCAGTATCAGCACACAAGTCCAATCTCCCAGAGCGGTTGACCTGTGGGTCACAATATCGCCTGCTTCTCATCAGAAACCACCCAAGAGTGCCTCACAGAAAATACCAAGGTCAGGTTCCTCCTATCTCTGGTAAATAGAAATGTTACGGCCTTGTTAGTAATGGCCACTTGCATCTCAGACAGTGAAGAAAAGCATCCACACATGGCCCTGGAAATGTTGTAGTGTCATAGTACTGACATACTTAACTCGCAGTGACGCACATTCGTTCGGGCAGAAATAATTTAGGACATCCAAACACACTGGCAAAAATAACCACCCACACATTTTTACACACAGACACAGCGTAAGAAATTTGGCAGATCTTACCAAGCTCACAAGCACAAGTTCATATCTGCATCATTTTGACTAAAGCTTGTAACAGACCTTAAGATCACTTAAACCTACAAAAACAAGACGCCTGACATATAGCAGACATTACCACCACTGATGTTTTTGTCTCGATGTAAAGAAAGGAGCAAATATGGAACAACTGTAGAAATACTGAGGACACAAATTCTTGTTTGTTGCTGTAGCTAAACGGAAATAATCAAAAACAGTTTGCCTTTCTAATCTATGCTACCATTTGCACAGGGAACAGAGTAATGAGGTAAAAAATGGATGAGATGGGTAGAAAGAGATGAAGGAAACAAGGAGTGATGCTGGAGGAAAGTGGACTTCAGCAGAGCTCTGGCTGTGATAGAAGACCAGGACAAACTGGATTATACATTTATACTCACTTACAGCACACTGGGAAACTGATGCACCTTGACCATTCACCCATCTCAAAATAGTTCTATTCTTATTTCTCTAAACTACAGCAGCAGCTTCGGGAGACTAAAACATCATTCTGAATAGTTGAAGTGATGAATTACTGTTGGATTAACTCTTGTGTATTTTACCCTGTTTACTTTCGTGGACTCAACACGTATGTTTACTGGATCAATTACTGTGCTGTACTTCCTATGAGGACTGCAATGTTGGTCTTTCACAATGTAACCACATTGACAAGTCAATACAGTACAGTTCCCTTCTTATTGTACCAATGCCTAATTATACCATAGAATACCGTTGTTATCTGATTTTTAATCACTATCATTTAATACAAAAAATGTTGAACCCGAAGACGAATAGCTGCTGCAATGTTTGCTATGGGGATTCCAATAAAGTAAACTAAAATCATGTTAATATTTCCCTTCATATTAGTATTTGTGACAGCAGCACCACTTGCACCTCCATTATAACCCACTCTACAATCCCAAAAGTGAATCCCAACCATAAAACACCAGACGGTTTGGTTCTTCACAGAACGATGACACCAGAAACTTGAAGTGTCAGTCAAAGCAGCAGGAAGCCACTGTTTGAACTTTGACATAAAAGAGCCCCTACTGAGTTTCTTATCGTATTTTACTGAATCCAAAAAACTCGTACTGAGTCTGAGTGAGGGACAGTGGCCTGCTGTTTGTATTCTACTCCAATGTATGATATGGGATAGCTACTGTACATCAGCAAAGATAACATTTAGAAGACTGAAGACTGGTATTTGGGACATGGGGAGCTTCTAGATTGGGCTTTTAGAAAGCACTCTGGTGTCCAGGGGAGTTTTTTAACAGTATGGAGGAGTCTGAGAGTGGATTTTTGGACCGGGTGAGTTCAAAACGGATTTCTGTGAAATTGCAGCTTCCCTCCACTCCGGCTCAGGACATTTGATGTCAACATAAACTCAACGTGACCGGAGACGCTTGGTTTAAAATCTCATTTTCTTTTATTAGACAAACTGTCTCCTTTCCAGGTTTATAACAATGATTCGGTTAGTCTTCTATATTCCATATTTTCATGTTTAATTCATTGCTTTCATCTCAACATTCTTGACTATATATATATATATATTTATGCACACATTTTATGAGTGATAGGAAATAAAAGGGCTATATAGGCTGGATCCTTGTATGTATTGCTTGTTTAGATACATTTTTGTTTGCTTACCTTCTATCAGTACACTAAGAGAGTTCCTCCAAGTACAGTCTGCAGTCTGGTAGACCTGACATATTACTTTATTTGTTCCCAATAAACAAAAGAACCCTCTATTAGCATGACCCATTTGGCCATTGTGGCTGGTTATTACTAAATCAGTAATAATAAGTAAGAACCTTTTTCATTATAATACTGATTATTATAGCACTGATTGTTTTCTCAGAGCTCTTCTGTGTGTGTGTGTGTGTGTGTGTGTGTGTGTGTGTGTGTGTGTGTGTGTGCTGCATTGTAATTGTCATCATGTAATTGCGTGTTTTGAGTTTGAGTTGTGTGAAAATGTGGTGCATTGTCACTACGTATATTTTGACACAGAAGCTTAATGGGGATCCAAGTAAACATAGTTTGTTCCAACAGAGAAGACTAGTGAGTGAGAAGTTTATTTTTTTTTACCTAGAAAATGTTCCGTTGAGTATGCATCTTGATCACAGGTATTAAAAAATACAGAACCAACAGTCATTTATGGGGCGGTTTGCTAGCTGTGGGTGAACAAAATAAACCGGATTTTCTTAACAAGATGAAAGAGTCTTTGAGGGCGGTCTCTTCAAAACAGTTTTCCATAGGTGTGGAACAAGCAGCCATGGTGATAATTCAAACAAGAGCTTGTAAGAGACATAAAAATGCGGCAGAGAGGAATGAGAGGAGAAGAAAATGAAAAAGAATTAGAAGCACTCCTACTCTGGGGGACATTTTCTTTTCAGTGAGAGAAAGGACTCCGCTCTTCTGCCTCAGTGGTGCCCCTGGCTGTGCCTGTGTTTAGCTGTGGGAACAAGCCACTTGGTGGCACGTACTGAATAGGGGGCCTTCGCCCTTTGGCGCTCCCTAAGTGGGCCTGCCAGCAAACAGGCTTTGGACCATCTCTTTATCCTCTTCATTCTCATCTTATTCTATCCACAGACACACTTATCCCAGCCTTACTAGCTTCATCGTTCTGCTTACTTTTTTTTATTTCGCCTTTGTTTCAGCTGTTCTCCCTCCGTCCTTTCCCCCTCGCACACGGCAACAGAAAAAGGAATTATCAAAAGGTGGAAGACGAGGGGATGCCTGTGAGTAATAATTAGTCATCTCTTCAGCAGCTTTCCAAAGAGGCTTCCCTGTTGGCTGGGGTCTCTATTGTGAAGGGCTGGACTTGGTCAGCAGGCGCTGGCCTGGAGGGCTGGCCCAGATTCCTCTCTGCCTCCTCCTGGGGGGGAAGGGTAGGGGGTTACTACTGGCCCTGGTGGCCCAAACACACCGAGACAGACTAAGTCTATTAACCATAGTGATTTAAGTTCCTGATGAGGACTGATTTATCCCCACCTATAGAGATGTGGGGCCCCTCACTTTGGCCAACACACCGCCCCCTCCCATAAGGGCCTTGATTGGAGTGAAGAGGGATGATGGAGGGAGGCGGGGTCTAGGCAGCACCCATTAATGGACAATAGAGCCCGAAACGCAGATGGACTAGTAAAAGGATGGAGGTTAAATATATTTCTGTGCCTGTGACAGAAAGAAAGATATCATCTTTGTGTGCGAGCATGTCTGCAAGCTTTTATGTGAAATCAGTTCCCTTGATCCATTTGCCCAATAAACCAAATCACTGATCATAACTTCAAACTTCTTGTTGTCTATGAAAACCAATTTAGAGATCTAATGAAGCCAGACTGAAAAGAGGGGGAAATCGTTGCCTTGAAATGCTCTTGTTCAGAGTTGAAACATATTTTTTTTATCTTTCAAAAGCTCCCTTTTCAAAACAGGAAATCACTAATGAGCCAGAGGGCTCTTCTAAGATGAATGAATAAATGAACAAACAGTTTTGAAGCTCAAAATACTCTGTCAAAACTCAGATTACATTGACAAAGTAGGAATATAATAATAAAAAAAACAAGGACAGGGGAACACATTAAAAATATGTCAAATGAGCAGAGGCATAGTTTGAATGATTTGGTTTAAATTCACTAAAGTAATTTGCATGATACTGCACAGGAACACCATGTGCAGAATATCTATAGTAATTTACAGCAGCGGTGATTACAATATCATCAAAGCCTTGTGGACTATAATGCATACCCATCAAGATTTCCCTTAAAACCAGTAATCATACCAAAGACAGTTTTTGTCAGGCCTATAATCATTTCACTCTACACAACAGGAGATGCACTGTGCTCCACGTATACCTATAACAGATATCCAGGGCAGTAATAATGACGGTGGTTCATGTATATTGCAGGTTCTCACTTGGTGTTTTGAGTACTCGGCCTGCCTATGATCTGTGGGAGGACATGGCCCCATACCGCATGAACCATACATAATCTATGAGTTGCCATGTTTGAATGGAGATAAGGATGGCTGAGCTGCTCTGCCAGGCTCTGTGGTCGACGCTTCAGGACGACCGAGTAAATGTAGAATTTCACAGGACAGTGGGAGGTAGAGATGGTCGCTGCTGGTGTCTCAGAATTACTGTCTGCTTGATTTTCTATGCTTAAACATCACTTTCTATACATTTAAATAATGAGCAGACCAAGAAAGGATCAGAACAGTTGATTTTAAACCTTCACTTAAATGTTTAAAAGTACAAAGATTCAATAAATACTTCGTAAAACCGGAAATATTATCTTACAAAAGTATTTATAAAAACAGTTACATGTTTTACAAACACACTAAGATGGCAAAAAAATGTGGCTTTAATAGGTTAAAATGACAAATGTTGCAGGTAGGTCATATCAGCTGATGCTTATTAACATTAATTCAGTGACAAAGTTATGTTGTTTGTTCTGGGGTTAAAGTGATCTCTACTGCTGATGTCTAATATGCCATCTAATTGATTATGAGGTCAAATAAACATCACTCTTTAATATCAATGTACAACCTGGAATGGACTGTTTTTGTAGTCCCAACAACTCCAACGGGGCGGATAGCTTTGTGTTAATTTCAGGAGTCAAATTCTCACCGTGTCAACTTCCATCCATATCACATCACAAGTTAAACTTATCATCGTTATAGTTTTGATCCAGGGCCTTCAGTTTTTTGATCTAGTAGCTCGTGAAAAATATGTTGCGTCAGTAGCTACAGCTTTTATTTGAATGTGTCAGATCCAAATTTAATCAACAGCTCGGTAAGTATAAGTATCAGATCGGACTCCATATTGGCAGATAGCAGTGTTAAAGGACTCGGATCAGAAACAAAGAAAAACTGGGCATCCCTAATGCCAACTTCACACTAGCAGGACTAATGTACACTTGTGGGTGATAAGCTGGTACTTGACTCTGGAGTATGGTACAACTGAGCCAGTGAAAAAGGGCTTTTAAAGTCCCTCTCCAAGTACAATATTGTTTTGTAGCATAACCCTGCTCTCGTCATCTCAAGTGAGCGTATTCTATTTAAAGTTCAGCGTTTTGATACAACTTTCTAGTACCTTTGTGTGTGGCTGTTGTGTTGGTGTGTGGGATTAGTTTTCCCTGCAGTGGCGCAGAGTGATAGCCTTCCAGGGCAAACACTGAGAGAGAGTTGATGACCCCTGTTACAAGCCAAAGTGGAGAAGCCCCTCAAAGGTTAGACAAGTAGCAGGGAGAGAGACAAAAGAGACGGGGGGGAGGAACTGGAGGACGGGTGAAGAACAAAATAGGCAACTGTGTAATGACCAAGAAAGAAAAACAAGGGAGAGAGGTCTGACACTGAAAGACAAATGGAGCCAGGGACTAAATCACCCATAGCAGGTGTGGCTTTTACTACAAGGAAGCACACATTATCGCAGGGGAACTAATGGGGAGGTGTTTGCGGGTCTAACAGGGGCTTATCTGTATTCTGGCCCTGTTCGGTGAAACACATGCAGGCGGTATTCATAAGAGCATCAGCCCACGGCTGCTGCTGCTGCTGCGAGAGTGATCAAGAATTCAAACCCTCACAGCAGGGGTTAACTGCAAACTCTACGAACTAGGGAAACAAGATGTTATACGAGGACTTGCAGTGTAAAATCTTAAAAATGCATGCATGTGCATGCAAATTAAATTGACAAAAAGGCTTGAGCGGTTTTGAAATTAAATGTTCTTTTTCAGTGAGCAGTAATATGGAACTAAACAATAGCTGCTGATGATGGGGAATTGTCGGAGACACGGCATCCATGGCTGGCTCCGAATAGTCTCAATGGCTGGCTTGGCTTGTGGTGCGGGTTGGCAGCAGAGCAACAGTGAATCAGGTGTGGATATCTTCTGGTTATTCCACATGGAGAGTGCAGAGTGGAGGATTGCTTTGACGATGCCGGTTTCCCGCCAGAAGGGTACAGCAGTATCCCCAGCAGCTGGCACAGCTTAGCACTGGCCTCCGTCAAAACAGCTGCCGCAGGTATGGCAATCTGGGATGCTGAATGTGTCCTCGCAGGCCTGATCTTTGAGCACAGCAGCAGAGCCAAAGAGCAACAGCAGGTTGTTCTCAGGGAGTTTGCAGTCCAGGATGTTCTCTGATTGCAGGTTTCTGTGGCGGGGCAGTGCTGCAATGCTCAAAACACCAGCCTCATTATATGATGCACATGTTCTCCTCCTGCAGGGAGTCCTTCAACTTTCTCATGTAGCGAGAGGGTTTAGGAGAGTCAATTGAACATACTGTATAGGTGGCGTGGGAAGCAACAGTAAAGCTGGTGAGGTGGTATACTAGGCAAGCATAACATTGCTTTCGAGGCAAATATTTTAATTAGCCTCTTCATGAGCCACTAGCTAATTGTCACATTTTTGTGCAGACGTTCTCACAGACTTAAACCATATCCAGTGGAACGTAAAAGTCCTCTCTCTGTCAACCCTGCCTCCTCAACTTCATCTTTTAACATAATTTTAATTTGCAACAGCAAATACATTTAAGAAAAACATACTGGATTATGCTTTTAATATATAATGAGCAAATGTTTTAAATGACTGCATCCGCAAAGTGACAAAATGTTTATACAGAATGCGCCTGGATAATGCTCAGTGATGTTAAGTGACCTATTTTTTATTTGTTTTCCCTCCAACATCCCCAAGTATCAAGTAAATCAGATTAAGTGTGTTTATGCAATGACACCACTATGGTTAGAGGAAGTTTGAGGTCTTGGTTAAATATTTAAAAAGTCAAAAGTGACTTGAAGCATGAAACAGGATGAATGATGAAATGTTGATTTGTCGACATTTAAGCAAAACTTTCCCTTATCCTGAAGTGCTTTTTGTTACTTAGACCTAATCACATGACATCAAACCCTGGTCTTGAGTGCCAAAGTCCTACAGTCAAACCCTGGCAAAATGTTCAGGGCACACAGATGATTAAATCCTTGTAAAGTTGACATAGTTAGCTAAATAAAACTGAGACACACATATCTCTCCTCCTGGTAAGTGTGTCCCTCAGAGACACCATCTCCAATCCCTAGAACTAATAAATCCAACCTCTCTTGTCTTAATGAAAAAGAGGACGAAGAGAGATTCATCTTTAAAAACTGTCTGTCTGTGTAGAAACAGAATATTACAGTCTCTGCTCTAACATCCAACAGAGTCAATCTTAATAATCACTACAGCCTCAGTAAAATATCATATGGTGAAATACTGAAACTGTCTTGGATGTTTAAACAGTTTGACAGGACAGGCTGTTAACATTCAATCATTTGTTATTTTACAGCTGAATAATTGTTCTGACATAACTTATCACTTCTTTGAAGCTTACAATATATCAGGAAACACGCACAAATCAGCAGCAATCAAGCATCTGTGTCTGGAGCATATCTCAAAAGATTATGAACATCATAGATGCCTTGAGGCCTTCAAAATATAGAAACTATGGGATTTGATTGATGATGCACAAAGCTAGAATGTAAACGGAGGGGGAAAAATGTAAAACACCAGCGATGACGCACAAAGAGCGTTCACCTGTTGAGCGCCACTGTGAGTATCAGCTAACTTACTGCATACTTCGGTCACCCTCTTTAACTTGGTCAGTTTCCTTCTGTCTCAGTGCGAGTGAGTCACGGATTTATTTTTATCACTGTGAAGAAGGAACCCCCCCCCCCAGGTTTGGACTCTTCGGGAAACATCACACAGGAAGACGGGAGAGAAAGGGCTCCTCCCTGTGGCAAGGCTACAGCTGTCCATCTCAACAAGAGCCTCCTCCATAGCAACAGTCCTACATAGCAACAGTCTCTTTGAATAAAGATAGCCTTGGACGCCATTCAGAAAGTATCTTGTATCTTCAGTCCTTAGAAAAAGAGGACATTGTAAATGAGTATTGTATCACATGCAGGCTGCTTTGCAGAAATTCAGGGGCCTCTTTTTCTTCATATGCGGTTAGCACAAGTGACTGCATGCCGTTACATTGTACAAGTTAAGTAAGAGATTCATTCCAACTACGGGTTGTGAAATTTAAAAAAAAAGGCCAGCTGCTGACTTCCAATTTACGCTCGGCAGAGAACAGAAACGGCTAGTATAAAGCGTTCAAAGACTTAAGATCTGCATTTGAATAACAACACCTCATTTCCCCCTCGGGTGGAAACATCCCAACCAAGAATTTGTCACTCTCCATTTGAACTTTTCCCTCTCTTCATTTTCACACTCAATCATTCAAAAGCCTGAGCTTGAAATGAGACCAGACAGGACAGAAACTCATATTGAGCTTTCCGAAGCCAGCCCAAGTCCAATTTCAGTGCAACAATGCAGTACTTTGATCAGTCTGTACGGCTGATTTAGGATGTCACTGCTAACTGTCTATCACTCCTACGCAGCCCCTGCAGGAGCCGTCGAGCCGAGCACGCTGGGATTGGGACATGCCAGGAAATCGGAAGCGGGGTGATACTAGACGGTGGCTGACTTCCAGATCAAAAGTGTGCATGTCAAGCTAAAAAGGGTCCTGGCACTATTGTCAGTCGTGAATAAGTTGTTTGGTCATGAAGTTCAACTCAGTTTGTCTTTGTATGTCTTAAAGGATAAGTCCGGTGATATTCTATCATTTTGTAACGACAAATACCAAAAAAACATAAATGAATTAATCTTATTGTCTGTGTAGGCAAAAGCTTACCGTACTGTAGCTCATTGCTCTGTGCCAAAGATCTCCAAAAACTATCACCGTTGCACCTTCTAGTGCCGTTAATACTCACTAGAGCACCAAAACCATTGTTGAAAATGGTCCCCAACAAATGCAGTATTTACTTCTGTTTAAGTAAAGTTTTTTTTTTTTAATTAAAGTGTGTATCTTTGACCGGTTTCTAAAGTTCTAAACACAAAATATACAATTTTCCCATTTTGCAGAAACAAATCCTCACATTGATAAAAATAAACCATTGTCAGCACAACGTACAGACTATATAATTCTAGTAGAGACATAAATATTCTATCAGACAAACCAATTAGGAGAAGGGCGGTAAGGGGCAGGAGGTGTTTTGGACAACCAGAATGAACAGATAAATAATATGTACATGCAAACACCCATGCCTCTACATTTAGAGTAATTAAAGAGTGTTAAACTCTATATGCACACATATATATATATATATATTGATTTTGGCTACATGTACCTGAAACCTGACACCACTTCTTTTGAAAAGCCTGGATTCAAGAGCACAGTCTTAACAAGTCTTATCCCATAAATATCCTTTAATATCAAATAGTTTTAAAATAAAGTGTATGCTTTGACCAGCACTGCGTGTCAGCTAGTCATGATACTATTCAATGCTGCACAGCTCAATCACAAGACAATCCTCGTGCTTTTCACCGTCACATATTAGCTTTGTTGCTCTTGGCTCCCTGTAGCTATTATGTGAATGGGACCGGTGCCTGTTCTGTCACACTTTGATCATTCCGTTATTAACCATTCGCCAGATACATCTGTCAGATGTGCTTCACAGTTATGCCTTCACACAATTTAGTCCCTGCTGCAAATCACAATGGCAAGTATCTACAGAGGTTGGACACAATACACCTGCGCAATCTAATGCAATCTAGTGCTGAAGCCCTGCAACAAATGCTTCAAATCCATTTAAAGACAAAGCTCCACTTTTGTTCAAACTCTGAGATCATTTTTGAGGCAGTAGTTTAATGCTAGCCTAACCTAAATCAGGTTCAAAAGCTATATTGCTTGATTATTTCTTTCAGTTTTCTGTTCTTTGTCATCTCACTTTGCTCCTATACTCCCAACACTTTCTTTCCATTTTTGCTCCAGACCTCAATGACACAAGGAGAGATAGGAAGATGTCAAAGGCAACTGAGATCTGGATGCCTTTGTCAGTAGAAATATAGCTTCACTACCTTGGTGACATTTTCTAGCATAGAATATCTGGTCCCTTTGTTTTCAGGAATGCCACACTTTGTCCTCTATAGATTTTCCCATCTGATTTATATTTCTTTATTGTTACATTTTAAAATGTAAAATAAGTCCATCATTAGCAAACAAAGTGATAAACTGGAAATGTCAAATTCCGCTGAGCTCATCATTGATTCACACTCTTTGAAGCTGAGGGAAATGACTAACCTTTTATAACAAAAGGCAACTTTACAGTTGAATATACTGTTCTAATGTAAAATGTTATAAGTTATAATATACAAATGTTAACTAATCTCCATTTCACATTCACATGTACACATGATTAACTACAACATCATGCATGCACACACACATCTTTGATTGTATGTTTTGCTGTACTTTTACTGCATTACCACTGCTGCTATTGCCTGCTGTATTTGTAATCCCTGTTATGCATATTCAGCTGAACACATTTCATACTACCATTCTACATACTATGTATTAGTTCATACTCCACATAGTGACACACAGCACTGACATGTCTTTGCTGCTTTACATTTTTGCATATTCCCCTTTGTTGTATAATTTTGTACATTCGTATCTTAGTATTAGTATATGCACTGTTGCTACTGCTTTCAGTATCTGGTTACAGATGCTGTATTTGACTGTCCTGGACAATAAAAGGTGAATTCAAAATCAAAAAAATGATTGTATTATTTAGTTGGAAACTACATTAGAGCTGTTCTCAGTCAGTGGATGCGTCTTCTACTCTACACCCGCAAGCTGTCCTGCCATCTGTCCTCTCTTAAAGGACATCAAGGAGGACCACAACATAAATTTGTCTCTTACTTTATTGTGGCATCCTTGATATACAGTACAGATGTCTTTTATTTGTTCCCTATAATAATGTCAACAAGGACCGTAACATTTAAAATCAGAATAGAAGGTTTCCTTAATGAAACAGTGAGTGAAACCATTTATCTAACTAGAAAAAAAAATTCAACCGATTGGAAAGCCTCAGCCTCATACATATGGTATGCATTTTTGGTACAATGGTCTGCTCAATGTAAAATGCTGAGGGCATTCAAAGGAGGTTCTCTTCTGTCCTTCACAGTACATGTTCCGTTCAACAAGTGAATCTCAAAATGACATGCTGTGTGAATATTAGCAAAATAAATGAACCATTATCTACTGAACGCACCAGATAAAACCACAAGAGGACTGCAGGATTAAGCACTGCTGCACGCTGAGAGCCTAGGTATAATCGTGGAAATATGCATAGTGCTTTTTAATTAATGCAGATGGAGAATTATACTGATAGAGAATTGTAAAGAATTACTGGTATATTTTGTGGCTGTAGAGTGTTTCCATTCTCTGCTACTGAGAAATGTTGAACAGCTTGTCGGGTCGCACTTGTCCTGGTTGACAATGATGATAAAGTCTGTTGAAACATCACATTGGCAGCTATGCTTTTTCACACCAAGTTTATACAGTCACACATTGAAATCAACAGCATTAGCCCATCAGTTTCACACTTCACTGGCAGTTGCATTTTCCTAGTTTTGCAGTGCTTGATTGAAATAAACAGCAGGCTTTCACAAAACCTTCCTCAACACCTCCACCATCTTTGATGTGGTTCAAACGTCATTTCATCTCTCATTGCTGGAGAGAGAGAAACACTGTCAGCATATTCTCACTCCCAAATGTACCTTACAGTTGGTGGCCCTAAGCTTCAAACTATGACACTTTAGGTACCTAGCTCGCGTCACTTGTGGACGTGGCAGGAATAGCGTTTCCACTTGTTACATGCGTGTTTTTTTTTTTGTTCAAGATAAACTTCTGTCTTAACAGAAGTTAGGTTTAGGCGATGAAACCACTTAGTTTAGGAAAAGAGCGTGGTTGACTTTAACTTGACTGACTTAACAAGTGACAAACGAGTCACGTGACAAAATGTATGCATGTTCCCAGGCGGTCTCCTGGACAATAGTCTGGGGTTTGTTTGACCCATCCACCTCTGCTCCCGCCCCCACCCTATGTGGACTACCTCGCTCTTTATACTTCAGTTGCCCTGCCCGTCAAAAAAATGACGTGGGTGAGTTTACATTAGAGTTTATGTGGGGCTCGTCAGTATCAGACGTCAAGGGTCACTGACCAATAGTCCAGTAGTCGGTATTTGATTAGTTGGGAGTGACAGCAGGTTGACACTGTGGAGGAAGATTTCATGCTCAAAGAAAGAAAGAAACTTCAACACCACAATTTGCAGCAAAGAAACAAAAAGAGACAGTTATTGTTGAGATTCCTAAATAGCAATGGCCTGTACTTGACACTCATTCATTTATTCATTCACGCTTAACAAGTTCAGTTCAATACGCTTTCAGTATTGTTTGTCAGGGGAAAGCAATTTGTGTGCATCAAAGAGCACATGAAGCAAACAGAACAATACACCATACAAAACAATAGGCGAGAGCTGTCAATGCTAAACAATATGCATAGAAAAACAACGGTGTGAAAAGAGACCCACATGGATCGCAAGAGCAACAGAGGCCTGCAGGCTATGATTCAACTTGAAAACTTAAACTTGTTTAATACACACACATCGGATAATACACCAGTGCACTGCAGACAAACGAAGGAAAGCTCACTCAATTGAATGGCTGTATTATTAAATGGATACGGAGTAGTACAGAGTGTATTTGGTGTCTAGAAACTGATCTCAAGTCACTCCATGCAAGCAAACACCAAGCTCAGCACAGAGAAGATTGGGCAGTGACAATGATAAACTCCTCCACAGGGGAATCGGAGCCTACAGGTGGATACTGGTGGAGGAGGTGGGGTTTATAAAATGCTGGATGAGCAGCAGTGGTAATGCTGAAGTGTGTGTAGGCTGAGCTCTAGCTGCCATATGGCCACTACCCACCTCAGACAAGCATGGTAATTATTGTTACAGCAGTGTCAATATCTTACTTATTCTTATTAACTGTTATGAAGCAGCGGATCACCACAAGTTATGAGTAAGAGCCAAAGGTTGGCAGCTGTTTAGAGTAGCAGCACTGTTAACCATAGAAAAGGCGCTGTGCTGCATATGAAGAATAGTAAAGCAAGCTGTCACGTACCTAATGCCTTTTAGTTCAAACTCTCCTCTAATGCTTAGATAAATATGAAGTATATGGAAAAACAAATGGGAATGTGACTACCTATTATATGTGCAACAATAGCCATGTTAAGTTTCCCTTAAAAGCTATTATTACAGGGAAATCATTATGTGAATTGGCTATGCCCACTCATATATTTCTAAAGCCATTATACAATACATTATACTTTGTACAGCTATAATAAAATACTGTAACATCCTCTCCTTGAGACCCAATTTGCAGTGAGCTTGTTGGCAACTGCACAAAAAAAAACAACACCAACATCCTGAGGGAAAATATGCTGCAAAAACTATTCACTCTAATAATGAAAACACACTGTATTTCACCACCATGCAGACCAGCAGCATTAGAGCATCATGATGCGTGTGCAAAACAAACAAAACCAGCCAGTACAATAAATTAATTCACAACTCAAACATTGCACATAATAGCATGACAGCAGACATTAGCAGCCATCATAAGCTGACATGTTGCCAACAAATATCACATCTGTGAAATTAGCAGCTGTAACAGTGGTTTATCGCTAATACATGAGTCAAGTTGGCAGCAGAAGCAGCAAGTTCTTACCTTGGACTGGTGAAATGAAGGAGCGGCCAAGACATCTTAACATAGTACCAAAATCCTTGGGTCCTTAGGTTGTCTTTAGGTTAAAACTGTGGTCCATGTATGACAGGAAATAATACCTCAACCGTGAGGTGCAACTGTTGGTAACAGACAAAGCTAAAATAACTAGCCAATGGAGTCGGTGAACGAAAATAATATTCTTCGGCCCTGTCCCAATGTCCCCCCTAAGGCCTCAAACCCTGAACCCTCAAGGACTTACTGACGTCACCTGTTAAATGGTTGAGTGTGAGAGACTGTGAGGGCTTGAAATGGTGTGAATACGAATATTGTGGGTATTTATTTTATAATTTTTACTCCCTGACTTCCAGGCTCTTTCCTCACGAGATGAGAGGTCAGTTCAAATAATCTATTTACTCGTTTTTGTCAAAAGAAACACCAAAATGTTGAATTTTGATGACTAAATAAATAAATATCCTCTGAACTCATATGTTTATTTTGTCCCATCTTCAATCCTTAATGTGTCTATGTAAATGTAATATGACAGGCTTAACACAAGTGTGTCGTCCTCTTTGTTTACCTTTTTTTACGTTTCCATGCGTCCACTGGTTACCCCGTGTTTAACGTCGCATTGCAATGAACTGTGGGTAATTCCCTGGGGCAAAGTCTGCGTCTAATAAGTGTGGAGATTGGGATTGGGCCCTCTTCCACTTAGCCAAGCAAACGTTAACGTTACGTGAGTTGACTTGTTGACAGGTGTGCTAATTGCTAGAATAGCTCAACAACGGCTGCAGTGTTGAAGTTACAGCTACAATCTACTCAACGGCAGGTGGCAGCAGCGGACAAAGAGCACGGTCAGCTTGAATAAACCGCCACTCGATTTACGTTACAGGGTGGGTCACGTGTGAGCGTAGCAGCCAACTGGAGGTGACTACCTGAACAGGTGGGCTTCCTCTCCATAAAATATGTAAAATAAAAATGACTTTTCTAGACCGTAACTCCTTTGTTCTTGTATTGCAGTGTTAGTCAGAATGTCTGGACTAGCTCTAACATCGACATCCTGACTCCCTTTTTGCATGAGAAAATGTTCCATTTGGATAGGTTAGATTAGCTTAGCTTAGGTTAGGTTAGGTTAGGTTAGGTTAGGTTAGCTTAGGTTAGGTTAGGTTACTTTACTTTTATTTGTACCCATAGGTAGACTTGGTTTGCTCATGTTGAATCTCTCATAAACAAAATCCCTTTGTCGCAGCAGATATTATGACTTGTCATTGTATTTGAAGCACATGTGAAACTAATAACACTAACGATGGCTCTATTATTAAGTGCCCCAGTAAACCAGCATGCACAATACAGACCCTGGAAAAAGAGGCAGCTACATGAAATGGAACCATCATTCATTTGATTACTTACATCTGTGTTTTTCTTACTGTAACATGTCACTATGTCTTTAGTGAAAAGGTTTATATTTCATTTGAAAAAGGTGTATAGTGTTTCCTCGTTTGGCAGCATTCAAGAATGAAATATAAACTTTTCTCAGATCTCTTATATACGTACATACTTTAACTGCTGATTGTGTTGTTGGTTAAACTGTTATTGTAGTTATTTTAGTGTTGTTAATTGGTTTATTTCTATGTTACCGTACATGCTCTCGTCTAGCGTATCAAGTTGTGTCTGGTAAGTGTCACTGGTTGAATGAAGCAATCAATGAGGGGAAACAAGAGAAAACGTCTTTTCCATAGCAGATACGGAAAAAGCACAAATGGATTCAATAACATTCACAATGACTCCATTCTATTGACCAGCGAGCCGGTGTGCACAACACCAGGGCACTGGAGCAAGTGAACCTAAATAGAATGAGGCTTTAATTAATGTTATTGATACGCTTCTGCTTTTCTTACATGTTAGAATGTCTGCCGTGAAAAAGACCTATTATTGATGCCAATAAATTCCACAATTTAATGGCTATTTACATAAAGGACATTTGAATCTAAAAAAAATTAAGATTTGTGGCAGGTGATATAAAGACCTAAGTGCTAAAGTTGTTTAAATTATGAAAAACAAGAAATGAAAAAATGTGTTTTCTCATTGCTTTGTTAGACAGGGAACGGTCATTGCCCCCAAAACAGTTAAACTTTATATAAATGTTCTTATATTTTCAGGTATTGGTCACAATAAAACTACATTTTGTTTCGCAAATTCCATCAACTGTTTTCTACATCACAGAGCGTATACAGAATGCTATTTATTACAAAGTATAAAATGTAGAAATTGAAGGGATATTTGTCATCAATGCACTTCATAGATAAGCAATAGCCTCTGACCAAATCCCCAACTTGCAAACAACAAAGATTGAATCGTAAACCATGGAGACACTCATATTAATGTTTGATTGTTGGCAGGGAGTTTGAGTTGAAACACTGCTGTACTGGCTCTGTTGTAACATTCATGAAAAGGAAGAAGATTGCCAAGTGGTTGATGTTCAGAATGGATCAGTTTGGGGTATTTACGATGTGATTCTCCCCGACAACGTCACACAAAAGGGAAGAAATCATGCCTGGCCATTAGCAACGGTCCAGCGTCTGTGTGTGCATGTGTGTGTGTGTGTACACGTGTATGTGTGGGATGCAATGTGATGTGCACCCCTGCTGCTGGGTAACCCCACTGTGTGAGATCTGACAGCTCCCACTGCTGTCTCTATGACAGGATGAAAGAACGTCTATGTGTGTGTGACTCAGATAGCAAAAAAAGAGCAGGAAGTGGCCAGAAAGAAAGAGAGAAACCATCACTTATTCAAACAAAATAAATGCATTCACTCAAGTGAACGTCTCTTTGAAAGCTAGACGTCCAACATCCTTCTGAAACCCACAAGAAGCAACAACAAGGCCTGATGGTATCTGCTGGGCTGACCATTATACAAGAGAAGAAAATCAAAGATTAAAACTCATTAAAATTCTGAAATAAATTAAGCCTTCAGCGCCGTCTTCAGACAAGGAATGGCACCATGGGAACCTTCTAACTTCTCTCTCAAAGCATGCAAACATGAAGACATGAGGGCGCAGGACGGCCCCTCGGTGAACTTTCAGCTCACATGTTGAGCAACTACAAAGTCTTTAAGTGTTGCTAAGTAAAATAAAGTGCACAGTGAGACTTAAGCCTGCACTTCAAGATAACTGGTGTACATTTATTTCCCACCTTTAAGTGAACCAAATGCAACACACTAATAAATGCACCCTTGAAAATCTATTAGGGATGCACTTTGCAGTTCGAGGTCCTCTTTGTTGTTTGGTTTAAAGCAGTTCAAGCTTAAAAAACTCTGCAAACATACAGGTTACCATGACATGTGTGAGGTGGTTCCTACTCTCTGAGAACGTTGATGTATTTGTAGCGTTTCTAAGCCCTTTGCCAAGTCTGGATGTAACAAAAAAACTAAAAACATCCATCAAATAGCAGGTACAGCTTACATGAAGTCAATAGAATCCAGCACTACATGTTAGTTCTTGACTGTGCTTAAAGTATTAAAGACTTGTATATGGATTTCTGTGCAGCATGGGGGAACATGAAGGCAGATTTTGTGAATGGAAAATGATTTCTCAGCCTCAATGTGCAAATACAGATACTGTATAGATCCTCCTTTTGATTTACTGTGTAAGTCGTCTTAAATTTATCGATGATAAAGCAAAAACAGAACAACAAAAGAATACTTTAAACTTTTTTTTTGTTAACACATCTACATGAGATTGATCAGGGAAACGTATCGCTCTGGATCTGTCCATGTTGCAAGCAAACCTCTTATCAATACGAACATTGATTCAATGTTTACACTTCCTAAATGAGGCTGGAGCCGGGTTCAGAAAGTCTTATCTCATATCTGACGTCACCATATTGTGGGAATGTACTGCATACCCCATCTGAAAAATGCATGAGGATTTTCTCACCAAATCCTCTACAGGATCACTTTTAGCAGTGCCAATGTACTCTCAGTGAAGCAGCAGAAAACTGCAGTAATACCAGCGATGCAGGCTGACAGTATCAACAGTTTACGGCTGTAATTGCTGCTTGCTACCTGACTGGCACACATCCGGACGGTGAATATTGAGGGAGCACCTAAAAAAACAAGTGTCATGACCTCCCATGATTTAGAGCACACTGTTCTGCAGTGATGTTCACTGTGCATTACAAAACTCAAGTGAGGGAGAGCTCATGTTTTTTTAGCTGTAGAGCTATTACTGCAGAATATAAAGGGAATGATGTGAAGTTAAGGATTTATGAAAAACAAATTGATGGGCCTACTGTGGTTATTCTACTTTATTAGATCAAGAAAGAAAATAAATGTAGTTGCTGTTGTTTTCCCTATATCCCTCACTCCAAAGAGCAAAAAAATTAAAATGAGTTTACACATCCCAGTGCCAGCAGAGGAGTTTGCATATCCAAATTTTTGAACACACGCCAAGAAAGTGGACAATTGCTCATTCTTAATGTGGCATGCCGTGTCATATCTGCTTAACTTAAAAGCTGTTTGCTTTGAAGCGAGGCTCGACTCGCACACAGAGCAACATTTTAGTGATGCATGACTGTTCTCCTTTGCAGCCTGCGGATGACTCATGCTTCTGAGTGACTATCAGGGTATACAGCTGAGGGCAATGTTTGTTTCTCCCAACACATCGAAGGAAAAATCAGACAGACGTTTGCTTCACCGTGCGGCTCTGAATGCCCCTCTCCTGCGTGTTGTGCTTCTCAAGTTTCATTCTCTCTGTGTGTGTGTGTGTGTGTGTGTGTGTGTGTGTGTGTGTGTGTGTGTGTGTGTGTGTGTGTGTGTGTGTGTATTAAGTCAAACACTATTCCCTTTGAAATAAGGTGCGATATAAATGCAGCCCCATCACTCATGGTAAGTTTGTTAATAATCACATTAAACTTTGGCAATTTCGGGCAACGACCCTGTAATGATGAATCTCGTCAAGGGAAGTTATGTCAATTTGTTTTAGAGGTGCATTTGAATTATGCTGCATTAAACTGAGGTATTTCTAATATTTTTGGACAGCCCATTTCCATGAATGACAGTAGAGTAAGTATTAGAAATACCGCTCTGTACAAAGCAATACAGTATAACACTGAAGTACAGTTTGCAAAATGATCATAGATTTAAAACAAAACCTCAACATAAGAGAGCTGTTGAATCATTAAAGCATTACTCACTGATAGGTCTATCTAATTTGAGTGGAAATGAATTTGAAGGCTCTTAACATGCATGTAGACAGCAAAGCTCCCATCACAGACACGTTTGACTCAACGACAAATGAGTGGAAAATAGACAGTAAAGAATTAAAGAGACTTTTACTTCAGAAAAGAAAAAAAAATGTGACAGTTGTGATGTGAACAAAATAGATTAGTTGATTAAACCCTGATGGGGAAAGGAGGATCATTCAAAAACCTAATAATCACAAAAACATTGTATCAGGGATGGTCTGGACAATCACAATCTGCTTCAACTCCAACTTTCTAATTCACTCTGCCACACTCCTAAACTGGAGCCAAGCTGTATTTTTTAAAAATGTTCAGAGAGAAATAAATTATTCTTAAAGACTCCCCAAAAGGCACTGCACAACAGTAATATTTTCTCTGCAGAGCACGCATTGCCCCAAATTCACTTTGGCAGATCAATGATGAGCAAAAACTAAAATTTAAAAGTTAAACTGAATAAAAGCCAGCATACAGTATTGGCTCAGCGCCCTACAAGGAAACATGACTTTGCATATATAGGCAACAGGCTAACACGTGAACACAGAAAACACAATAAAACGTTCAGTAGTTAAAACAGCAGTATGTAAACAGTGAAGCGGCTTCAACGGTCACTGAAACCAGCGTCCCCTGACTGACACCCGCCTCTTAACACCCGAACTCTAGTCCTTGTACTCCGTGTACTTTTTGGCCGATCCGTGCACCTTGCTGGCGGGATATTTCAGTCGGTTTAGGGCCATTTTACGAAGCACCGCTTGGGGGAGGTCAACGCGACACTTCTCGGCGAGCTCCACCAGGTAGATCATCACGTCGCTCAGTTCCTGTGCCAGCTGTTCCCGTTCCGACTCGGTCCAGTTCGGTAGGCCCTCGGCCACCTCCCCGCGCCACTGGAAGAGCTCCGACACCTCGCCCACCTCGCCGACCATGGCCAGGAGCAGGTTGCGGGGCTGGTGGAACTGATTCCAGTCCCTCTCGTCCGTGAACTCCGCCTGCATCCGCCTGATGTCCTCTAGGCTGGGCTCGGGGCTGAAGGCGAACCTCTCCGGCCCGGTTCCTCTGTTCTGCAGCTTGGAGCGACACGGTGCTTCTTTCGCTGCTCCGTTCACCACCGGTGAGTTCGACTTGACAGCAAAAGCCTCGTTGCCGCCATTTAAAGACACAGATGGCTGGTCTCCTTTTAATCCACCGGCGTCCTTTCCGTTTGTAGCCATCATGTTGTATGATTGCGTTTTTTTATATATCAGCGGTGCCTGTAAAAGCAATTTTTAAAAGTCTGTAAACAACCTGATCTGCACCGCTGCAACTACCATGTGAAGAAGTCCCGCCAGTTGTCAAAACGGAAATGACGCAGCTTATGTCGGAAACCGGAAACGTTACCAAGACTGGGCTTTGTAGTTTTAACCTGAAACCCAGCGGCGTACACTGTCATATAAACTGTCAGTTTAAAACACTACAACTCCCAGGTTCTCAGGGGCATTCCAACATGGCTGCCTCCTCTGTAGCAGTAAGTGAGCTGCTACATAATATGAATAAACAGATATCAGTATTGTATCCAAAGGCTGCGTGTGTCATTAGACGGATTAGCACATCAAGTTCGCGATGCGACAGCCAACTGCAGCTGAGAGCAAAACGGTAAGTGAGGCTGTTATAGCGGAATACTTTGGTTCATAATGCCCCCGACCTGGATACGAACCATTGCTGCACACGGATTTACATTGTCCCTGAAAGTTAGTTATAGAACTCTATCGATTTGATGTACTTTCATAAAGTTGGGACATTTGCAATAGACGTATTAGTCTCTACTGTTGATCAAGTTCCCAAAACACTGGATCCTACACTTCCCACAATGCAACGGAGTAGCATCTTTTTGTTATTCACCCCCTGCCTGTTACAAGCTCTCCCCAGTTTGTTGAATCAATAATAACATCAAATAAATGGAGTAATCTCCAAACCCCAGCACTGTCCCAGCACTCCCAAAAGCCTTGGTTTCACTGCTTGGTGATATGATTGAATGTAACTTTGTTGATGTGTAAGAGATGCATTAGAGCACAATATGAACTAGCATTAAAATGGGTCTCATGGTCCAATTCTAGTTATACGACTGTGATGCTGTGCTTGAATGGTGCTTAGCTTGTTCCTAAATTCATTTGTGTTTAATCAGATAAACACACAGCAAACAAGGAGCCATGTTTTTCCAGTATAAGACTTCTGAACAGATGCACAGAGAGGGGGAGGAACACCTCATTCGTCTCAGGGGAGGGATGGCCCTGATGAAATTGCTAGGACGCTCCCTTCAGAGCCACAAAAGACAGCATACTTGTTTATACATTACTGCGGTGCTTAATTCCAAATCAGGTCTAAACCCAAGCAGTCATCTCTGCAATGCCTAATCACATTCACCCAAATGACGTTGTAAGCTCATCCAAAGAGGGCAGTGCTACAGAAAATATTATTTGAAGGGGTAGCAAAAGACAAAACAATTGCAGAGTCTCAATTCCATACTACTAGTTATATGCATTATGTAGGCCTACTATATCCAATCTTTTGGGAATTAGTAAGCAATAAATTGACACACTAATGGAAAGCAATTTGCCATTGGATGTCAAGTTAACTGTCACTTTACATTACATTTACATTACAGTCATTTAGCAGACGCTTTTATCCAAAGCGACTTACAATTCAGGATCTATCTACACACCGTAGACGCAGCTACGGGAGCGAGTTTACAAACTCAAAGCAAAATGTTTCATACCTCACCACCATTTGCAAATCATTTTCTTCTCTTTTTTATCAGTTGTAACTCTGTTTCCTTTCTACACTGTGTGATAACAGTGTAATCAAAAGAAGACTAAAAAAAATCAAGCATTTTTTAGTACGCATACTGCCTTTTTTTCAGTTTTAACACACTGCATACTCTCAAACTAATTAGAGTTTGAAGTGTATTAGGGAATCATGACACAGCCTCAGTTTGAAGTGTATTCAAACATGTGTCCTCTCTCTCTCTCTCTCTCTCTCTCTGTCTCTCTGTCTGTCTGTCTGTCTGTCTCAGTGCTCCCGAGCAGCTGGTTGGAGTGGTGGGTTTGGAAGTCCATGCCCAGATTAACTCCAATACCAAGCTGTTCTCCGGCTCGCCGGTTGGCTTCTCAGCACCTCCGAACTCCCTGGTGTCTCCCTTTGATGCATCCTTACCAGGCACATTACCCGTAAGTGTTGTTTAACTGGAATCAGACAAAGATTACTTGTTGTTGTTTTGTTTTTTTATCCCTTTCTTGTCGGCTCATCAGGTAATGTCCTTGTGTGTCCCCAGGTCCTGAACAAACGATGTGTCGAGGCAGCAGTGATGACAGGATTGGCTCTCAACTGCACCATAAACAAGAAATCACTCTTTGACAGGAAACACTACTTCTACGCCGACCTCCCTGTGAGTTCTTCACTGCCTGTTCTCAGTTGTTGCTTTCCGTGCTGCACCTAGGATTTAAGGGGTGTTAGCACAGACGTTAGTGGGGTACTTTATCTGACAAACAGCAGTGTGAAGACACTATAGTCCGGCACACCATGCTGGATCATTGGTTTAGCTTTGATATAAGCTGTCCTCGTCTCCCTCCAACGTCTCCATCACGGCTTTCGCACTGCACTCTCCCGGCCATGAGCTCTAATTGAAATAGTGAGCAAGTCTTGCTGAAGCAGCAAAAAGGCTATTTGCCACCTTGTACAGACGAATGACACCGAGAGCTGTTAAAGAAAATGGCCAGTGTTTTTTCACTAACCAGCTCATTTCCTTCAGTGCACTTCTATTTGTACATTTTCCACAGGTCATTTCCCTCTCCATGTCTTTGCTGATAATTTGGAGATTGCTTTCTTTTATTCATATTATTTGAATCATAAAAATGTAAGGTAGTGTTGTTAAACTGAACATTTCTGAGTGTGGTATTTTTCATGATGAACTGTCTGAGCATGAAAAGTAAATAGTTAAGTAAAAGGAAAATATTTGTAAGCTTAAGATGACTCCAATCTTCAGTAGTTTCCCATAATGGACTTCACTTGGACACCTGCCATTTTATTAGTGAAGGCGCTGGTATTTGGTAATCTGGTGATCTCATTCTATAATGAAACTCCCCATGTTGTAACCACTTCTCATATTACACATATGTACAGCTTCAGAGCGGCTATAATCAACATATATAGGTTGCTCGTAGTGATGAACCTACAGAGAATTGCAGCTCCCCTCGGCTTTATGGAGCTTTATAGTCAGTTTCAGAAACATTTTGTGCCATTGCTCACAACGTTACACTTTGGTTCACTCTCATGGTGTCATTTTCGGCCACAGCAGACAGCTGTTTTGAGTGATTAAAGCTGCAAAAAAAAAAAAAAAAAACCACTGTACACTACCTGCTCAATACCAAACATACACAGTTAGCCACTAGCTGGTGAACATTGTGGAGCATTTAGCTGCTAAAGAGACAGATGTCTCCCACAGGAGTTGGTGGAGACCAAAAACAGAGCTAAAAGAGATTGAATATTTGACTTGTGTTACATATAGAAACATGACTCCAAATGAATGTTGCTCCGTAACTGCTGGATGAATAAGCAGCTGTTTGCTGACAAGTTTGCCAAATTAACTGAAAAAGTGACATTTCAGTGTTTCGGCTGCCTCCAAGTGAAATGTTTTTTTTATTTAATCATGCTCTAAATCCCCAGGTAGAACTGGTAGAACATGTTTACTAACATGATATTTCAGGAATGACATCAGTTCCATGGTCATGACATGGGAATGTGGTTGATATGTAAATATCCAACAACATGCCATATGAGCCAAATAGCCATCTGGTAAGGTAGAGGAGGTACTAAAAATACTCTAGCATCGATATTTCCATTTAACAGCTTTGCCCAAGTGATGTTCACTTTGCTCTCAGTAATGGAGGGTTCGCATGGCAAAGTTTCACTACCCCTCAGAGCCCAAGGGTAATTTTACTTCTATTATGAGTGACATTTTAAAGCTTAGATGGAAAAGACAAAATGTCACAGGAACTCGCTCTACAGAGACCTTTTCTAATAAATCGAGAAATTCTCAGAATAAAGCTGTTGGAGAATTTAGCATTTTGAGTGTTCCAAGTCGGTCTCTCCCTGCTCGGATATTATGCTAACACTGCTTTGGGCAAGGTGATGAGGAGGGCAATGAAAAACTTAAGTGAAAGATTTCCTTTATTAGTATTTCATAGAAATTGCCCAAAGACGTGGCTTTAAATGAGTGCTGTACCCACATGAAGTCGCAGGCAATACATTGACTTTGAGTGTCAGCTGGTATTTTTTATATAACTGTTTCTAGTACTTTATAGCACTGATATAAATTATTGCTTCCTTTGATATTTCTGATTAGTTTCTGCTCTAATTCCTTTTGCTAACTTGACTGTATTGTGAACATTCGACTGACACGGCTTAATGGAGCGCAACAGCTTTCTGTAGATCTTGATAGATGGAGTTTTGTCCCCATTTAATATTTCACAGACTTTACTGGTTATCACACGGTTGCAGCAGTACATATTTTAATCACAATGTTAGGGATACATTATCTCCCCAGAGAGTCCATGTATCTCGAAATTCCAGCAAAATCCTCCCAGAAGCTGAGGGATTACCGTTGGGTTCGTCTTGCTCTTTTGTGTGTTTGCCCAAGATTGCATCACCTCCTTTGGAATAACAGTTGACACTCACAGCAGGGAGGATAATACCCGATTGCAATTTTTATTTTTCTGTGAGATATCCCAAACAACTCATGCCGGCTGGTTGAGCCTGAACCTATAGCTTCAGATTCACTGTTTGCACTGTGCACAATAGCTGCTGTTGCCTTGTTTTTAATTCTTTATTTAGTTTGCATTTTCAAAAAGAGTGATGTTGCATGAAACAGCTTGACAAACTGAAGTCAGAGTGGTTTGAATTATGCAGATGATGGAAGATTTTTCACATTCGACCTCAAGTTTGAGTGTAATCAATGCTCCTAAAATCAAACCAGGAGCAGGATCGAGGGAGAAATCATCCCGCCCTTGAAGAATACATTTGTAAATTGCGTTGTACATTATTGATATGTTCCACGAGAAATCCCTGATTGCATTTTGTAAATCACCACAGTTGCTCATTAAATGATTAATGCTGCCGTCCAACCAGCTCTCCTTCTTTCAGTTGGAATGACAGCCAAGGCACAAATATAATGTTTTATATAACAGCCTTTTAATAACATGCCTCAGCAGCTCCACACTAAACGACCAGCAATGGCAAACAATTACAATTTCCTTGAGATATTAAGCTGACAAATAAACAGACATGGCCTGGCTATTGCAGCTCTGACATGTGTTTAATGGGAGCTATGAATGTCTTTGAGACCCCCGTAGGCAGCTGAGAAAAAAAACTTCAGTGTGCCGATGTGAGGAATGAGACGGCTGACTGAGTCTTGTTTGTTTAGTGCCATTGAAATTAGTCAGGGAATTGTTTGTGTGTGTGTGTGTGTGTGTGTGTGTGTGTGTGTGTGTGTGTGTGTGTGTGTGTGTGTGTGTGTGTGTGTGTGTGTGTGTGTGTGTGTGTGTGTGACCAATCCTGAATGTACATTATGTGAGCTGGCATCCATGCATCTGTGACTTTGGGTGTAAAAAGGGTGAGGAGTCACAGGGAGCGTTTGGAGCTTCACTGCTCATTAGGGTCTAGAGTGTAATTGGGAAAACTCAATGTGGCTACCAGGATCTTATTATCAACGGACTTGCCTCACCCTTCATTATGTGGCAACAGCCGTTGATTTATTAAGCAGGGAACGCAGATAGTCTTCACTTATACAGATGCTCCCGAATGTACAGTATTGTAAGCATGAGCTTCACCCTGCAGATACAGACACAAGATCAAGTAAGAACCAGGGGATTTCTGATAAGCTGCAACAGTATTCACAAAAAATCTAGAGATTAAATCCACCAAGAAGAACAGGAATTGAAGAAGAAACCCCCCGATAGTGTGTCTTTTTTCTCTCCCACCTACTTTAAAAGGAGCAGCTGATTGATTGTGTCGATCAGGGCACATTGTACAGAGAGCCGGTGACGAACAGCCCCCCCAATCTCCTCTCCCACGTCCTCGCTCTCTTCAGCATAAGTATGATTCATGTGAAGTTCCTGTGATGGGGTTGCCATAGTAACGTGGGGAATCAATACTTGGGGCAGCTGATTGTTTTAGGAATAAAGGAGCGGATGACATATTTATGTTTTATAGGAACCTTGAGTGAAGTGGCAGCATTATAGTGACAACTCAGCCAATCAGCCTGCACTGTGTTTTAATTGATGCTGCTCCCCTCTACATAGACCCATGACAAGCACTGCAGCACGCATCACTGGTATTTCACTGAAATAGTGGGAATGGTATCTTACATCCGCAATTGTCCTCTTGAAAAATTATATTTCGGTTACTCATTCCATTCATTCACATTATGTATCTTATACGGGCTCAAATTTACTCATATTACAACTTCCAGTACGTGTCTTTACACTGGAAATAGCTACAGCAAGCACTGACATCTAACAAAAGTACAGCCAAGTGTTTTCATCGTACTGTAGTTAAAATAAATTTATTAACAGAGGACATAGGACATTAGCTAGAAGGATATCAATTAGCAAAAGACTGTTTTATTTTATTTTCAATTACCGGTACTACTACCCATTACTACACAAGCCTGCTGGCCAGAGCTTTACAGGACAGAGTGTTATACAGACTTGTGTATTTTCAAATTTCAGGCCGGATACCAGATCACGCAGCTCCGGCGGCCCATCGCAGTAGACGGCATGCTGACTTACAGCCTCCTCGGAGGAAAGAAGAGGAGCCAGGTTATCAGGAAAACTGTCACCATCAAACAGATTCAGCTGGAGCAGGACAGCGGCAAGAGTCTCCACGATGACCTCCGCAGCCAGACACTCATAGACCTCAACAGAGCGGGTAACGTTAGATAGTGTTAGTGTGTGCCCTGCATTTAAAGGATACGTCTGGGGGTATTCTATGTTTTTCTCATTGTCAAAAAATCCCATGCAAAGCAGCAATTAATGGATCCTACTAATGTTTATTGTCTGTGCAGCCAAAGCCTGATATAGCGTATTCCTCTGTGCCATAGACCCCCATTGTTGTCCAAAAACTATTAAAAACAACACCAATGAGTCCCCAAAAAATACTTAAAAAATGTCGATGAATGTTGGTGTTGAGTGCCACAGACAAGTAGGGAAGTCGGAAAAGTTTTGAGAAACGTACTAACGCATTGTTGGTTTTGGTCTTTTCATGATATTTCATGAGAGTGAGATAAATATTTTAGAACCGCAACCTTCTCTGTTCAGTCAGACATTATTCTATAGATTTAAATTGCTCAACAAAGCGGTAACTGCTGAGGTTTGTTCCAGAGTTCCATGGGACAGATACCTTGGAGATGTAAAACACAGCTGTCTTCACATGTGACAGGTGTAGGTCTAATGGAGCTGGTGATGGAGCCAGACATGAGCTGTGGAGAGGAGGCTGCTGCAGCTGTCAGAGAGCTTCAGCTCATCCTGCAAGCCCTGGGCACCTGTCAAGCCAACATGTCTGGTATGGAAATCACTCTTTGTCTTTGTCTTTGTCTTTGTCTCTCTCTCTCTCTCTCTCTCTCTCTCTCTCTCTCTCTCTCTCTCTCTCTCTCTCTCTCTCTCTCTCTCTCTCTCTCTTTTCCTGAGCTGCTAAACTTCTCAACCCAAACTTATTTCCCGCTCGGCGTGCATGTCGTCTGTCTTTCTCCACAGAGGGACAGCTGAGAGTAGATGCCAATGTGTCCGTCCACAAGCCAGGTGAGCCTCTGGGCACCAGGACAGAGGTGAAGAACATCAACAGCGTCCGATACCTGGCCAGGGCTATAGGTACGTTCAAAATGTTACAGGAATGGAAGCAGGCTGGTTTAAGGTATTTAGGGAGGCTCTTTGAACACTGTTTCATGTGATTGGGTCTCAACCAGCTGCATGACTTCTCACACAGACACACATTTTGAGAGTAAAGACCTTTTTTCATGCTACTTTATATTTTTACTACAATACAGAGACGGAATATTATACTTTTTACTCCACTACTTATTAATATTATATTATATATTTAAAGTTTTACCTTGACCAATTAAAACACTAAAATGCTATGTACATATTACATAAAATGAAAACACTCTCAGGGCACATATTTCTGCATTATGTGTATTTTTTTATACATTAATCATGCATCATTTACAAATATTACTTTTTTGTACTTCCACTGAAGTAATATTTTCAATGTAAGACTTGTAATGGGAGTATTGTCACAGTGAGGTATTGCTCCTTTTACTTAAGTAAAGGACAAAAACGTGGTCAGACACACACACACACACACACACACATAAAAAAGGAGCCAAAGAGAAACACATGCATACACACAGTCCTGCGATTTTGTATCCGTCAGGTACAACATTGCTTTGAAACTTAATGATAGATTTAGTTTTTTGTTGAAAGGAAAACAAGATAGCTGGTTTTATGAGGAGACATTAAGACAGGAACTATAGTTAATATTGACAGTAACTTGTGAAGCATAATTTTTGGACTGACAACCAGTCACAAACAATTAGCTGTGTGATTGCAGCGTATGATGCCGAATTGGCTTCACGCAGCTGCTCACTTAAAAAAAGCATAGATTTTATGTCAACTCTAACTTCGCAGACTGGTGATTGAGCTTCATTTATAAAAGCTGACAAAGAGCCACGGCCAGAAAATTTCAGCATTTTACGTGCAGGTTTTTTTTAAGAAGCATGGTTTGACATACCGTGGTGCTGCACTTGAATTATTTATCAATAAAGTTGTATCACATCTACTCCGCTGCCAAGTTGGTATTTAAAAGTCATGTAGAAAAACATCGTTTATCACAGTTATGTGGCAGCAGACAGAGACCTGAGAAGTGGCAGTGTATCACAGCAGATGTTTGGCATTTACCACAACATCATTTCTGTGTGTATTGGTGCTATATTGAATAAAATGTATTTGTGGTCATGCCCTCTTTTACATCACCAGACTACGAGATCCAGAGACAGATCGAAGTCCTGCAGAGAGGGGGGACGGTGCAAAATGAGACCCGGGCGTACGATTCCAAATCAGGGTAAGAGGATGAAAGAGCAAGGCCGCGATGCCAAGCTTGAGCCAGTACAACACCCTTTGACTGTGCGCTCTGCCTGGACCATTAGTCCTGAGCTTTTTCTGAGCAGGAACCATCGTGGTAATCATGATGAATAGAGCCATTTGGATGCCGCCGTCATCCCGTGTTATCTGTGAGCTATGTGCTACTCGCAGGCTTATGTGCTCGCAGAATGAGCACACAGCGCTGCCTTCTTCCCATGAGGCCCTTTTACATGTACGGAGTACACGGTGGAGCGTTAAACAGCGTGTGTGATGGCCTGTTATTGGGTCTTTCTTCTCGCTGCTGTCTGTGAAGGTGACAGCAGATTTGACTACACTGACATTGAGATAGCCAGGCTGACTGGAAGACATCCCCGCTCATATGTTCGCAGTCTTTTTTTATTGGCTGGACCGCAGCAAGGCGAGGCCGGTCCCTAACGCGGAAGTCTGTCACTGAAATGTAACTCATTGTTTGACCTCTAGGCAGTCTTGCAGAGCTCCTAAAGGTATCTCAGATTTTGCTTTGCTACATTTCCTCTGGTTATTAATCTAATGTCTGCATCTTTTTCTCTAGGGGGACGATTCCTATGAGGGACAAAGAGGGTCTCCAGGACTACAGGTGAGTGCGAGTTTGTGGACTCTCTAAATATCTGTGCTCGTTTTTGTCCTGGGAGCTTGTGTTTATTGACTCATGATATCAGATGATCATCTTGCTCTCAGTGGGGACTTAAAGAAGATGAGAGCCTCAGAGTGGCAGCTAGATGGAGAGAAATAACCAAGGCCTGGACCTCAGTCGTATGTGTAAGTCTGAGTTTAGGAGGGGGAATGATAGATGGACAGGTTTAAGGCTGATGGAGTCAAATGATAAGGGGAGTAAGTGAAATGTGTTAAGAGGACTATTAGTATCCAAACAGAAGCCAACCTCCTCTTCTCTGAGCTTATCTGTACTGGTGATAAAGCATCCTCCCTCCCCTCCCCTTTTTTCTCCAACTGTCCTCCCTCCAGGTTTATGCCAGAGCCCAACCTGCCCCCTCTGATTGTGTATGAGGATAACGCATCGCTGCCCACTGGCATTGATGCATGCCAGGCTGTGGTGGTGCAGAAGATAAGGGCAGTGCTGCCAGAGCTACCCAGTGTCAAAAGAGACAGGCTGGTGCAAACGTACGGCATCCTGCCCGAGCACGGCTTCACTCTGGTGGTGAGTTTATCAGTGGGCGAGAGAGGAGAGTTGATTCACCCACTAAATCTGTTTCCTGCGTCTTTCTTTTAATTGCCATCTGATCAAGTCCAGGCAGAGTCAGCTTGGCAGCTGCATACTGCTGGACTCTGCTGGGTTTATCTGATCCTAATTATATAATATGCATGTGAAGCGATGAAAGCATTTTCGTGGCGCTGTTGTTGCAGAATGAGGACGGGCTGGTGGAGTACTTTGAGGCCGTGCTGAAGGCGACCAAGAAGGAGCCGAGGAAGGTGATTGGCTGGGTGACAAATGAGCTGGTGGGTCACCTCAAACAGCAAGACATGAGTGTGAGCCAGAGGTGAGACGTTCACCCACAGCCCTTCATGGCCCTTTACAATATTCACACAATGCTTATTGTTTGTCTTGGCTCATAAATGCCGAGCTATTCTGCTGGCGATGCTCAGGTATAGATGTCTGGGCTCCAACACATGACCTCTCTGAGCCTCTTGTGATTGGCTGGCTCACTTTGTACCTTTTGCGTGCTGTGTCTGAAAATGTTGCCGATTTGGAGCTGTGACAGAAGGTGCACACGGGAAGTAGCTGCTTTCAACTTGAGTCAGGAAGTCATGAAACATTTTGTTTTCTGAATTTACTCAAACTAACTTTGTTTTTTTTCTTGTGAATTACTGTTACAGTTTTCAGCTTGAAGGCCTCCTGTGATTTTTGGGGGGGGGGTTAATAAGCTGAACATCCTGACAACGCTCACAGTTCAGCAGGTCCAGCTGGGAAACTTTCTTTCCAATCTCTTTCTGACTCATTTCCTGTCATCTCTCCCTGTCTGTAATGATGGCACACAAATGTCTGTCAGGCTTCTCTTAATTCTAAGGAGTTTCAAGCCACTGCTTCGACGGTTTAACGTGTGTGTGTGTGTGTGTGTGTGTGTGTGTGTGTGTGTGTGTGTGTGTGTGTGTGTGTGTGTGTGTGTGTGTGTGTGTGTGTGTGTGTGTGTGTGTGTGAGAGAAATGCTGTGATTTCCCCTAAACATGATTTAGTTCACCTGGTGTCAGAACTTGAGCTCCATATCCTTTTCCTCATGACTAAACTTAAGCCTGAGACACTTCAAGGAATCGAGCATTTATAGCAGATGTTTATACAGATAGATTTGCTATACAAAGAATCTCTCAAGCTCACAAAAAAAATCCCATTAGCAGGGAAGGCTCTGCAGGGAGAACTAATCCCCCCCTTGATAAACACATGAACATTAGATCTATAACACCAGTTAAATCAATAACACCAAAAAACTTAGCACATAAGGAGGAGTCTTGGGTGTTGGAGGGAGTTCTGGCAGCAGACAACGTTGGCATGTGCCTATCGGTAGAGTCAAGTTGCAGTCAGACCATGTGGAGTGGCAGGAGGGATAGAAAACAGCACTGGAAGGGTTGTAAACATGAACTGCAAGAGCTAGCCGAACAGCAGTGCATAAAGTCAGAAGTTATGCAGCATTTTATCAAATATGTTACTGTCATTTACATCACTGTCCTCATTGCCGCTTAACAGCATCCTTTCTAATAAAACGGGCCTCGCAATTTCGTCTGTCAGAGTTCAATCTGATTGGACGCGGATAAATTCAGAACTGGAAGCATATTTGTCTCGCCCGCTTTCACATAGAAATGAATGGAAAGCGAACTCCAGTCTGACTGCACCACAATAGTGTGATGTGTCAGGTAATGATGGCCACGCATGGATATCATTCAACGTAATTAATCAGCTGATAGCCACACGACTGAACGAGCCGATGATCAGGACGCATGAATGAAGCAGCTGATGCAAGAGCGACTTCACCGACGATACGCTTCACGTCTAGTGGCCCCTTTGCCAATGAATGAGCTCTTTTCAATGGTTTTAAATAATCTGACCTTTTCACATGCACAGCAGCCGTAGCTGGCATCATACTGAATCAAAATGATAGCCAGAGTCGTATTGATATTCTATTTACCAAGCGAGGAAAAATAATGAGTGGCTATCAACTGAAAGCAGAAGTGCAGGGCAACAACAATCATAATAGCAAACTCTCTTCATTTGTCAAAAATCGATCTAGTTTTGTTGTCGCGACTCTTGACACACATTACACAAACCTCCAGTTGTTCTTGGCTCAGTAAGAAAGACCTAAGTTATTGAACCGCTTCCTTTTTATTCCTCAATAAGGTGTGCACTGGGTTAAAAAGCAGAGAAAAGATATGTCCTGTTCTGTATAATGCACAGAATATATATATTCTGTGCAGCATATCAACCGTAGTTTGATCAAATAATTCTGTCTTTAACCATTCTGCAATGTACTGGTGTGGTTTGATTGACATCAAGGATTATTTAATTCGTAGTGCTCACAAATGTAGATTAGACCGCCGCATACTATAATACAACATGTGTGAGGTCATAAATCATCTGATATTCCCTAATTATTTGTGTCTGTGATGAGAAAAGCCCTGCGACAGTCTGACAGCCCGTCAGTTTTGACAAATCCAATTACATTAGTGAAATGATAACTTTTTGGAAGAAGGTGTTTTGATCTTTTCCCCGCTGAAGGCCTTTTGGCTAGAACACGTAGGATTTGTTAAATGTTCCAAAACACTCTTGAATAAAATCTTATTTTGATATTTCTATACAAAGAGATGTTGCCATAGTACCTTTCACACTTGCCTATCTAGCCACCGGCGATGAAAGAAATAACACCGGTTGTGTTTCTGTTTATGGCATGCTGAGACGCTGGATATCAGCCACTCATTTCAACTCATTTCATTTTCTAGGAATGGCAGTTTAGTAGTGACTGCAGCTAGAAGAAAGAGAAGGAGGGTCGGATGCATCACAGCATGACTTTGGAAACCTCACTTCAGTTTGTTAAAGTTGAAATAGATATTTTTCCTTGTGAAAAAGCAATTTTGTTCTCTGATCATTTCTTGAAATAAAACGTCATTACTGAGCAAATGAAATTGAAGCAAATAAAATTGAAACAAGTAATGGGTTGGTGTCAGCGCAGATGCTTTGAGCTTTACTTTATCTACTATTCCCAGACTGTTGGTGTGTGAGTAAACCACAAAGAAGCTGCTGTTTATTTATGCATGATGTTGCATTCTCTTTGGTTGAAAGGAGGAGACAAAAAAAACAACAACAGAGTGGCCGACAGGGCTGTCAAAAGCTGCAGGCGGGGAAGAAACGGAGAAACTCAGCTTCATACGCTAACTGGCATTTGGGGTGAAGAATAAAAGGTTTTCATGAGCATGCATGTTTCTCCATATGACGACTTTGAATATGAAATCTCTTTATGTCGGCTGTCTTTGTATAATGCGTCCCGACCTCCTTTTACCCCTCTGGCTACAAGCCCTTGAGTAGGACGGATGAAAAGAGCAATTGTGAAGTATATTGCTCGAGCAGCGAGAGAGGTGAAACTCACCTGACATGACGCGTCGTTAAGATCTCGTTGGGACGCGTCCACCAGCGGAGACAAGTCCCTCTTTCAGGGTCTCCCCTCAGAACAGTTGCCGGGTGTGCCGATGGCTGCCTATGAGGGAAACTCACTGCCGGTCCAGTGGAAGTTTTTTGGCAGGATGGTGAGAGCATACTGACAGAGTTGTGAAATATCTCACCGGGCCTCCATTAACGCTCTGTAAAGACATGAAAACAAATGTAATATTACCAGAAGTTTGACTTTGCGTTTCATCATTTATTTATTTCTTTGTCAAACTTTTTTTAATTCCTGTGCTTGCTTTGCTAATTGTTCATGAGAACTGACTCAGGTTGATGGGCAGCTTACTGGTTATTGTAGATTTACTGTGTCACGCCAATAATGGCGGTAATTGTACTTGGCTGCCTATTTTCCGCCTTCACACTGTTTTGTTTTGTTTTTCAAATCAAATAACAATTTATAGTTTAATGCATTAGTTGAGCTTTTGAGCAGCCTGGTACCACGGTCGTCCAAACCGAGTAGTAAAGATGGATACTTTTCATCTTATTTTTCCACAGTGTCTAGGCCATGTTTGAAGGAGGTTTAGCTTAGACTGTCTCGTCTGCAGTCTGCTGTCTCGTCTGAGTGTCTCCACTTATATATATTGGAGACAATATATTCTAACAGGCTTCTTGGTTCTTTTTGTCTGGTAGCCTGGGGAATAAACAAGAAGACATTGGAAAGACAAAAACATTATAGTCAAATCACAAATGTTGATGCACTCTTTTGTCCTTTCAGTCTGATTCTCCCACTCCTTTCTCTCCTTTTTATATAACCAATACTCCACTGCATCTATTAAGCTGTAATTTCACAACCCTTTCATTTGATTTCAGCCCAATCTCTCCGTCTGCCCTGGCTGAGCTACTGGAACTCCAGGAAAGTGGACACATCTCCTCTTCGGTTGCCAAGCAGGTCAGTCAGCTGCACAGACCATGCAATTATCCCCTTCTATCTGTCACTCAATACTGTACACACACACACACACACACACACACACACACACACACACACACACACACACACACACACACACACACACACACACACACAGGCTAGTGTTTGTTTGTGTTCTGGTTTCAGCTGCGTCATCCTGGTTTCTCTTCTCTCAGGTGTTCCAGGAGATGTGGAGGTCATCGGGTAAGACGGCCTCTCAGATCATCCAGGAGCAGGACTTGGGTCTTGTTAGTGACACCACACAGCTGCACAACATCTGCCAGAAGGTGGTGGACTCACACCCTGATGAGGTGAGGGCTCAAATGCAAATCCTCACTTATAATTATATATTTTTTTCTTTTGCATGTTTTAGATGACTTGTGTTCGTTGTGCCTCTCTGTAGGTTCACGCCATCAGAAACGGAAACAAGAAAGTTCTGAATAAGCTGATGGGCCTGGTTCAGAAAGAGACCAAAGGCCGAGCTGACCCAGTTCTGGTGAGGGCAATTTTACAAGAGAAGACTTCATGATTTGTCCTGCAAGACCCAAACGTCACAGAGTCAAATCACGGCGAATGTGGCCTTCGTGAAAGAAGAACGGCATGACAGCGATGTTTGTGTGAAAATGTAGAGTAATCATGTCCATGTCACACGGCGATACATGGTACCTGGTCTCGGGTGGGTTGATAAAACTGTTGAATATTGATTGAGAGGTTGATATTTTTGTAAATACTGAACAATGTTTTCATCAAACAACAACCATTATCTTCCATATTTAAGTGTTATAAAAGTAATAAAGCTTTTCTGATTAATGCTCTCTGTGGCAGTGTGTCGGGTCATTCATGAAGCCAGAGTTACAGAAAATACATGTCATATTTTTAACAGGTTATAAATTTGAATGAGAATAGCATGTAAAAAAGAAAAGGTAATTGCCTCCTGAAAAATGATGCATCTTAATTAACTCATTAAATATTTAATTGAAATGGTCTGCTTCGGAAATAAAGCTTGTGATTTCAACAACAAATTCCTCCAAACAGTCCTGCATATAATTCAATATAAACCTTTCAATAAACTTAATGTGCCATTGGCAACTGCCATATTGGCAATTATGGTAATTTGTGAGGCCTGAAAAATCACACAGGCAGAAGATGAAATTGCTGACATGACATATGTTGTTGTTTTTTTAAATCAAGATGAAACGGTAACCCTGAGACAGCTCAGACATCCAGACAGGAGAGCGATCAATGAGCTCCCTCTTGTGGCTGAAGCACTTAACTTGTCTTTTTAATAATATCTGTAATATGGTGCATTAAATCTGGATTCTCTCTGGCATTGCCATCTTCATCTTAATTGTTTCAATGCTTAAATGTCCTTTTTATATCCATCTGTGTCTTCTCATCTACAGCTTCTCTTGTATGATCAGTACACACAATAGTGACCGCTACCTGACCTCAACAGTTTGCATTTGTACCCTCAGTGCAGTTTACTTATATGTAGTGATTTAAAGCAAGTCTTACTTTAAAAACGAAATAATTCCCAACATTTTTGCATATTTCCTGCAGTTTATCCATCATTGACATACGTTCATGCTGCTTTCTTAACACTTTAGCAAAGAGATGTTAATCCTGTGCATTTAGTACCAATGATGAAGTGGATATTTACGAGCTGTTAAAAGGTTGCTTCAAGCTCATGTGTCCACTCGAGAACAAGACCTACTCTGTGTTCCAATGTCCATACTACCATACTATTTAGTATGCCAGAAAAAGATTTAGTACTTCCAAATGTCAAAAAAAAAAAAAACAGGACGTTCTGCTACATCCAGTCGCATATTGCGGTATACAAGCCAGCATCCTTTTCTGGCTATTCTGACCCACAATTCTTTGCGCAGGAGGTATATGAGCAAGAGGGTCACAGTTCAAGGTTCCATATTATAAGGCAGTAATGCGTCCCACTTGAATGCATACTGCATGCAACAGTATGTCCTTTGTAAGGAGCTGCAGTACGTACTGAAAGTAAAAAGAAAAAGTATGTGATTTGGAACACAGCTCTAGTTCTGACCGAAGTCTCTCAGGGGGAAGGGCTGTCTGGAAAGGAAATGTGTATTAAATGAAGACGTCAGAACAAAACAGCCACAAACCACCTCTGGCACAAAGGAAAGAATGTATTGATCGTGTCAAGTGAAGCAGTTGGCTTTCTGTTTTGAAAACCTTGCTTTTTTTTTTTTTTTTTATAAAAGAGTACAGGGGGTAAAAGTCAACAAAATACGTGCATCCAGTTTCATTTACCAGAAGTTGACTTTATTGAAGGAGGCATGCCTTTAGGTCTTGAACAGAAAACTGAGGCCGAATGGTGTAAGAAAGGTTGAATCTTTGGAATAAAAACCCACTGAGGCAGAAACTGGTCTATAATCTTGGTCATAACACCCGTCTTCATGCCACAATGCTGCTAAAACAGAGATTGTTCTACTGTGCTGAATGAATCTGTGCTGGTTGAGTTGTCTGCAGTGACACCGTAGTATGAAAAACGCTGAGTGCTCAGCAACATTCTTTTACCAGAGAGAACTACTTATTTAACCACTCTGAAAAATGTCTGTGATTGATACAAATATACAATTCCAAGCCATTTTTGTACAAACAATAGGAGTACACAATAGACCACACTGCATGATCTATTGCAAGTAGACACTGAATGGATTTAAAGAGGAACAAAAACACACAATCCAGACTTTAAGACTAAAGTTAAACAATTCTTTGCCTTATTAGCTGGACATATGAGATGATGATCAACAGTGTAATTTTATAAGTTTTTATACTTTGTTAGATTTTGTCTAAGCAGTCCATTGTCACAGTAATAATGGAGCCCTGAATAAACAGTTCTAATCATTTCCGACGTATTTTTCGACATCAAATTCTATTATTTCTTTCAAATATTTTCTATTTCCCAGGTAAATGTACACATTATATCAAGTGTATCTTTATATCACGTTGTGTTTTTTTTTTTTTACTCCTAGAAAATTTGTTTGAAACAAACATTGTCTTCTGTGGAGGAATAATGGGACGGAACAAAATATGTTGAACGTCACACTTTCCTTTACCCTTATATAATGTAATAATCCATTCCTGTGTAAATCCATTCGAAATCAGGCAATAATGTGAACAAAAATCATAATTTAGGCACTAATTATGAAGTATTTCTGTCCTGGTAAATTCATATAGACAGCAGAGGCATGATTTGTAACAAAATATATCTCTTGTATTTTCTCAATTTAACAACCATGTGAAATACCTGGACTAAAACAAAGGCGATGCCCAACAGTTAACCGTTACAATGAGAGACGTTTTCCAACAGATGCAAAACTACGAAAAAACGACTTTCCTAGCAGTGATATGAGACTTATCACAACTACTAAACCCTAAACAATTCCTAAATAGAACATGACAAACCATAACAACTAGCCTTTAGCATAACCACTTGAAAAAAATGTATGGCGATAGAAACTCTTAAATACCCCTTCCCACTCTAAAAATATCTAATTATACCCAAAATATCCTTGATTTGCATAGTGTCCTGCGTCATTAGAACTTTTCTTTCTTACAATATGTACATCATAAAGCATCACTAAAGTAAGGCTAATTAAATATAGCATGAATAATTCTGGTTTTGGAGGTCAGGTCTAGAGAAGATGTGGAGCCCATTGATGTGAGAAACTAGGGCATTGTAGAAAAACCGCTTCACCCAAAGGCTGTTAGAGAACGTGCATTAAAAAAAAAAAAAAAGACTCCTGAGGTACCGTCATGAATTAACAGAAAAACACCAAAACAAAAGTACATCTAGACAAAAGTGACCCACCTGTTTTGCCCAAAAGAAAGTTGTCGTGTAACAGTTTGCATAAGAAGTTTGGATGTGTGACGATGACGGCCCTGCTGCCAGTCGGCTCCATCAGTTAATCTTCAAATTACATTTTAATGCTGTTATTCAAAGGCTTGCCCTCTGAAAGGGGGCAGAGGCAAATATGGTGTGTAATCCTACGGCCAAGAGGCAGCAGCCCTCTGAAAAGCCACCTGAGTATTTAACAGAACCACACTGAGCAGCGACATTCAGAAGTTCAGATAAGGGCTGATGATTGCTTCAAAAACATTTGCTGATTTTGCTAAAATCTTTTCTCTACAGTCTTTGGTTGGTGGACCTGGAGCTCGCTCTTAGGAGCATTATCGGCTGGTGCAGGCTTCAGCTAACAGCTCAAAGTTCACCCCTCCTTCTTCTGCCAAACAGAACTTTACAGAACTAGAAAAATGAAATTAAAAAGTAATATAAATTGATTATCTTTGCTTAGGAAAAACATAGCTATGACTTTTTTTTTTTTAATAGTTGTATAAAACTAGGATCTGAGAGGTTTCTTCATCAAGTAGTACCTGAAAAAGACCAGAAAAACATTGCTTAAAAAAATAAAAAATAAAAAAAAAAGAAGTCTTTATACGTTTATAAGTCTCAGAGTTAAACTGGACTCTACTGGGACACAATCACTCTTCCATAGGAATGTAGGATAAGATTGAGTGCTCTTGTGCAATAGCAGCCAGTTCTTTGAGGAACTCCGTGAAGAGGACGGTGGAGAAGACTTCTGTCCGATCCAGAGAGATGGCTTTGGGTTTCGGTGGCGGCGAGCTCTTCAACATCCTTCCCGCCTCGCCGTGGGTGGAGCTTCTGCTTTCGTCTGAGAACATGAAAATTTAATGAGTAACAATGACATAATGAAAACAAATCATGTATAAGCATGAATACACTCTGTGCCATGCATGACTTGGAACTGTAGACATTTTGTAAACATAATATATTCCTCTGCACTGTTTATAAATAATTTCAGCCAGAAAAGTGCTGCTTTTTTTTATTTTTTTATTTTTTTTTTTTTTAGAAAAAACATGTACAAGAAGTGGGTACCCCTGGTAACCTACTGAAAAATTCCCTTCATAGAAAATTCTGTCTCTTATCTGTCTGCAAACATACTTCCAACAAGTTTTTTTTGTAGCTTATACAACTCTCAAACCACGGGGAACCTAGTTCAAAAACAGGCCTGACGCTCCAGGGTTGAGCTGAGACTGTTGCTCAAGTGCAACATCACTTAAGAAAATCAAGTAGAATTTATTATGGTTCCCAACAGACACGGCCGATAACGAATGCAGATGCCGTTTTGAACTCGACCCATTTTGTAACGGCACATTTTTGATATCGAGGAACTCAACAACAGTGCAGAGTTTATATTCTTGTCATCAAAAACAATAAAAACAATGCTTAAGCTGTTAAGTTTCAACTGTCGTACTGAAAATACATTATAAAAAAAAAACCATTTGTTTGTTTTGTAACACTATTGATCACAGTTTGCTATAACACATACATACATACATACATATATATATATATATATACATATATACACATACACATACATATATATATATATATATATATATATTGAGATATACATCTCAAAAATGGCAAATACATAGGAAAATGTGTATTATTATCATTAGTGATGATAAAGATAAAGATTGATTGGTGGTTGATGTCAATATGGTCAAAAATGTGTTGAAATTCCGTCAAGGTGTTCCTGAGATATTGCGTTCACGAATATGGACCAGCCAACGGACTACCAGCCCCTCTAATGTTCACCGATTAAAATATTATATATTGTTTGTTACATCCGTACAAAAAAAACTGTGTAAAAATGACAAGTTGTGATTTTAACCACGCCTCTTCTCATCTCAAAATGTCAAACTATTCCTTTAAATGTTGCAGTAAAACCTGCTTGGATTTCAAGTCTGAATTGAAAATGAATGTTTTGAACACTTTGCATAATACTTGCATGCATTGCATAACTCATACTGTTATAGAGCTATCTGAGCACACAGATTCCAGCCATAGCTGGCGTGGACACAAACATTCCAGATGTGGGTGTGTCGTCACCTGCAGCTATGAAGGAGGTCTCCCTGGCCAGCAGCCAGTGTTGGGCGGCAGTGATCAGCTCTGGAAAGTCTTTTCTGGTGGCAGCCTGCTCTTCTATCTGGTTCTTCACGATGGCCAGGACCTGAAGGAGAAACACAGAAAAGAAACGGAGGATTACTGCACATTCACATCTGCAGTGTTTGCACTGATGTAATTAAAGCTAGAATTAAGTTTTGGTTGTGGTATTTTAGAAAAGAAAAATTGCTTTTATTTGTTGAAATTCTATTTACATCCCCATTTCAATCAATAAATCAAATGAGCTGACAAAAAAAAAAAAAAAAAAAAAAGCGATAAGGAATGCACTCTGCGTCACTGGAGCCTTCTACAAGCTGCTAGCTTGACAGCTGTGAGTACTAACAATAGCACTGTTCGTTGTTTACGCTTATAATGATGGTTTTGGGCGAGAGGCCTGAAGGGAGGGGCTGTCAGAGTTGTCAACTTGGCAACTTTCTCACTAGATTTAATGACTTTATGAGCTGGTGCTGCTCGTTACTTTCATTGGAAGAGTTGGCGACACTGGTAATGTTTTTTAGGTTGGATACTTTTAGTAATTTAGTGTACTCTTGCTGGTTTCTCTAATGTTACCGACCCAAGCTTTAATAAAACCAAGCAGCCCGATTGTATTGATAAAGAATCTCTTGTTCAGCAGAGAGAAAACAAGAAGCTTTACTTCATTTTACTCAAGAGCAGCTACAGAACTGCGCTCAGATTACAAACTTTAAATCTCACTTTTGAAAGGTCAACTGCAAGTTTCAACATCTTTCAGCGACGCAACCAAACCCAAATCATTTGCATTCCTTGTCTTCATTCTGTCGACTTGATGGTACACGCGCCTCAAGGGAAGGAGGGGAAAGAAAAGCCTTACTCCTGCCTGCACATGCGCACACATGCACACACATGCACACACATGCACACACATGCACACACATGCACACACAACTCATCGGTTTTACCTGGTAGAGGGAGCGAACAGTCGGCTGAAAGACTAAGTTGGTGTTGAGAAGGAAGGAGCGCAAGAGGGGCTGAGGGTAGGCCGCCAACTGGGCCAGGATGCCCGTCAACAACAAGTTGACGTGAAGCGTGTTGCTCTGCATGTTCTCCAGACGAGACAGCAGCACACTGACAAACGGACCTGCAGGAAGAATAATCATAAACAGCATTTCAATTGTGCGGTTTTGGTGATTAATGACGCCGCTGCAAAGAAATGAAGATTTCCCTTACACTTACCGGTAAAAGGTGCCGACTGCTTTCGCCCTGCACTTCCGCTGACAAACTTGGCACCAAATGGTGATTGCAGTTTCTCTGGCTCTGGTGTCTCAGCAGAGAAGGAGGTGAAATCCATCTCCTCGTCCTCCTCGTCCTCCTCTGCAGGCGTGACAGGCTTCTTCAACTCTCCATCAGGCTTGACCTGTTTTGCACCTGCTTTAGTGTCCAACGTACGAATGAGCTCCTCATACTGAGCCAAAAGGTCATCACCCGACTCGGCAGCTGTGGTGTTTTGGGGGTGGGAATTACAATCTGGCTGACCTTTGGCCTTTGTGTCCAAGGTATTTTTATCAGCCATCCCAGATGTTGGAAGTGTTAAACTGAGTCCATTTTTTAGGGGAACCTCTGCGGATCCCAGTTGGGTTTCTTTCGATTCAGACCTGCTGGGTTTGAGCTTACCGCTTTCAGTATCTCTGGTGTCTTTCTTGGCTACGAGATCGTACACCATGACGTCGTCCTGGAACTCGTTTTCCTCAATATATGAACCTTGTACAAGCATGACGGCTGTTTTCCTCATCTCCTGGATGTGCTTTGGGGGCTCCTCAGGAGGCCGCTGTGAACGTTTAGTCTCCACAGGAGCCTCAGCGGTCTGCACCAGGCACGCGTCGTAGCTATCATCCCACTCCAGCTCCAGCTGGATGATGGAGGGCGGCTCTGTATTCGGCGGAGGGTGCGGCCGAGGCGCTAGCGGCTGCGGAACTCGCTTCAAAGCCATCTGGGTTTGCCTACTCTTCAGCACCGGCTCCTCGAGGACGCCGGGCTGGTATTTCTCAGGAGGGGGGTCCTCGCCGTCGTACCGGGCTGACCAAACCTGGCAGGCCTGAATGCAGCTGCTGATGCTCAGGCGGGCGTCGTAGAGGTAATGAAGATAACTGACATCCAGGTAGATTTCTGAGCCGATGGTGCAGGAGTTACCGGAGCCATCGTCATCCCCTAAGAAGCTCTCCCTTTCCTCTGGAAGAGGAAGAACAGATAGGAAATGTTGATAAAAGCTGACGTGCAGCGCCTCAGCGCAGCGTTCATGCGGTTGCAGAACTAATGAGTTTGACATGTAGCTACAGGGGGTAAAGTGATGTAATACAGCGAAACAGCAGGAGATCTCACTATTTGATGGAATACTCATAAACACTCATAAAATCCCTGTTATATGTCCCAGATAAATGCGCATCAACACCTTGCACTGTACTCAAAACCATGTTTGCACAGATTTAGAAAATGTAACGTTAATAAATTATACTATTTATTATTATTGGGTTTTAGCACTCTTACTGCTGCAGTTAATGACTTTACATTTTCCTCCCGACCGTCTGTTCGGTTTGTTTTGTCTGCACACCACTATTTCTGAGGTTATAACATGCACTCACTCAGATGGGGTTATGAATAGTAAAATCTGCTGGACGAATTCGCTTTGCAGCGCATTTGAAAGGAACGAAAACAAAGACACGAACAAAGATTACAAACATTTGTAAAAGCGGATCACAAAAACGGCTGAAAAGCAGTCATTCGTTTTGGCTTTTCTATAGCACATCCAGTACTTTAAGAAATCAAAAGTATTAAGTAGTGTCAAAGCATCACAGCTGAGCTCAACCTGAAGGACACCTCAGCAGAGTGAATGCCTTTTCAAGGCCTTAAAAAGGGTTGAAGGGCAACACACTGTGTCACCCTGCTTCCCTTTGCAATTCAGTTAGAAAAATAATTGGCTTTTTTTACATTATAAGCCAATGTACTGCTTAAAAGGATCCTTCTAGTGTATTACAACTTGGGTCTTCTCTTTGTAGTTTTTGATTGTTTAGATAAACCAGTTGGACCAGCTGCATTATCTTGTCTCATTGGACATCAATGTCTCCATGTTCCCAGATCGAAGCAGTTACTTTGGCGAGTACAATCTTATAATAACCCATTGAAATGATTAAATATTAAATTAGCAAAAATTAGATCGAAGCTGTAATAAACCAGACAAACGTGTCTTTTAACATCCCGTAGTTCTTACCCCTGGCGCTGGTGTTGTTGGGAGTCTCTGCACCTTTGGAAAAGAGGATGGAGTCCAGCTGTCGGAGAGGCGGGGGGCTGCGATCAGGGGAGCAGCAGGACGGCGTTAATGCCAGGATCTTGGCTGCTGACACAGAGTAGCAGTCCCTCTCCCCAACAACACGCCTCTGACTCAACATCATGTGATTACAGGGGATCAGGTACCTGGGGAGGCAAAAGGGAACGGATCCTGTTAGGAAAACCAGCGTGAGCACGAAACACAAATCTGCACGGTGGGAGGTAGAAATGTACAAGCTCATGTCGTAAACCAATTAGATGTGTCCTGCTTTCATAACGGGGATAAGTCTGCGTGTGTGTGCCACTCACCTCAATATGAGCTGCAGCATCACATCTTCACAGTATAAGCCAATGAGGGTGCGGAAAAGTGCCAGGGACACAGTGCCCAACTGCAGAGTTAAAGCACATGACAACAACTGAGGATTTTTACACTACTGCTGAAACTTTGGAAGTTAGTCAAGAAACAGTAATTCATTGTAATGATTAGCCTAGAGACGGTCGAGGATTGAGAGATTTTTGTAAAATATATATTTTTTAGTTTTTTTACAACAACATGACTACTTAATAAGTTATTAAACTTCAAAGGTAAAAGCAAACAGGAAAATAGCTGAAATGTGGAATATTTGCATGTTGGTCAATGTTTAATTTAGCTCAAGGTATGTTTGTTTATTTGTATACTATTGTTTGAAAATAAACAAACTACACTAAACTAACTAACATCTTTCACTGAGTTGCAGGTGTGCCAAGGCTGACTGTTAGCAAACACTGGAGGAAACTCCCCGAGACATTTACACAGCAATGCAAAGAAGCCATTACTTATTCATGTTCATGATTTGAACAAGGTGTGTCAAAATATCAATTGTTTAACTAACGGGATGATGTCACTGCAACTGAGCATCACCATGGCAACTTTGCCAGCTTTTACTGCTGACATTTACAATTTCAACAAGGGTCCAAAAGTGCCTCTGGGGTTGTTTTCCTGGAGTTATTAAAAATGAGTCACGCTGTTTTTGAGTGTAATGTGTGTTTTTAAGACTAAACATGTACAGAGGTGTTGTTGGCAGTTCGCTGGGTTCGCTCTGTACCTGGAACGGCGTGTTGATGCGGCTGACCAGAGTGTCTAAAATATGGACGCTCTCATGTCGGTGCAGGAGGATGAAGGAGAGGAAAGTCTGCAGCAGCGCCGGCTCAGACACAGTCCTCAGGAAGAGGTCGAGGTATGCTGTGGTGGTCATCACCTCTTCCAGGGTCAACTTAACGGAGGAAGAAATCATTAGTCAGTCAGTCAGTTAGAATGTGTGTTAGTGCAAATACAATAATTTGCATACTGTAATTCTTGAGGTCTGCACGAATAAAAGCAAACGGGACAATTGTAAGTATTTTTTATTTTAAGCTTTATTTGGACAGGATTTAATTTGCTCAGGGAAGGTAGGCAATCTTTTTAGGCTTTCTTGCCCTCAAGTTAGATTCACAGACTGTAAGTTATGTGAGAAGTGGATGTAGTCACCGTGATGTCACCCATTGGTTTGTGGACTGTTGTTTTGAAGCATCAAATTTGGCAATTTGGTCTTCGCCATCTTGGTTTTTGCAACCAGACGTGACATGAGAAGGTGGAGCTAAGTACAACTGAATGCTGGATAAGAAATTTTTAGGCGACCAAAAAGCTTATAACTAAATAATAAACTGAAAACACACTGTGAAAGGGTTAAAGTCGTAACACAAAAACATGGACAACTCCCACATCAGACAACTCTGTGGTAGCGACCTGTCAAGCATACGCTGCTTTATCGTCTATTTTACTCTAAATAGGGTCATAATTTACAAATGAACATCATGCTGTATTGAAGAGGACTTAAAACTAGCGATTGAGAGAATTAACTCATGTTTACAATGTTTACTGCGGTAATAAATCAAGTGAGAAGTAGAGCCATTTTCTCATAATATTCTAAACCATAAGAGGCCTTTTTACAACCACAGGAGTTGCCCCCTGATAGCCAGTAGAAATAATGAAAGTTTAAGGCACTTCTGCATTGGCTTTTCAGGGTTAGGTGAGAAGATGGACTCTGATATGAGAGTGGTATCCATCTTCTCATTTCCCTCGCTCTCTTTTCCAAAATGTCAAACTACTCCTTTAATTCGATAGGTGTAACTTTTAACCCCCTCCCTCAGTATTAATTACAGTAGGAAATTCCCTAAATATATTGGTCTTCCTTTTATTTATGTCTCATCCAGACACACAGAATTGCATTTCGAAACATGATTTTCCACCTTCTGTTATTTTGTGATCAGTAGGAGCATTACTGCATACTTGTCAAAATGAGGCGTTAGATGGAGGTGAAGAGGAGTACCAACCTTGTGGAGAGCGGGTGCTAGGACAGGCACAAGGAATCCGTTGTAGATGTAGCTAACCAGCTGGTCTCTGATATCTGGGTGGGCCACCTGGGAACAGTCACACATCAAGTCAAGAGTGCAGTCAAGCAGAAGGTTGCAGCCATTTACCACGTGTGCATAACCCCTTTAACCGTGTAACCTCGTAAATGTTTCACGTGGCAGAGAGCCTTGCGAGTGTGTGTGTGTGTGTGTGTGTGTGTGTGTGTGTGTGTGTGTGTGTGTGTGTGTGTGTGTGTGTGTGTGCAGCCTCGTCAGTCGCCACATGTTTTCACCTGAATTACAGCGTTGCAGAACTCCAGCGAGTTGAGAAACTGGACGAGGGACGGCATTTGGAGCCAGTCCTCTTTGTGCAGGCAATGCCAGTCCGCACTGGGAACCTCCAGCTTCGTGGGCAGAGACGAGTACAGGCCGCTCAGCCCTGTGGCCAGAACCTGAGGAGAGAGACAAGTCAACATCAAATAAAATGTTACCGTACTCTAGATACAGTCAATAGCTGATTTGGGTTTTCACTAATCCTCTAAAATATGTTGACTTTGGTGATCCTCTGACTTTTCCTCTCGTGTCACCGGTTTTGAGTGAAACATTCTTGACAGCTATTGGACGGATTGCCATGCAATTTAAAATGTGGATGACCACAGGATGATTTGCTGTAACTTAGATTTTTGACTTTATATTTTAGCATCATCATCAAGACAAGATAGCGTTTTTGGTTTTTGACTAAATACCTGCTAAAGTAAGAGCTAAGAACATCCCTTTAGTGAATGGGTAAACATTACATCATGTTAGCATTGTCATTGTGTTAGTATGTTGACATTAGCATTTAGCTCAAACCCGCTAGCATGGCTGTAGACCAGTAACTACAGAGCTTCCGTCTATACAAGAAGATGGATGTTAAAAATTTGTCAAAGCAGTTTGTCATCAAGGTGTTTTTAAGAAAATGTTTTTTATGATAAACTAATACCTACACTACATCGTGAAACATGTTTTACCTGTACTTTACTGTAGGAAAAAAAACACTGTGCTGCAAACCTTGTGATGCATAGAGACTAATGGAAAATAATTTGACATAAAGTGATAACAGAGAGAATATTATGAAAATATTCTGGAATTCATTAAACATTAATGAGGCAGTGTTTGGCATAAACAATATATCTTTGGCTGTCGGTTTTTCTTTCGGCTTCACACAACAGATTTATAACCGTTTTACTGCTCACTGCAATTCAAAATACTTTTGTAAATCATTTCTTCTTTTCCATTTTGATAATGTAATGCAGATGTAAACACAGCACTGCAGCAGCCTTCAGTACATATCAGCCACCCAGCTCCTCTTCAAACAGCATATATATGGATTCATACCTCCTAAAGGTCAGCTCTATAAATATATTTGAGCAGCAATTACATTTTATTGCCTATAATTTCCCTTTCATGATTATGTGATAATTAGGTCACTAATTAATTCTGTAATGTCAGCAGGCTTTCCATGTAACAAACGGTCAGTATTAACATGATTCCTGTCTTTTCTTAGAGGTGTAATTTCAAATATTTAGAGGGCAGGATTTTAAAAAAAAAACAACAGAGTCTATGGCAGAGTAATTACACTGTAAGATGATGCATCATTAGTGTTGCATTGATGTATACATCCTCTATAGGATTATCCTTGTCGCCTGCCAGCGGAACCAATTCAATTCAGACTCCACTTGTTAAACTGGCATCACATCAAAAGCAATTTCTCATTGCGATGTCTGCAGCCGTGGGTAAATGGCATTATTTACATGGGATTATCTTGCATCCGTGCCTTAATCTTATGAATGCCAGACATTTGTAACACTCAATGAGATGGTTTAACCTTGCTTAAAGTGGCTCCATGAATTCATCTGCATATTTTTTGCCTGATTATTACGCCGAGGGTCACTGGATTCTGGGATTTTTTGAGTAGCTGTCAGATAATAAGAGTCAACAATTCCTAATACATAAAGGTTGAGTTTATTAGAAAAATCAAAAACAGAGGGGCTCAGTCTGAGGAGATTCACAGGTACTAAAATCCACCAGGTGAATGACTGCAAGAAGAAAAGGTAAAGGTAATTTGTCAGAGGGACTACCGGACAGAAGTAGGTATTCTCTGCGATGTGTTTGGCCACTCGCTCGTTCTCAGCAGACAACGACATGATGAGCAGCAGTGCATCTCTGGCTTGCTGGCCCACTGTGCCCTCCCTGTGGATGAAGGGGATGAGCAGGGAGAAGATGAGGAAGTTGGTGGCTCCCTGATCCTCGCTGGTGTGGAAAAACAGCTCCAGGATTGAGGGGTCCTTCGCCAGAACGCAACACAGCTGGTTGAGCAGCAGCACCAGCTCGGCTTCGACCTGTGGCGCCGCCGTGCCCGAGCAGGACGACAGCAGCATCATGAGCGGCCGCAGGATGGGCTTGTGATGCAGCAGGGGCTGGCGCGCCTGGCCCACCAGCATCTCGTACATCTTCAGCTGCTCCAGCTTCATGTCGTCCGTGAACTCCCGGCGGAGGCTCCACACGAAGAGACGCTCCATCACGTTCTCCATCACCACAAACTCCAGGATGGGGCCCATGGCGCCGACCTGACCGCTGTCTTCCTCCATCAGCAGGAACAGCATGTGCTCCACATAGTTCTGCACCGCGCTCGCCTCGTCTCCGGGGATGGGGCCGAAGCGAGGGCCGCCACTTGAGCCACCGCCGAGGTTGATGACACCGAGGGAGGACAGGGTGGAGCTGCTGCGCAGGGGATCATGCTTTTCTAGGATCTTCACCACCTACAATAACGGACAAGAGGACTGTTACTCAATGAAACACATTGTAACCCCATATCATTTGATTTTCATGCAAAAAGAACAGCTTTGCAGTAAACTTTGCAAAGAATACGCTATTATGCTTTGGCTATCATAAATGCATTAAAGTAGAAAGAAACTAAGCCATAGCTTGTAGAGTTGGATTGTATTTTAAAAAGCGCTACGAGATAAGGACGTTTTTGGTGGAAGGTTTTAAAAAAAGAACACAAGTTTTGGCAAAAAAAATAATCTGTAAATTCACTCAATGATGAGGCTTTTGTGAAAGACACATTTACCAGGTTTCTGTGGGTTAATATGTTTTTTGTGGTGGTCGACTCTTGGATTGGAGACGTGTGCTAAAGTGACACTTGAACACATTAGACACTTTTTTACAGTCTATATGACTGCATATGAATGCTCCATTTGATCAGCCTACACTTTCAACTGTATTTCCTTTTGGAAAGAAGAAATAAATTCAAAATGATAAAACAAAGTTCTGTTTGGAAGGGGACACATCTTTATTGTTGGACCACCCAAATGAATTCTACACTTGAGAAACACTGCTGTTGACTGATGGCCACCATTTTGGAGAACACAAAGTAAGGATTGACAGAAACTCAATCAACGAAATCCAAGAAAGAAGCAAATTGATTGCCAGGCTTTAAAAAGTGCAAAAAAGCACAGAATCAGTTTCCATTTTTGTTGACAAAAACAATCTTAAGCATTACCACTCACATAATGTAAAGTATACATGCTATACTATGAACACTTGACATATGGTACAAGTCAGTGTTGTTGTTTTTTTTGCTATAGCAGTTTTAATCTTGTTTGTGTAGACAGTGCTTGTATAGCATGTTTAATTAATACGAGTTTGTTAAAGGTAAAACCGTTCCCTTCTTCCTGACAGGTTAATCATCAACAATAATGGGGTGTAAACAGACCAGCAGCACAATACAGATAAACTCAGTTTGGTAGCACACAGTGAAACAGTCCTTTGTGTATCCAGTCCCTCCCTTGTGTGTCGGCTGCATGGAAACCAGAGTCACAATAATGGAGCCAGTGTCCCCGGCCTGACACTGCTGCCATGACAATAACTGGTTGTGCACAAGAGGGCTGGGCATGGCTGATGGAAACAAGAGAACACAGTTTGTACAGCGCTTTGGGGCCTGTGGCCCAGTGGGATCAGTCCAGTTCAAGCTCTCTGGCCAAGAAATAATTGTTCTTACTGGACATATAAAAGGAGTCAGATTATTACTGACACTATTAAGGTCAGTTGCAGACAAGGATAAAAAGGTGCACACGAGCTTGGGAGAATTTTGATTGCCTTTCGACGGCTCTCAACATTACGCACATCACTAGCGGTGCTAACGGCGCTAACGGTGCTAACGGCGCTAACAATGTGAGGGAGAACCGGAGGGTGGGTTCTACACTTCCGCGATTACGCTGTTGGTCAGAGCTTTAATATAGCAACAAACAACTATTTGACGTCCCAGCCGTCGCCATGTAGAGAGCTGTTGAGAGGCAATAGATTTACTCTGAATTCAGTATAGAGAACCTTAAAGGTTTGTTGACCTATGAGGCCTAGAATATGTGTATTATAAGCAAAGTAGCTGCTAGTAAGCACTCATTTTTGGTTACTTGGGCCAGAATAGCATCTCTAGTTCAGGGATGTGAAAGTGTTAGAATTGAAGACTTCAGATTTTATCATCACAGGCCACAACTGGCAGTATCAATCTGAATGGGGAAATTGAAAGTGCAGTATCTGCCACATCCTCATTACCAGAAGTCTGGTGCCCTTGAGCAAGGCCCTTTCCGCTCCAGTGGAGCCTTTCAGACTGGTAGTGGGGAGATTCCAGGTGTAAGTCTGTTAAACTCTTCGGAGCATGTCCTCAGTGAAACTTCCCATAATAAATAAAGGTTAAAAAAAAAAAAAAAACCACATCTACTGAAGTGAGAGTTCAGTTTTGATCTGTGTCAGAAAAATTATGAAAATACCATAATGTGTGTCATGTGTTTAACCCAAACCTGTACTTTAAAATACACTGATATATAGAATTTAGCATTTAAAAAGAAAAACACTCAAAAGAGATTGTCAGCACTCTTAATTATATTAATTATTCTGAGAATTGGGATGAAAAGATTGAATTTATCACGCTTAATATATGTGCTTTTATTCCAGTTGACAGATGCCAAAAAAGGAAATGAAACCACCAGAAAGCAAATTCACCTGAGGGACAGGAGCTTCGACAAGTCTAATTTAACTGAACTCTGATGTCTGAAGATGTACACTGGATGGGGGTGTTTCCACATGGAACTGAACACGCCACTAAACAGAAACACATTCATAAAATGTGGAATGTAAGGAGTCAGGGCAGTTTGTTCCTCGTCACTATGGCTCTTCACTGTCCTAAGTTAGAGATTGTTGTCAGCCACAGCAACAGAACGATCACTTTGCATGTCACAACAAACACAATGAGCTCAGTGAGGCCTGGAGAGCGGCAGATAAGACACAGCAAATGTACATAAACCTAATCTGCCAATGAAACAGACAGAGCTTCTTACAGAGGGACAAGGCCAATACTACTTACGACATGTTACTCGGATTTCAAGGTTTTCCGAACTGAAACCAAAGTCAAGAGCACTCTTATCGCTCTACAGATTAGCTGAGCGTGGAAATAAGACTCTGCAGGAGTGAAATTGTGCTGCCAGTTTGCCTAAAGCAAAACAAGCTTTAATCTGAACAGAAAGTTCTCATTCATAGTCAGGCCGGGACGAGTGAAGAAATAAGTGAAACTGTAAAAATCTAAAAAATACAGACCCCAGACTGACTTTAAGCATGAGTAAAAAAAAACAGCTACAATGGTTAGCCTACCATCATGTTCAGCGCCAAGTCTGTCACTGGACTCTACTGACAAGCCTGCTAAAGTTGGCGACCCACTACAACAGGTTTGTATTCAAAACAATAGGCTCACTTACAACACAGTTTTTCTACATCAATCTGAATTCACCAACCACAATAACAGATACATCCAGCACAATGCAAGTATAATTTATTTATTCCAACAAAACTAGAACCAAAAAGTTTAGCTACTGGATACAAGATGACACTATTCACTGAAAAGTTCACTCTCAGTGTTTATGTGCTGAAAGGTTTAAAGTTTCTACATCACACTTTTTGTGAGTGGTCCAATATGCAAGTTGTCATATTACTAAACCCTGCTCGTATGTGCACGTGTTTAACAAACTTTCCTCCTTCAGCTGATGAATTTGAAAACAGCCTTCTGCTGCACAAATTCTTCTTTACTACCTCATTGACAGTAGAAACTGACTCCAGAGCTTTCCCCACAGCGCTAAACTGCACTTATGGCCAGTGGAATATTGGCAGTGGGAGGCCGACTGTTTGGCTCTTTGCAGCAGCATGTGTCCCTGTTCACCACCGTGGGTCCTGGCAGCCAGTGAGGCCTCTACTACTCCTCCCACACTGAGACGAACAAACGTTACACAGAATGACACTGGCCAGACACAAAGGGGTTAGAAAAGTGTGTTGGTAACTAAGTGTCAGCTGCTTTAATGTCTGCATTGGTGTGTCAGTGTGTGGGGTCTGACCCTTCGTGGGGCTCACAGATAAATTAAGCTGAATTCCACAGTGGTTTTATTACATTTGACACCAGATACGCTTGTAGGGATTAGCTGTGCTTTAAGCTGTAGGACTCTTGATTTAGTGCCGGCGTTTACCTGAGACCAGTGGTTCTTGAACACAATCATGCAGGTCTCTGGATCCACCCCTTTTAAGACCAGAGACTGCCCTTCTGGGTTTCCATTGGCAACCATGGAGGCCATCACGGTGACCGGATCATGCGTGGGTTAAACCATGTCAGAGGCAGAAGGGGGACATTCCTGACTGCTTACTGGTGCAACCATAACCACAGGAGGAAGCATCATCACAGAGGACCTGAGGATGCAGGGGGGGGGGGAAGCAGATATGATTATACACAGAGCCACAAAAGGTTGATTCATAAAATAGCACCACAGACGCACTAATATGACTGGAGATTGTAGTGCATTTCTCTCCCTCTGCATGGCTAGACAGCAGCTATGACAGGTATGCAGGAGAGAGAACAATAACAGGCAAAGTCAGATGACCAGAGGAGAGGAGAGACGCATCTCGCTCCACTTTGGCTGCCGGCCGCACTCTGTACTTTCAGACTGAGATGTCAAATTGTTTTTGGACTACCTAAGACGCCCAAAGTGGATTCCTGCAGGCCCCCTGACATCACTCTCATAGCAGAAACATTTTTTGACATCAGAAGGCGAACGGCGACTGGGTGTGAACAACTCTGGCTGAATGTGGGGAGTCAGAGAGGGGAAAAGACAACATATTTAGGCAAATGAGGTCTGCTTTGCTTGTTTGCATAAAAAAAATATTATTTTAGTTGAAAATAGCCCGAGGGTAGCTTTGGAGATCAGTTCCAACACTCACATTGGCACCATGGAAATTTGGAAGGTGCCCACTTTTTACCCCAGAAAGGAACTATTTTGTTGCTTCCCTTGGAGAGGACATTCCTGGAAAGATTGACTCTGCTAAATAAGACAGAAGTTTTCTTTGACAAAACTTGGAACAGACTGGATAATGCGAGGAAAAAATAATATCAAGGTTGAATCCAGTTTTCTGCTAAACTGCAACATGTTTCCATGAACACGCCTGCACTTCAAGAGGAAGGATGTTAGGATGTGCCTTATCTGCCCGTGTTTCCTCCGCTTACAGACAGTGAATGTTTTCATCTGCTATCACTAGAAATTATATCACATGTATATACAAATCACAGTCATGTTCAACGGATCTTACACATAATCTCTCATAATGTTTACCCTGTTCACCATCTTGCCATGACATGTTAGTATTGTCATCATGCTAACTAGGGCCGTCCTCCACCAAAAAAAAAAAAAAAAAAAAAATAGTCGACTAATCGATTTAAATTGACAGATCTGTAAAACTGAGTTTCTCCACAACTTTAAATGTTGCGTTTACAAGAGCTGTGCTCATAAGTTTCTTGGATATAAGTCATTCAGCATGAAAAAAAAAAGTATTAAAAAAGACCAAAAAAGAGGGGGCAGCCCTAATGCTAACAGTTGCTAATTATCACTAAACACAAAATACAGCTGAAACTCATGGGAAAGTTTTGCAGATGTTAGGTCACAAACCAAAGAATCGGACAAATATAATTTAGATTTGGCCAAAACCTGACGATTGCACAAGAGGGAAAGACGTCAGATCAACAAAACCACTGGGATTCATCCTCTGGGCAACTTGAATATCTGAACCAAATTCCAAAGCAATACATCCAACAGATGTTGAGATATTTCACTCAAAACCACATGGCGGTCATAGTAGCGTCATCCTCAGGGTACCATGAATGTCTTCACCAAACGTCATCTAGACGGGGCGACTGTGGCTAAGTGGAGAGCAGGGCTGTCCTTCAATCAGAGTTCGATCCCCGGCTCTGGCTTCACTAGTTGCATGTCGATGTGTCCTTGAGCAAGACACTTAACCCCAAAATTGCTCCCATAGCTGTGCCTACGGTGTAGAAATGTGATAGAAACTGAACTGTAAGTCTCTTTGGATAAAAGTGTCTGCTAAATGACTGTAATGTAAAAGTAATGTAATCTAGACCCACCCAACAGATTTTTGATTATGGATCAAAGTGGTGGCCCCAACAACTGACTAACATCCCTGGAGCCGAGCAGCTAGCGATGCTATAAAGGACATGGCATGGTGTAAGTCTGTCCGTCTCTGAACACTAACACAACATCAGGACCGAGTTAAACACTCACACAACACAATGCATGATCATATGGACTCTGTCACCACGGGGGATCAACTGTAAAACACGCAGCAGCTGCATGCCACAACACAGAATCTGAGCCTCTAGCTCCTGCCCCTAAATGTGCCTCTCAGCCAATCACAGCTCGACCCCTTCTTTTGAATCCACTTTGCCCCAGTGAGGCAGAAACATCCCCACCAAGTTCAGGCATAACAAGGCACATAGTCAAACCTTCACCATCTGCTTTCAGTTAGAAGAGAGGTGGTTGGATTGTTGAGAAGGAATGTGTGTGTGTGTGTGTGTGTGTGTGTGTGTGTGTGTGTGTGTGTGTGTGTGTGTGTGTGTGTGTGTGTGTGTGTGTGTGTGTGTGTGTGTGTGTGTGTGTGTGTGTTTCTTACCTTTGCTGAACCATCTTTAACAGGGACACGTCGCTAAGCAGACGAGGAGCTCATTCTTGTCCTGTTGTCACAAAATAAAAAGAGGGATGAAGACATGTCAAAGAGAGGAGCAGGAAGTGAGTGTGCGTGTGAGAGGCCAGGCATGGTGGGAAGTGACTGGACATGAGTAAGCTTCTCCAAAACGCTTCTTGGACGGAGATGGAGAGGGAGGAGGTTACAAGGGGGGAGGGAGGGGAGAGCAGGGGGTGGGAGGGAGTAAAAAAAGAAAAAGGAAAACATAGTGAGAGAAAGTGTAGAGAGAAAGAGGAGGCGCAAGAAAAGTGACAGCGACAGTGTTTACGTGCATAAAAAGTTCAGAATGAACCAATGTTTCTGCAGGATTTCAACATCAAGATCAGACCCTGATGATCCCTCCATCGTGGGAGAATAACACCATTGTCTCTTCCAATTAGTGTTGTGATGTAATTGGCATCCTTCACAACAGTGAGAGGCCAACTGCTCTCTCCAGCAGTTACACCAAGCCATCGTGCGAAATCCTGTCACGTAATGCAGCAGCCGCAAAACTCTCACAATCTAGTTTTGAATCACACGTACATTAAAACACATCAATCATATAAACTCTGAAGTTTGATTTTTTTTTGGGCCGGTAACAATCTAAAAACGTTTGCCTGATATCACACAGAACGATCAATTCTTTACACTCAGTTTCCAGTCGACTCAAAACCGATGGAGTGGGCAGATTAAAAAAAGGTCTGGACCCCGCCTATAAAAAAATGTGGGTTTCTTGGAAAACATGCAATCTTTCATAAAAGCGTGACGTTGTGTAAACAGAGAGTGAGAGGGAGACAGATGGAGATGTGTGTGTGTGGGTGAGTGTGTTAAAAAGGAGAGTCATCAAACACTCATTTCGTTTTGCAGGCTGGTTTTGTGCCTCTCGATGGACTCACACTTGCAGTTTTTCTCCGAGGAGCACAGTACAGACGCCACCCGTGGAGATTTACATTAGCTTCAATGTAACTCGCAGGGACTCACTGTTCTTTTTTGCAAACAGACAAGCAATTTTAAGTTCGCCGTCTTGTTCAGGACACTTTGACATGTGAATCGGTGGAGCTCAGAAACTCCAACCTTCTGATTAAAGGCTGACCCGCTCTACTAACTCGGATACAGCAGCATGAAACATAACTTTAATTCTCCTATTTTTCTCTTCGGAGCCGACAGAATAGTTGCAATATTTCATCTTTTATAACTGAAGTGATGACGGTCCTGTGTAATCAAACCTCCTTCTGTATGGCAGCAGTGAAAGACTGATAAAGAACGGTTAACCATCATGTTCCCTTGCTCTTGAGTTTGTCCTGCTGTCATTTTGCTCTTGGCAAAATATTGCCACACACACACACACACACACACACACACACACACACACACACACACACACACACACACACACACACACACACACACACACACACACACACACACACACACACACACACACACACACACACACACACACACACACACACACACACACACACACCAAAATATTAGCCACAGTAATTCTTTATTGGTTGGGCTAAAGTCACTAGAGAAGACAGAGATAAACAAACATTATCTTGCTTATCTCTTGTCTTTTCTAGTGAGATGCAGAATATCCGGCAGGATTTCCTGATTTGCTGCGGCACTGTACATCAACCCGCTTGCTGTAGACTGGTCAAACTAAACTTTCTTTAAGCTGCTTTCACCCGTTTACCAGCAACACATTTCGTCTCAGGTTATTGTCAAAAAAGAGCCCCTGAAGGTTTGTTTTTGTCTGTCTGCAAGATTAGCTTGTAGTAATCAGTGATTAGCTCCTCTCAGACAACTGACTTCCTTCTCTCAAATATATAGTTGGTACAGTTTCAATTTCTTGAACTATGGGCCAAATAGGTCAAGCAAATCAATTTACCACAACTAGGACTAAGTGCCGGCATCTTAAAACGACAAAGGCCGAAGATTAAAATATGCTTTTTCAACTAACCCAGTAAAAGGGCCTGCTAATGAAAGTCATGACCTACATCGTGCTCCCATTTACAGTACCTGCTGTCATGTTGTCACATAGAGCCCACAGTTACCCAGAAGCCACTGCTCTACTTGCTCAAAATAGCCTGACATACAGTAGAGCCAGAAATGGGACGAGCAGAGCACATGCTAAAATATAGGTTGTTAAAAATACATCCTTTGTGCATCGGTTCTTGAGATCTGAATGCTGACATGAGAATGCAGCGTTGCCTGAGTGCATGCTTGTCTGTTTACAGTCTCAAACTGCCGGCGGAGCAGTCTCATTGCGACACAAGCCTCCGCCGGATTCTCCTAATTTCCAATTTGATAATTACATATATTTGTCGCTTCCAAGTCTTCGCAGTCAGAGACGCGATCAACAGAGTAGTTGAATCCAGCCTGGGCTTTCTCTCAGTGCAGTGGCAGTTAGCGCCACCCAAAGACACAATGTCTCTATTCGTGTCCAACATGAGAGGACATTTGGACATCACAGGGTCACCTTTTTGAGAAACACCGAATGTCAGTATTCAGTAATTCTTTCCTAAACATAGGTTGATGTTTCGGAACTTTGGGTTCATTTTCAACTAACAAACGAATGACAACTCAGACTTTTTAAAAATGTTACATTTTGAAGAAACTTGTTGTTGTGTTGTACAACACTGTTGCTATGTTATTTAACGGAACAATACACACCAATTATATTCCTGTCTTCTTCTTTTGACTTGTTTTCACCCTTTGATTTACGCTTTGATGTCGGGCCGTGATTGAAGGTCTTACAAGCCAAATATTCAGTCACACCAACAGTTAGAAACTAAGTTCTTTTTACTGCTATTTTTTTGTAAGGTGACGTGTTTTTGAAGAAGTATGAGTCGATGCCTCCATTTATTCCTGTAGGTCTCAGCTAATTGACGCAGCCTGAAAAGTAATTTTTTGGCTCATTCTTATGAACAAGAGACTAGATAAGAGCCAGGAATTGTTACAAAATATACATTTTTGATGGACCATGTCATGCCTTTCCAACTGTAAATTGTTGCATCAGTTTAAGTCATTTATAAATGCTACACAGATACAGCTGGAAAGTGATGCAGCAAAGACAGCAACAGGCTCTCCTCTGCTCACTCCCAAGGTAAACATGAAGCCAAAGTGAGAACTATTGTGTTGCACCTCTGTGCTTTGCAAAGAAATGAAAGAAGAGATAAAAGCCCAAGGCTGAAAGGAGCAAACAGGGCAAAAACAAACAAAAAAAAACCTCAAGGGGTTTTGTCAGTTTTTTTCTGATCTGGTTTCAGGTATTGTCAGCTTTCTGTCATCCCAGAGGTTTTCATACGCACACAGGCGTCGTCTGGACAAATAGTTTAGAGGCAGGACACACCCTTTACTCAGAATAAAGATCCTATTTCTTGCTAAGCAGGACTTTTAAACCTCAATTCCAGAGACTTTAGAGAGGAGATATTCAAAAAGACATTTTGTCGGTGAGGCGTTTTGGGTGCTAGATGGTGGAACAGAAGAAAAGTCTGACTTTTTCGAGTTGAACCAGCCTTATTACATAATTGACAGTGAGATGGCTGCCATGGCAACGCAGTGACAGACAGGCCCATTAAAGTGATAGTAGCTGATGAAATATTTAAGGGCTACTGATGAAGACAGTGCCTGGTCTAATAATTTATAGTCTTTCCCGTCCACAGCCATTCAACAACACAACAAAGGGACACAAGGATATCTCAAACAACAATCTAATCACTGTCATTTTTGCTGTTAAATGTCAAAAAGAATAATTAAAAGTATTAATTTGAAATAGTTTAATTTATTTATGTTATTATTTTGGGGAGCTACTGTGAAAACAAGCGGATGGAAGAAAAAAAATTATCATAATTTCCTGTAAATCAATGTTGTTTTGATCATTTTCCTATAAACTTCACTCCATCATACATAAATCATACTGTTCCATATATGAAGTAGCAGGTGCTGAATAATGACTGTAAATAACTTATGAGATAAGACTGTGATTATGTAAGCAGATAGTGTTGCTGCATGCCTGCAGATTCTCACATGCACATGAAGACTAACAGGGTGTTGGCTGTTGTATTCATCTCCAAACTGGTTTCAGAAACAGGCTGCTGGTACCATAATGCTCAGTGATCATGAGGGGTGAATCATTAACATATTCAAACACATACACAGGTGCTTAGTGAAGCTGGGAGAAGAGGAAGGGGGAGGTAGCAGCAGTACCAAACACCCAGAGGGGGAAATACACCGTTACAAAAAACTGAGCTTAATAAAAGAAGAAGATGATAATCACCTATAGACGCCAACAAGAGGATAAAAGAGCCCTTATGCACTTTTGATAAAAATCAAAGACTTCACAAACAGCAACTCTCTTGAAAGAGAGTCCAGCCTACAATGGAGAGACAGAGACACCTGTGTATGCTCGAGGCAATGCATGTACTTTACATTATGGGTGTGTCGAGTTTTCTTCAGCAAAGAGAGCAAAATGTAACCTTCAATAACACTGAGGCACCCTAGAAGATTACACATAGTTTTCATTGTCCCCCCCGGGGACAAATATGTTTTTGAATTGAATTCAAAAACAGTAAAATTTTGTCTAACACAACAAAGAGTCTAAAACCAATGCTATGTGCTCTGTGAGGCTTTAGTTAAACAGAGCATGGCTTTGTGCTAAATGCTAATATTAGCATAGCAACATTCTCCCACCATATCGATGTTTAGGACATGTAATGTTTGCCTTGTTCACTTAGTTCAGCGTGTCATCGTGCGAACGTTTGCTAATTAGCATTAAACACAAAGTACAGGTGATGCTAATGAGAATACAATTAGTTTTGTAGGTATTAATGAAACAAAGACATTTAGACCTGCTGATGGTGCAAGGTTGAAAAGTCAGGGGATCACAAAAGGTATAACACACTGGAAAAGTCAGGGAATCACCAAAGTCATTAGGATTCATCCTCAGGGCACCATGAATGTCTGTACAAACCAAATGCACACAACATTTACACAATTGGTCACTACTACATGTTTTTCACGGTTTTCTGACCCTCACAGGCTAAATTACCTCATTGTATGAACAACATGTGGGCTGGTGACATCTTTCCTACTTTCATGTTGGAATTCAGCCCATCCCCACTCCACAATAGGCGTCTGTCAGTGATAAGAATGCGTTTTGTGTGGGTAAATCCTATCTCTGCTCCTGCTGCTTCCTCTAAAGCTTGTTTGCATCACGTCTCACTTGCTGACAAAATAAAGAAGGAGCCATGTTTGCATGTGGAATGGAAGATACAGCATGTCTGTGAAGTTCAGAGGTGTTTACCAGAGAGATGAGAGCGAGCTGCAGAACTGCACTCATGCAATTAGCCAACTGGATGAAAAGAGGGTTCAAACAGCCATTGATATGTAAAAAAAATGGTTTGTTTTTAAAGGGAATACAGAACATACGAAAAAGCCTGCCAGGCTCATCTGGGTCAAATATTAGTTTGCATGCGGATAACTAGCAACCCTGTTTTTTCAGTTTTCGTTCATTTAGGACTCTTTATCGCTTTTAAAACAACTTCTACAATATGATGACCTTTTTTCCTCATACATTTTCATGGCAAAGGAGATGCAAACTAATGTATCTGGTGGCGTTTTGTAAAAACACTGGCTTCTTAGACTTTGTGCACAACTATGTTTTACTTTATCAGTGACTACAGCAACAGAAGTGGTTCAACCAGATTCAGTGACAATCTCTATTCGTTTCCCTCTAAATAGAAGCTTTTTTAAAAAAACAACACAGAGTGTACCGGGAAAATGAGGCTGATTCTTCGTACTAAGCTGGAACACAGGTTATCCAACAAATAAGCCAATATGTACTTTAACTGAATAACAGAATAAACTACTCTGGCGTCTGCATGTTTTTTAATGGAGTTAAAAGCAAGTAGTTGTTTGCTGCTGTATTATTGCTCTGAATATCAAATTTAGCACAGTTAAAGATCGCCAAGCTAGCTGTTTCTCTATGCATCCAGTGTTTATGCTAAGCTAGGCTATTTACCTCCCAGCTGTAGCTTTATACCATCAACACAGACATGAGGGGGATATCAACCTTCTCATCAAACTCAAAAGTAAGAAAATGTTGAACTATTTTAATGAAATAAAAGAGGTTAAATAAAAAGGCAAGGGTGATATTATAGGCTGAGCCGCTGAGAAATACTGCCAGTCGCTATCGCCACATAGCTTTCATGCCGTCTGTTACTTCACAGGGTCAGCATGGGGGCAGAAGTGGGGAGGTGGGGTAATCCCAAACACGGGACAAAGCTGAGCTGGCTGTGTCGACACACACACACACACACACACACACACACACACACACACACACACACACACACACACACACACACACACACACACACACACACACACACACACACACACACACACACACACACACACACACACACACACACACACACAGCACCTGTTCCAGCCAAATTTCCCACAAGTTCTCGCAAGCGCATCATATATTTAACTAACTATGGATGGCTCCATCATCGGCTGTAAACAAGACTATCTGGAACAGGTGGTGGAGAGGAGGACACTGAAGAAACTATCATCCATATTGGATAACCAGGACCACCCTCTCCACAACCTACTGCAGGGACAGCGGAGCACTTTCTCCAACAGACTGATTCAGCTCCGCTGTCATAAGGACAGGTACAGGAGAACATTCCTGCCTACTGCTATAAGACTGTACAATAAATCACCTCGGGCCAAATCAAATCGTTAAACCTCTGCACTACTGTTTATTTAGTTGATTTAATATTATTCTGTTCTATTCACTGTGTATATAGTGTGCATTTTTTATATAACATCTTTACTATATTATAACTGTATATATTGTGACGTGTATTTTTCTTGTATTTTTCTTTTTATATAATATTAAGATTTTTTACCTGTGACCTATTGCTGCTCTGTAACCTATTGCTGCTTGTAACAAAATAATTTCCCCTCGCGGGATCAATAAAGTTAGTATCTATCTATCTATCTATCTATCTAACAAAAGGACCGTCCCTTTGGCCTCTTTTTTTGCAATAACTACAATTAAACACTAGTTAACTTTCTATTGTTTCTGTTGTTTTGAGAAGCTATTCAAAAACACTACTTTTAAACAACCAGTGACATTGTGTTCAGTATAGGCAGCAACAAGCAAGGTGAAGCAAATCCAACTGCAATCACAAACTTGTGACCTGAACCTATACATCTAATCACATTAGTCCGACACTTATTCAGAGTCTAGCATGCTGCGATGGAGACTCAGAGATCCTGTTTGTGAATATCGTGGGTGATCAGTCTGAAAACTGATTCCCACTAAATGAGATATGAATCCCCTCTGAACATCACTGGTATTCATACAGATGACTGATTAGGCACACGTTACTCCGATATTTGCAACATCTTAAACTTCACTTGCATTCATTGCTGCATGTCAGTATTCATGTCCAACCGGTTTCAGACATCGTTATGAAAAATAGCCTCTGGAGTGGAACTGATTAAGAGGCAGCCAGAGACCTGCGGCATGTAACCGATTATGCACATAACAGAGATCAGACAGTGCAAATATAAACGGCATCAGAAATGTCTCTCTGTGAAACAGTGAATAAGTGCAGCTTTGTCAAACAACAAAATCACACTAAACCTCACAATTTCACATTCTTTAAAAGTGATGACATTTATGAATACCTTTCAAGTGGTCGACCTGCTGAGAAAACCCTGATATATTTAAATCCCTTCCCCCTGAGAGCTGCACAGTTAAAAAAAAAAAAATCATCCACACGAGGAGCATTTCTAAGACCACAGCAGCCACATTTAATGATGACATTTGTGACGGACACTCATTCTCAAATTAAAGACCAAATAGTTTAGTTATTATAGGTTCAGTTGTTATCATGTGACCCAAGGATGGACTCTCTGAACACAAGGCTGTTTGTTGGGGGAGGCAGTGGATTTGAAAGTGACCATAACCATCTCCATAGCAACTGTTCAAACTCCATCCACTGGCTGCAAAATATATTTTATAACAGGTAATAATTGCGTTCAAGAGAAAAAAAAATGTTTGCTCAAGAAAAATGCCCTCTGTTGCGTTATCAAAAGGTCTGATCAACCAAATGTATAGTGTCGAATCGATCAGTTATTGCATTTATTAGTCCATTTCAATATTATTAAACTATTTTGATAATCGATTGATCCCTTTGACAAAAGCTCTCTGGTTACCTTCTCAAAAGTGTCTCATAGAAGAATCAAGATCTTTACATTGTTGACTGTTTTGCTGGACAAAATAAAACAATTTGAGTTGGTCTTCTTGGGTAATTGTGATTTTTGTCTCTCACTATTTTCGGCTATATTATAGTAAAAATAAATAACTGCTTGTGTGAGAAAATAATTACCTGATTAGTCAATAATTTAAATAGTTAATTGCAGCTTCTGTTTACAAGCTTTTGGAATATCCAGCTAACTTACAAACACACAAACTAACAGGGTGGAAATATAACGTCCCTGCAGCTGAGTGATAAATCTGGATGAAACCGAGAGAGGGAGAAACCTGAACAACAAACAGTCATGTTTGACATCTTTCCCCCCCAGAAACTGGCCTCAAACGCTCAGTTTCTATCAGCTGACTGTGGATCACATTGATTTATACAGGAGGGAAGAGAGCACCTGTAAAGGAGCGACACTCACACGGGATGGCTAGCCATTAAATATTAATCCTGTTTGCTGTGTAACACGACACCGGCTGCTTTCTGCCTCCCTCACAAAGAACATCCGAGGTCAAAGCTCATCAGGAGCCCGAAAGGTGAATTAGAATCAGTACAGGTAGGCTACACTTCAGACTCCTGCTGTAAAATAACTTTTTTTTGGAGATGATAAACAACAGCGCGTGGTTAAAATAAAAAGGAAAGATGCTGCGAGCACTGCATGTTTATGCAAGATTAAGAAACCAGATACATTGAAAACATGCAACTAAGCTGTGACTTGCTCGTGTGCTGAAGTTGCAGAAATTGTGAGCTATGATTAGAGACAGGGCGGGTCCACTTTGTCTTTATGGTGAGGACACAACAGGGAGGCAAAGTGGAAACACGGCAGGGTGTTTTACTTCTTTCACTTGAGAAGGATGCAAAGACTATTGGTAATTTTTCACTGGGAATCCCCAGTAAACCCAGCAGAGACCTCTGGTTGCCCTGAAACCCGAACCTTCAACCCACCCGCACATGTCAATCACAGACTCCGCAACTGTCAAATAAAACACGCACATGGACAAACAACACCAGCAATGTCCCTGCCGTGTTATCATATAACAAGTGAGATAAAGCTACAACTGTAAACAAGACTTTTCCCTTCTTTCTTTCTTTCTTTCTTTCTTTCTTTCTTTCTTTCTTTCTTTCTTACCGTCGGACGGATCCTCTCCGGTTTTGTAAAGAGCGCTCAGCAGTTTGAACGTCGTCGACCAGCAGGTTTCACCACAAACACACTCCCGGTGTTTCCTCTCAGGAATAAATAACAGAGTTGCTTCTTGTCACAGCTCCGTAATGTCCCCCTTTCATTCCAGCACGCGGAGTTATTATACGTGTAATCGAGCTACTTAACCTGGTCCGCGGCGCGCGCACACAAATACACACACACACACACACACACACACACACATAGGTGAAACCGCATTAATCCTCATTTGAACGCTCCTCCCACTGAGACACAACAGGCCCACGTCCACTGGAGGAGTGCTAGTTTCCCTCGTGAGGAATAAACCTGGGAGACATGATAAATAATAATAGTAATAATAGCTCACTATAAGTGTAAGTAATATTTGGGTTAAAACGTTGACAAGGTTAAGCCATTTAAATGCGAGGCAACAGCCCTCTGAATAAAAACAGATTGCAGATTGCAGTTGAAAGCTTAATTTGGATGCAGAATCTCATTTCTGTAGTTTACAAGATCAGCCTAATGCTAATGATCTGTAAGCAGGCAAAAAGTAAATTTTATCAAGACGCGATCAAAATAACAGATATGATTAGAGAATTCAGATTTCTACAGTGTGTCGCCACCTGCTGGACAAAAAGGTGAGGTACAAGGGCAGGGTGAATAAAATCTATATGTGACTAATTGGTCTCATTTGTCTCCGTTCCACGTTGATCCATAAATTGAGACAATGCTTATTTTTGTCCATGTTGAGATGACATGTATTCAGCATGACATTATACAGTGGAGTTGTGATAAAGGCACAACCTACATGTATGCTTGACTGATGGATTTGTTAAGCTCAAGTCACAATTCAAGCAGTTACAAATAATTCCACATAATTCCCTAGTATTCCTCCGTGGTGATTTCTACTAACTGAACATCTTGGCACTGGTTCAAATGAAAGAGACGTTTTTTAAATCAGATTATAAAGATACCCAGGTCTATAGTGACATCTAGTGGAAATGTATTTAGATACCACGGTGTAGAAATACTCTGTTACAAGGAAAAGTCCTGCAATCATAATGTTACTAAAGAAAACAAATGTAGTGGAGTAAGAAGTACATTATTTCCCTCTGACATGTAGTGGAATACAAGTATATTAAATGGACCAGTGCCTCAACATTTCACTACAGTACTTGAGTAAATGTACTTAGTTACTTTCCACCAATTTATTACAGATGGCATAGGGCTGGCCATCGAATCCAATAGGCCTTCCAAATACTTTTAGAGTGGAGAGATATTAAAGCTGCACGAGGGAACTGACTACAGTACACATGACACAACAAACGACTTGTGAACATCAGCAAACTTCACACATTGTTCCCTCGTGGAGATTTCACACTGAGGTCTTGTTATCACGTACATTCATTACATTCATACATACATACATACATCAGAGGTCTACACTTCTTTGTTAGTCAGAGTGGGTTGATCCTGCTCTGACATGTGTACATTCCCACGCAGAAGAGTGACTGTGTTGCCCGTTGGGGTCCTGACGGTGAGTCTCACCACCTCCGCCCACCGCGGGGCAGAGAGAGGGCTGCTGTGGGCAGAGACGCACCGAAACATCCGGTGGTCGTGGCAGTAACCCATGCTTCATCGACCGTGGAGACAGATGAACTAGCGACACTTTTAGTAACGGATTTATGGTGTATTTTTGTTTTTATATATTTTATTTTGCATTGTTTTAAACCGCGATGGCCGAAGCCCGGCGTGAAGATGAGGAAGAGGGGGAGCGCCGAGATCTGCGGGACGTCCGGCACAGAACCCCGGCAACAGGTATGTTTGTTTGGGAATGTAACAGGCTGACAATCCTGAATCATCTAACTGAGACTTAAAATACGTCAGTTCATCATTTGTTGTCGAAAAGGTGCATATGATTTAGACTTTTCAGAGCGGAGGGACACGTTTAATTCTAACAGTGGTTGAATGTTTTCACCAATTTGCAATAAAAATAATGTTTGACATCACAGGTAAAAATTGAACAGATGCCGGTGTATTGTCCCACCAGGCAACCGCTATTTTATTAATGAATTTATGTACTAAATCAAAATCAAACTCGTGAAACATGTGGAATCCACCAAAGTGAAAAGGTGGCTTTTTTTCAAAGTAACATTCTGGTTGTTGGGGAACAGAATGACAAGAGTCTGCTATTTAATTCCCATGCCATTCAGAAATGAATTGAAGCTAATGGAGCCATGGAACACAATGAGGCATTTGTAGATATGCTAACAACAAAAACAAAGGTTTGGACCTTTAACTACTCAATTACTTTTGTTGTTATTAGAATTGCCTTATTACAGTATGAATGTATGATTCTTTTTTTCTTAATGTCTGGACAGATTGATAAGACATTTAAATGTCTTCACCAGTGTGTAGCTGCACTTTGATGCCTCTGGTACTCCCTCAGTTGCTATGAGACACACAATTCTTATACAATAAGAAGCAGTAAGCTGGTTTGGGTGGATTTAAACAAAAAAGGCTTAAGTTCATATGCAATGTTTTTTACATTTAAGACAAAATACTAAAGGGCAATTGGTTTTCATTTGGTTAAATTATTGAAACCTGTCTGTCACCTTATTACGGTCATTTACCTTCCCACCCAGTTATAGAAACTTTGGCCCACTCACCTCTCAGCAACATGTGTCACTGAAAGGAAACAACTCTCTTGATCCTCATGGTTTTGACTTGCTTACAGATTGGTAGTGTCAGCATTCAGCCTGTGATTAATGAACAAACATCAGCTTTCATTTCCAGCCAGCTGCCTCACATACAAGTATTGAAACTGTCTCAGGTATTAGTTTGAATTTCCCCCTTTATGTCTTTGTTCTTCTTTTCTTTTTTTTCTTATTTAGCAACACCTGCTGTGCAAACACTTGTCAAACCCCCCTGTGTCCTGCTATCTGCAGCCAGTATCAGCTCAGACTTACCCCTCACCAACCACACTCTGACCCCAAACCAGCTGTCTGGATGCTGACAGTCCGTCCGTGCAGACGGGCTGTTCTTGTCTGTACATGATGCAGTTTTTCCCGTCCTTTCAGAGTAGTGTTTTAATATGATTCATTCCACCATCACTGGGCCTTGACATAATGGAGCCACGTCAGATGCCGTTTCAGTTGTTTTCCGCTGTTCTGCATGAACACCGTCTAATCTTCTCTGGCTGAAGGTCCAGATCAGCTGCTCCTGTCATTGTGTTAGTCAGTCATGACGCCATATTCTCTCTTGTTTTTCAAGTGAGGGCAAATCTGTTTTGCTCAATGATCTGTGAACAGCAACAAAGGTGTTGAGTTGAATCAGCACACTTGCCAATGTATGCTGGGAAAAGCCACTTTCGCCGAATTTGGAGAGGGATTAAGCCCTTTATCAGACTTCTTCTCACCTCTGACTTCACTAGTGGGAAGTTCGAAAGCCACTTAGAGGAGGAAAGTTTTTCTTTCTTTCCTTTTGTCGCCAACCGTTTCACCAGCTGTCCTGTGACTGCTGCCGCTGTGCTGAGTAATGTCAACATGTGTTCAAGAGAGTGCAGCTGTGAAGGGAATCCTTTCCTGCTGACCTCAGCAGCTTTCTCGTGTGTTTTGTTGGTGTCTTTTTATGTGTCGGTGGCCCTCAAATACCAAGGGATGGATTCTGATTGGAAATAAAAATCAAAAACCTTATCAAGTGTATATGGTTTTTGTCAAGAAATCCGGCAGGGTTTTCAATTGTCTCAAGTGTATTGCTCTCATCAGGTTTTAAGGTTAAATAAGACCTTTAGATGGTAAGTTATAAGCTAAAAGTAAATAATTGACATGAGATTCTCAGCCTCACAGAGCCGCTAGCCAGCTGTAGACTCTTGTTTTCATGGCGACTAAATGGAACGAATAGCTCTATGCTATTAGACATTACATCATTTTATCCTAATTTTACCTTTTTTTAATTGGATATTATCTCTTAATGAATGTCACACTCAATTAAGAATGTCAGCTTTGTCTGTATTACGTGTCCTGTAATGTTTGATGAATATTCTAGTTAGCCTTCATACTGATACCAGATGAAAGCAGGTTGAGATCTCTTTGGCTGATGGAAGAATTATCCTCAGCTATGGAACATCCTACATTCACCTAAAAAATTCACCGGATGTAACTTGTAAGATAATGTGGTATTTCCACAGGATCAAATCCAGGGTTTTGTCTTTTCAATCTACACACCAGTGCTCTCCCAGTGTCCCAGACTATTTTGTATTGTCTATTATAAGATTTCCCAAAAATGCAAGTCATCTACTGTAAGATTAAGAACTGAGAAGAATCATTACGTCTGTAAACACCCACACTGGATTACTGGTTAGTTTTCATGTTGATTCGATTATTATATTACTATTTTAAGCGCTGCGTGGCCTTCATATTAGACAACATTTGTTTTTAATGTTTTGACCAGGAAGGACCGTCTGGTGCTCTGAGAGCCGAACAGCTTTAGTGACGCAGTATTCAGCTCATTTAGCCTCCCAGACCATCAGAGAATATCTTAAAACGTTTTTTTAAATGTAAGTTTAAAAGCTTGTTTTTTTTAGCCTTGATTCAACCGACAGTGTTTCTGTGATCATAAATTATCTTTTAATACTTTTAATTATTAGTCATGTATTTATTTATTTTTATTTCCATTTTATTGATTTATTTTATATCAGTATCTTGCTTGTACAGTGCTTGTGTGTGCAATAGTCTAGTAGTGGATTCACAGTTCTTATTTTGTGCTCTTGTTGTACTTTTTCAGTTTTTTCACACTGACCTGGGTGAAAGATGCTATATATGTAAAGTTTGATTAGTTCATTGACACATATCAGTTAAATCTGCTGCCAAACAGCAGCTTTACGACTTGTAGTAGAGTTACAACCAAAGCTGTCAATCATTCAAGTTCTTTTATCACTTAAAGTGATGTGACCTTTTACTTTGTAGGGAAAAGACAGTGACGGTACAGCATTGTGTGGCACAAACAACACTTCCTGAATGGTCACATTCCAGTTCATTAGATTGGCCAAGTAAACGCAGCAGAGCTGAGATATCACAGGGCCCTCCCTCTCTTTTCTGTTGTCTGTGGGTGTGTGACGGCTGGCTTCGAGTCGTTTGTCACGCTCAGACACTCGATGGAGGGAGGATCCTGGTGGGAATACTCTTTTGATGCTGAGGATTTGATATTTATTCCTTTAATTCCTCGCAGGTAGGGGCATCATATCTTACTATCACAAGAGAGGGGAACGGCACATCACACACACACACACACACACACACACAAGTGAAAGTAAAGTTAATCATCTGTGCTATTACGTCATGTATATCAGACTGCATATTTACAAGGAAATGGTTGGGTGAAGTAACAGAGCTTAACACTTTGTCCAGAGGTTGATAAAAGACTTTGTTGTTGTTGAATGAAAGTGCAGAAACTCTTCTTCTCACATGTTGTTGAAGTGTAACGTGAGGCAGTAGCTCTGTGGCACCAACGGATAACAAGTAACAGGTGTGACAGGTGGACTTGCCTGCCAACGAGGTCATGGTTTCAGGCTCGAGGCATTAACAACAATGCAGCCTTCAATTACTGCCTGTTTGTTTTTTCCTTTGGTATTAGTCTAGAGAGGTTTAACCTCAAACACGAGGAGACAAATGATCTTCTAGTGGATTAGATAGTTTGCATTCCAGATATTGCTTCTTAGTCTAGCTGTTAATAGACAGTGATTGCTTCTCTACAGCTGGTTGATTTACATGAAATTCAGCTCACTGCCATGTGAGGACAGGGAATACTAGTTCAAAGTGTTTTGTGTGTGTCTGAAGTTGTATGTGAGAAAGTACCAGTTAATTTGACTTTAGGGTTACACACTGAACATCATTATGAAATCTATCATGTTAATGCTGACTTCCACTCAACAGCCCTGTCCCTAATCTTCAGGACAACCTGGCATTATTATTATTATTATTATTATTATTATTATTATAGTATCACATTAACACAGTATCTTTTGACCATACTGCCTCCATTTCTATGATGTTCAATGCAGTTATGTTCAGTTATATTGCTAAATGTTTGATTGTTTTGTTGTTGCATTATCCAGTTAGAGTGCAGATGATTCTGTCACTCTATTGTATTATTACTGTTGACAGAAGATATTAAATGAATAAGATGTAAAAATGAGGAACGTTATCATGGCGACGTAACCATCCCTTCTTCGTAAATTTAGATGCATAGTTACTGTCAAACTCGAGGCCCGCGGGCCGAGTCCCGCCCGCCATGTCATTTTATGTGGCCCGCGAATCCACCAGCAAAAAATGTATTAATTAATTAAATGTTAGACTTGAAAATAAAAATATGCCCATGGTTGAAATTATGAGATAGAAAGTCGAAATTAGGAGATGGCATGTTGTCTGTGTACCGACATATCACAACAGGTGGACAGGAGAGGCAACAGCCCGTAAAGCAGTTTTCCAACATATGATTGAGTTGAAAATGATTGGCAAATAAACCCAAAATGTCCACTAAGAGGAAAATTGATGCAGAGGGAAGAAAATGTTATGAAAGATGTAAAAGTAAATACATGTTTGTGCTTCAAGGAGAAAAACCAGTCTGTCTTCTGTGCTATGAGGCAGTGTCGGTGATGAAGGAATACAATTTACATCGGCATTTTGACACCAAACATAGAGCTAAATTTAGCCTCCAAGAAAAACATAAAATTGTCCAAGAATTAAAAGGCAGACTGCAATCGCAGCAGAATATATTTACAAAAGCTACAGCCCAGTGCATGCTAAAGGTATGTGAGCAGATGAGCTCCGACCAGATACAGACTTTTACAAATGTCAGTTTGTGAAGAAACACCATCAGACCGAGTTCAGGAACTAGCAGGCAAACAACACAGCTAGCTGAAGAGACGAGCAGGTAATTGTCTTCTTCATTAGCTTGATGAAAGCACAGACACATCATACATCAATCAGTGTTTATAAGAGGCTGAAGGCAGACTTGACCATCAGTGAGGGGTTCTTAGATGTAACTCCCATGCAAGGGACGACGACAGGGAGGAACATTAGTGATGCAGAGAGGTGACAAAAATAGCTTTGAACAAAGTGAATGTAATAACTTGTGCTTGATGATATTTGTCTTTGTTATTTTCTTTAAAAGTTTGATCTTTGATAGAGTTATGTGGGTTTCTTAACCCTAAATTAAAATGATTTATGTTATAATAACAGAAATGTGCTTAAATATAATTTTACATTTATATAACTGCATGTACAATCTTTTTACACTTGAATACACAATAATCAAATGCAGAGAGTTATTTAACAATATGTTAGGGAGTAGTTACATTTAAACAGTTTTACAGTTACAACCGGCCCTTTGAGGGCAACCATGATGCTGATGTGGCCCAGGATGAAAATGACTTTGACACCTCTGCTTTAAACCGACTGGTTCATCGAGATGTGACGGCTGATCCGGCCGGTTAGGTTACGGTTCTTGTATTTCTAGTTCACAGAGTCCCGTCTGTAAGTAGCAGGTAGTATTTTAAAAGATGACTACATCTTAAAGTGAGACTGAAATATCAAATTGTTTCCGTTTTAAATGAGAAATGTCTTACTTGGTCTGGTAGCTTATGATGGCTAATGTTAGCAAACTATAAATGTATATTTTTGAGTAACTGACATTACTGATGACGTTTGCCTTACGTTATTTCTGTATTTCTGCTCATTGTTTCAAAGTTTGGACCCTCAGCTTTACTTGTGTTTTCATCCACATTAGATCATATGTTTATATATTACCCATAGTGTAATTGTTGTATCAATGTGATAAAGTGTCTTGATTTGTCAGGTATTTAATTCACCAGATTAGACGTAAATAGACTATGTCGATTATTAGAATAGATTGATGTTGATAAGTGGCAGGATGTTTTGTTGCTACACATCACGTTTAAAACCTGCACCTCTCTGTTTTGTTCTCTGCAGATCATCCCGAAAGAACCAAGCCGGATCATTTATATTCAAGGTATGTCATTTTTATTTTTTTTTGTGCATTACTACTAATAGTTGTTAAGTTTAACCAAACTCCATCTGTTGCTGAAACGGGGCACTGTCACTTTAACGGTCAGATGTGCTGATGCTGGTGAGGTTGTGAATGGACCAAAACAATGCACTGATCATCCTCACTGACCATCAGAAGGTCAGCAGGGGGACAAACACGTCATGCTGCTTTTTTTTTAGCTGTTGTTTAGAGACATTAAGGAAAGGACAGCCTCCTAACTGACACTTATCATAGAGATCTGGGAACTTCAGCATGTTGTGTTTACTGCTTAGCTAATCAATTAAATAAACCGTGTGGTATCGTAACTAGGGCGAGGATTGTTGGTCCCCCCCCCCCCCAGATAGTTTACATCACCGTCTTGCAGTCGGTCCTTAATGAGCAGGATGTGTGTTAATGATGCGCCCGCCTCCACTGTCAAGAGAATTCAGCGTTTGTGTCAGCACGACAGCATCACAACAGTTTAATCTCTTCAGCACAAAGACTGGGGATCTTACTTTCATAATGTTGCTTGTGATGTAACTTAAGGATTAGAAAGTAATCTTTACACATTGAGAGGTAAACGGCCTGAGGATATGAAACCGTGTCAAATTGTGTGGAGAGAGGGAGTCGTGTGAAAAGGGTTGTAGTAGTGTTTACCTGGAAGAGGTGCCTCACGGACACCATGTTTTTGTAAGGTAGGTGGATTTCGACTTGGAACAGCATTTAACACTGAAAGTTGTCACCTTTTACAACACTGGAGGTTTGTATTGTAATATAAACCTTCAGTATTCTTTAACCAATGTAAAATATCTTTGTCTTAAATAACCAATACTTTGAAGTAGACGTGAACAAATGTATACTTGACTAAAGCCCTCTTGCTGTTCCCCTAATTAAACCACAACTAGGACTTTGATTTTACAGATTTGAGCTCTTTCCACATACATTAATCTATAAACTTAAAGCCACTTCTACCGTTCATCATTTGTTTGCACCCTTAAAATGTTTAAATTATTTATTTGCACTGTTTTTTACTGCTATTTTCTTACTAATGAACTCCATCTGCTATTATTCACATATGTCACTTCTACTTCTACTACTAGAATGGACTATGTAGCTTATCTTACTGTATCCATCTCTATCATTTTTTGCCTTTTTTAATGTATTATGATTTTTTCTGTTTATGTTTTGTGTACTTTTCAGATAAAAGATACTTGAAATCCTTTATCTTTGCACAACTTGACAGCAACAGTATAAAGTAGCAGTATACTGTAGATGGAGCGTATAGTGTGACGTTGCTCTGGGGCGAGGAAAGACATTTCTTTTTAACAATTGAGTCACCACAAAGGTATGACCCTGCTCTCCACACCTTAATGATAAATGGGCCTCCTGTTCTGCTCTCTCTGCAGCCAAGGGCCTCTGTCTTCTATACGAGCTGCTATCAAACGAAGTAAGTTGACGTTTCGATAACACTTAAAGGGATAATTCTTTGAATTATGAAGGGTTTTTTTGTAGAAAATGAAACATCATTCATGGGAGAGTTGGCAACTTTTTCAGGATGAATAATAATTTTCCTTCAGAAAAGTGACAATACAGTTATATTTTCACAAATGTTGACAAATGGAAATTTGCATGTTTCCACTCATGAATGTAAAAAATATGTCTGTAAAATATGTTAATGTTTTTTAGAGGTTAAAAAAAAAATTGTGCAGGGAAATCTATAGGGGACACATAATTAATATAATCGTTCTTCCTTCAGCAAGAACAAGCTCTCAGAGTGACCCCACCAGAGAAAGAAGGTAATGTAAACGATCATTTCAAAGTAAAGAACTTTATAATCGTTGTTGATGTTCACTTCTGGACCAGACATTTTGCTTCTCATTGATGTGGATTGAAATAGACGACTGTGGTTATCTCATTTGTTGCATGTTGTGTTGTTGCTTTATGAATAACCCTAATAAGAGCACTGTATGTTTCCAGTTAGGCTAAGCAAGAAATCAAATTATCAATGAGGAGTAAATCATTTGTAAGGTGGATTGGATGTGGATGTGCATTTTGGTGTCCTGAATTGATGTCATAGATTTGTGTGGTTTGTATTTCAGGCGACCAGAGATCACCATCGTGTCAGCCGGACCTCTGGCCAGTAACAACTGGTTCTCAGGAAACTCTGTGGTTTTCCCTCGTCCTCCTCAGTCAGGCTGGTCTGCAGGCATCCAGGCTGTTCCCCAGGTAGGCCTCATCTGATGGACAGATTGTGTTTCATCAGTGAACAAAGCTTGGTTCTTCAGACAGGCCAGTATCTAGAATACGTTTTTTTATGGTTGTGGTTCTGTGCTGTCCACGAATACAAAATAAATAAATACTAACTGAGCACAAACATGTCAAGTCATGACTTCTTGGAGATGTAGCCAGAATTTTAAAGTTCCCTCTCCCAGAATCTTTTGATTTTATTTCCCAACATGAAGGTCTAAATATCGACATATCCACACATATCCACACTGCTAAAGTTTAGGTGGAGAAATTCTTTGGCCTAAAGTAGTAGAATTCAATCTAAAAAGACTGGAATCAGCCTAACACACATGTTTTGAATTGTAGAATGTGATTTTTTTTTTTTTTTTTTTTTAAGTTTGAGAACATAACTTAAACGACCCTAACGCACTCAGCAGGTACCATAAGCAGAAATGTTATACTATACGGGATAATAATGTGTGCTGGTGTGTCTTTCTCATGACTTAGCCCCCACCATCCTATGACCAGGTGATTCAAGAGAAGACCCAGGAAGAGCACATTGTCAAGCCCACTGCAGCCCCCCGTCGGACCACCTGCACCATCACAAGTGCCACGCAGACTGACCCTGTGAGGGAAGACATCAGTGCTGCTGCTCCACAGTCGGCAGGGAAAAGACCTGCAGGTGAGGCATAGGAGAATCATCGGTGTGGGTAACGATTATTTCTGCTCTCCCATGGTGATTCTTTCATGATGATTAAATTTCCTTCCAGGTAAAAAGCCACAAAAACCACCGAGGCCGTCACTATCGAAACCGCTGGACAGAGAACCAGTCGGGACTAATACTCCAGTATCCACAAACGCTGAGGACCAAAGTGACGCCGAGTCAGATGTAAACCAACCCGACCAATCAGGTTCCACTCACACCTGGTGTAGATCCGTCACTGTACACTGGGATATTCCGCTCTCTGACACTGCTGAAATTACTCCCTCTTCACCTGACTCAGAGCACAGCCGACGCCCCGTTCCACTTCCTCGTACGAAACCCCGAAAGCAGGCGATCAAAGAAGAGGTCAAAGTTCAGACTTTGGTCAAGCTCAGTGAACATTGTGACAGCATTCAATCGGATCCAGAAGTGGTCTCCTCCAATAAGTATTTAAAGGAGTTATTGGAGGTCTTTAGTGCGGATAACGAGTGTGCGGATAACGAGTGTGCGGAGAACGGCGGCAACGTCAACCAATCAGACGAGGCCTTACAAGGTGAGGATGCAGGTGACGAAATGAACACCAACCACAGTCAACGCAATATCCGGGCCAGGATCCAGGCCTTTGAGACCCAGGCTAGCACCGAGGATGGAAACGCTGTTGAGCTGGCCAAACCACAACCCACACCCAGGAAGCCGACCAACAAACCTTCAGTTGCTGCTAAACCTTCTGCCGCTCTTAAACTTCAGTTAAACCACAGTGTAGATAATGACTATCAAAACGTATCAATCACAGACGTCCCCCAAATCCCTTCAATAGCCCCCAGACCTGTGCCCCCGAGGAAACCTGTGGAACCACCTGTAAAAGAGGAACTGGAGATTTTACTCCATAAGAGATCACGCCCTTCTGTATTGACCAGAGCCAACAGCATCTATGAAGAGGACTCTCCACCAGTCCCTCCTACACCTCCAGTGAAGCCTTTTATTAAGGAACCTCTGAAACCCAATCTTAATATAAACAACCACAACTCAGCTTCTAGGGTCTCAGAGAATGTGTATGGGGACAGTCCATCAAGTGAGTAGCAGTTTATTTGTATTAGTTGTATAGACAAAAGACAGCTGTCTGTAGGAATGCACCCTACGGAACATTTTCATTATAGATTCATCTATTGATAATTTTTTTTGATTAAGATCAAAGATCTTGTGTAAGATCAAGTATTTAGTGTGTTCTCTGACTTGGGTCCCCTTAAGCCTTAAATCAAAGGGCTCAGTCACATTGTTTTGCTTATAATCCAGAGGCCTTTAATATTTAGTATCATAAATATTTAGATATTTACTCTGAACTAGTTCTTTTAACGACAAATCAATTTACAAAAATCATCTCAATCACCGAATAGATGAAGTACTTCTGTGCTGGATCACAAATGGCCAACTAAAACGGTGTTGTCCTCGTTTACATTGTGTAAAGACAGAGTTATAGTAAAGTGTCTCTTTGTTCAGATCACATTGCGGTCAAACCTGGAGACGGCAATGGAGGCTCTTCGCCCAGACCAAGTATGACACGGAGACCAACCACCATCAGGGTCCCCAGCAAAACCGGTTCATGTGAGTCCCACTGATACAGCAAACCTCATGTGATAGCCGTCAAAATATACTGGAGTTAAAATACTTTCTTTCTACACATCACTTCTGGAGCAGAAAGTTGTGGTAAAGAGAGTTGGGTTTTTTTTTCCTCAGTGTCAGATAACTTTGAGGACACTCCCCCTCCTCTCCCTGCTCAGAAGCCCATAGGCTCCCTAAGCGCCTCAGTGAATCACAGACAAAGCCAGACGCCCACCTTCCCCCACCAGGTAAGATTTGCATTCCACTGAGAAATAATTAACCTATAAACTCTGCAAACCCTACCTCTGAACACCACAGAAGAGGTTATTTGGATCCCATAAAGTCTCTCTCAATCAGGTGTATCTAGTCTGTCGGCTGTGTAGCTTCCCTGCATCATTTCCTCTGCTCTCCACGAGCAAAGAAACTATTGTAGTCCCTTGAACGTGTCGCCTGCAGTTGAGCTGAAGCTAGCTCTGGCTGAATGCTGTGTTGTAGCCTGGTTTCTATGGTTTCCAGTGCTGTAGGCTGTGAGTGTGTTTTAATGGCAATGTAAATGCCCAATTGGATTCTTCTGCAGAGGTCTTTGCCGTCTGGACCAGAGCCATCACTACCGCCTCGGTGAGTGAGAGTGGAAAGAATTCAGTACAAATTTAAATGATGGTACACTTTGTCAACATGCTACTCAACTTGATGATGGTGTCGCCCTTCAGGAGGCTGACTTCGAGCAAAACCCTTCCTCCTCGCCCACCTCTAGCCAAAACAGGCCCAGGAAGACCTCCCGCACCCAGCCTTCAGGCCCTAGGTCGATCCCATTCAGCACATCTGGAAGCTTCACCTAAACCCCAGACACAGAAGCCCCACAGGAAAGGACCTGTCTTACCTCCAAGGCCCAACCCAGGCCATCGTCTCTACAACAAATACACTGTGAGACAGATCCCACTGCATGACTAATGCAAGTTTCAAATGCCTCTTGATGAGCACGGGTTTCATTTTTGCTTTCATTCAACAGCTTCAACTTCCTCATGGGATTGCTGCCTTCGACTACAATGGGAGTGACACAGGAGAACTGTCATTTCAGGTGTCTGAACTATTTTTACTGGCTTACATGTTGCCTTAACATAAAAGTGCACTACTAGCCTTCTAAAACCGCTCCAAGAGATCCATATAGTTGATTCAGCAATAGTGAATAACCCTTTGTTGTCCTTTTCAATAGAAAAGTGAGGTGCTCCTGCTGCTAGATGAGATAGACCACAATATGTTTGAGTGCCAAGTTGGAGACACCAGAGGCAGAGTACACAAGTCTCACATGATGGTCATAACTCCTCTTTCCTCCGTCTCACACATTCCCCCGCCACAGGTGATATTTATGAGTAAATCATGTCTTTGACACTTGAGTCTATCTTGCCATGTGGGCTCTGTTACATTAACCTCTCTCCTTATAGGATGCCAGTTCAGGTGGAGCTGGTTCTGAGGTTAAGGTGCAGGCCATACATGACTTCAATCCAGGTGACACATCAGTTGATTTTTTTTAAACCCAAACTAAAAATTAGACAATAACACTAACATGAGACAATATATTGAAAGAATAGTTTAACATTTTAGAAAGAAAACTCTTATTTGCTTTCTTTTTAAGAGGTATGTATTTCTGGAGCTAGACCCAGGATGTGATTAGCATAAAGATTGGTAGCAGCAACCGCTAGCCTGGCTCTCTCCTATGGTAAAAAAATACGTACACGGATTAACCAAATTGTGCGCTTTCGATTAGTAGGAAGGAGTATTTTTTAGTTTTGAAGAGAGCGAGGCGAGTGCTTTCGGTTATGCTGCAGCTAAGCGACCATTAGCTTAATTTACCAAAAAGACCAAAAGCAGGAGGAAATGGCTATCCAGGCTCTGTCCAAGATGACAAAATATGACTACCAACACCTGCAAAGCTCACTAATTAACATGTAGTATCTCATGTGTTTATTCAAAGACAAACAGAAAGATTTGTGATATTTTTGCCATTAAGAGAGCGAGCCGGCTAGCTGCTTCTCCCTGCTTCCCATCTTAATGCTAGGCTGAGCTAAGCAAATAGCCCAAAATGTCAAACTATTATTGTGATGCATATTTGTTTTAATATAGATCTGGCTGTTGGAATATAATCCAAATTCGTGTATAACTGAAATTCTTCAAATGATTTGTTGTTTTGCATTTGGACGTTTTAAACATGTTCACATTATGCTAATGATGCCATGAACAGCTGTTTGTTCCGCCCACAGAGGGTCCAGGAGAGCTGGGTCTGAGAGCAGGAGATGTTGTGACCATGGTGGAGCAGGTGGACAGTGAGTGGTACAGAGGAACTTGTAAGGGATCTACCGGTTTCTTTCCCGCCAATTATGTCAAAGTACTTGTAAGTTTCAACCATTGAAATCCATTCTTGCACTGCATCGGTCTTTGGTTAAATGTTTAGTATGATTTAAGGATTTCCTAAATAAATGAATTATCACTTCTCCAACTAGTCAAATTCCCCAAAACCGCTCCCTGAACGGAAAGCGAGGCCACCATCTGCAACAGTCAGGTAGGGTGTTTTTTCACACGATAAACTATGCACTCGCCTTTACAAACCACCCTGATGAACTAACCTGATGTCTGAATATGTTATGGCCTCCACTAAAGCGGTCCGAGATGTGTGGCGAGGTTCGACTTTGAGGGCGAGAACAGCGATGAGCTGTCGTTCTCTGAGGGCGATGTGATCCAGCTGAAGGCGTTGGTTGGACAGGACTGGGCTCGGGGACAGATCGGCGCCTCGATGGGTATCTTCCCTCTTAACTTTGTAGAGGTCATTGAAGATCTGCCTCCAGCCCCAAGTCAGCAGAAGAGACAGTCCATCAGGATAGCACTGCCTGGTAAGAGTACCTGGAAGGGCCGAGACTAAATTCATTCACTCTTTTCACGATGTGCCGATTTGGCCACCAAAGGTGAGCTGAACTTGTATCACACAGCATGTTATCCTCTTGATCCTGCGATTGAAACAAAAGAGCAACTTTGTGCATCAGGGAAGAGCTTTTTATCCATCCCGTGGCTTTATGTTGGCTGGGGTCTCCCTCTGTGGCATGCCAGGAATTTGTGCTTCTGTTTCTATTTCATTAAATAGCTGCTTACAAAAGGTCTCCAACTCAGCCAGAAGTTTAAACATACTGAGGCCATGAGATGAAATCGCTCCTCACAAAGTTTTCCAATCATATTTTATATATTCAGTTAGCTGTTGAAGTATAATGTCTGTAAGTATTTATGAAAATACTTTGACATAACATTGTCTCTATTTTCCCTATAGTTATTATCAGATTATATGGTTATTTCCAGGAAACCCCTTTTTTTTAAAATAATTAGGGACATAAATTAAAGTTTTACCTCCCATCATGAACTTTAAGGTGTTTTATCGGCCTTTTGAGTCACATTCTGTTACATCTTATAGATATAAATATTACATTTGTGGATGTAATTTGTTGTCCGGAAAGTCTGCAAAAATTGTTTTTTATACACAATACAATCTGTCAATGTAACACGTTTTACACAAATACATTAAAGCATACTTTAAATATATTATATAAAGTGTAGAGTGTAAACTCCCCACCAGGTAAAAGCCCACAAAAAATACAAAGGAGACACTGCATTATGTCAGTTCCACATCAATATGTCAATAATACCTAAGTGTGCCCACAGATTTATTCTTTTTCTATTTTGTTTCCTGATTGGATGGTATGCGTTTCCTTTTTAGTAACCTGTACATAATTTTCTCCCACAGGCATGGTTGCTTCTCCAAGTACGCACCCTGAAGCGGCCAAACCTGCTCAGGTAACACATATTTATCTAAACGGTAACATCAGAAAGAATAATGACTGTTTTGTGACACACCCAATGTGTTCCTTAAAACAAACGACATCTAATAAAAGTGTGTTCCAGCTGAATGCTGTAAGTGTTTGTGTGACCATATCCTCTGCTCACTCTGTAGGCGTCTCAGCCCGCTGTGGAGTGGGCGGTGGCTCTGTACGACTATGCTGGGAATTCAGACGGCGACCTGTCCTTTCAACAGGGCGACCGGATCCTGATCAGCCGCCATGTTGACGCTGAGTGGAGCTGCGGCCGGCTCAACGGCACAGAGGGCTTGTTCCCCAGGGCTTTTGTTGAGAGCAGCACAGGTATGAAGATACAAAACGACTGTTTGTTATTATCCTCAGTCCTACTCATTGAACTTATCATTAGTGTCTAATAGAGATGCATATTTAGAGGGAGAATCACTGTGTCTCTTAGGAAAATGAGATGTGAAATTACTCAAAATCACAAATGTGGTGAACTACTTTGTTACACATTCTTCAAGTAATTAAATGCATTTTCTTTTGAAAAGACACTTTTCACAAATGTAAAGTACATTTACTGAATGAGGCTTAATTCTTCTACTCTACTACATCTCAGAGGAAATACTCTACTTTTTACTCCACTACCTTTGTCTGACAGCTTTACTTTTCAAATCCTTCCTGTCCCGTGAAACCCATGTATCTTTTGAATCTGCATATTTGTCATCGTTAACTTTATAAACAGAAGGATGAAGTGTTCCTTTATGGATTGAGAAAATTCCCCTACTTCTTCAAAAAGAGTCAGCTGGAAAATGCATCTTCATAAAGCTGAAAACAGCTGTTTTTGTTTGACTTTTAGAGATATGTGGATCTCACAGGACAGCGACGCTACAAATCAACATTTTACTGCTCTGTGACTATTTGTCATACCTTAAGTATATTTTGCTGTTATTACTTTATTAATTCAGCTGCCAATTATTTCATCAATTAATTGATTGGTGTATTGAAAGTGGCTTCTTGACTCAAATTCAAGTTTGTTTGGCTTGACCAAGATATTCAGTTTACCATTTCATTACTCAAAGAAAAGCACCAAATACTCACTGTTAAGTAGCTTGAACTGGGTATTGCATGGTATTTGTACTTGGGAAAAGTATTTAAACCATTCATTGGTTATCGAGTAATCGATTGTTTCAGCTCAAAAACAAATTTTGTTGAACCAGCATCATTCTTAGTAATGAATGAAGTATGTTATTTCTTCAGCAGGTCAGCAGTCTAATAACCAGCAGAGTGGGGCTGCTGCTGGAAGTAGAGGCAGGGCAATGTTCAACTTCACGTCACAATGCGACGAGGAGCTCTCTCTGCAGGTATAGGGATTGTTTTTTAATGAATAAATTCACAGACAAGGATTATCTCTAGAAAGCACCGTCATTCTGTCGATCTCTTCTTTCTCAGGTTGGGGATATTGTAACTGGTCTGGAGCCCGTTGATGACGAATGGTTCCTGGGTGACTTGAGAGGGAAACGGGCCCTGGTCCCTAAAAACTATGTGCATGTACTGGGATAGTGTCACATCACTGCTGGATGACAACTGGAATGAGATCAGAGGTTTTCAGCCGTGGAGGTCTGAACTGTAATGCAGTATTTCATCTACAAGTTGCGATCTTTTAATTTGATGCCTTAATTTATAATGAAGTGTTAACAGAATCATAACTAAATAAACATGTTAAGCTGGATGGTTTTGGATTCTTCAACTATGCATTTGCACCATCTAGTGGTTTCATTAGTCCTCCCATCAGTTATACATTTTTTGTGTGTATTACCTGAAGATATCTACTTTACCGTAACCTGGTTTATTACATGAAATAAGGAAATTGTATAATTACTATTTGGTGGTCTCAAGATTTATCTCTACACAGTTCACGTGGATGATATATTTTGATTTGCCAAAAAGCGATACGTTTGCAGCTATGTATATGCACAAAAACATGAGCCAGAAGGAGAACAGTAGAGTTTGTTGGTCATTTACATTTTTTATTAAAGGTGTTTTAGACTGTCTCCTGGATGGGGGGCTCATAGCCATCGGCCCTCTCCACCTTGGCTCCAGTGTCGTCACCGGTTGCCTTTGCAGTGCTGCCGGCTCCGCCCTCACCGTGGAGCTCCATCAGTTTGCCCACTGCAACAGAACACAAACAGCTTTTAACAAACAATGTTAAGAGGACACGGACAAATTTAAGCAGCTGGATGTTTGTAGTGAAAACTGCAATGATGCTGTCATGACACTTCATCCATCACGCCTCAAAGCCCATTCAAGATTTCACCTGGAAACCAGTGTGAGCAAACCTGCTTCATCCTTCCACACAACCAATGAAGACAGAATGGTTTTCTTGCATGGGAACATCAGGTGATCTCAATGGGTAGTAATCAGGCGATCATCTGGGACCGAAACTGTTCGTCATCATGCGTTCCCACTGATAGTGGAGAATGAAAACAGCCCGTGTTACAGCTGTGCATCACTTACACTCAAACTTGGGCTTCTTCAGCATCTTGACTTTGCGAACGAAGACGTCGTGTAGAGGGTAGATGGACTGGCAGGCCTTCTCAATGTCCTTACCAACGCTGTCAGGGATCCTGAACACAAACATACAACACATTAATGCAAAAACACTTTCTGCACAAGTCTGCATAAACTGACAGAGCGACCCCCTCTTAGATGACCAATTGTTTTTGTCTCAATAGATCAAGCTTTCTTTAGTCATTTTCATACTGAATGACTTATTTCCGAGACATTTATGCAACACATCTCTGGTTAACAAGATTTAAAGTGATGCTTTTGTGTGATTCCATATGGAAAAAACAGTTTTACAGATCTGTTGATTAGATCAACTAATGTATTAGTTAAACTCATACATGTTAGTCGACCAAGAATTTATTTGGTCAAAGACAGTCTTAAACTGGCAGGTTTAACTGAACACAAGGAATATGACAAAAATATCACCAACAAAATGAGGACAATTATCCATTTATAACATTTAATCAGCTAAAGCCACAACACTCTGTAAAAAAAACTAAATGTAAGATGTTTGACATTTCTATTTGAATGCAATTAAGCCACTACTGACATTAGAAGCTCATCTTGAAGCAAATAAGAATTATATTTCGGTAAAACTGTCATTCAATTTCAAAGACTTGTCTGTGTATAAAAATACTTTGACCAAATGGTCATTTAGCTGCACATGACTTACAGCTTGTTGACGACTTCCTTCAGGTCATTGGTCTGAACCTCGCGGGTCATGATCTCCATCATCTTCTTGCGGATCTGACGGACTTGCTGGTGCTGGGCGTAGGACGTCTTTCTGATCTGGTTGGTGCGCTTCTTTGTGAAACCCACGCAGAACAGACGCAGAAGGTAGCCGTCGGTTGTCTTCACATCCACATGGGCTTCAATCATAGTCTGAGCAGAAACAACAAATACATTCTGGTTAGACTTCATAAGGAAAACTACACCACAGAAGTCTCAACCTGCCACCTTTCAGTTTGTGATATTTATTACTGTGTAGACCTTTGTTCGCTATGCTTCCTCAAACTGCTTCTTACCACAATCCCTTCTTCAAACAAGGTACATTTTCACAATATCTTTCCCAGACCGTAGTTTTATTCACTTGGTGTTGGGTAAACTTATCATTTAACGTCTTTTAAATCAAACAAGTTTTAGAAAGCGCAATTTAACACAGGATGAACGTTTAACCGCGTCTCCCTATTTTTCCAGGAGCAAAAAAGTATTAATTCCAGTAACATCAGTTATCACAAGTACATTTGATGCTTAAACAAATTGATTCAGTTTATCTAAAAGCTGGAAAAACAAAAACATCGACCCAACTGAACTTTTCTTCCATTTTGAATTGAGCCAGCTATCCTCTTCAGGCTTTAATATAAAAAAACATTAACGGAATTTATGCAGAATATTATTGCCATCACTTGAACAGCAATGGCATGTAATGGGGAGAATTATTGTTCTTCGGGAGACCTCACACCTACCAAACAGTTATCTCACAACAAAAATCACAACTTATCAGTCATAAGTGGACCCTTTTTGTGAAACATTACCGTTTCACCCACTGGCTGGAATACTCGCATAATACACCATATTGACTAAATCAGTACGACTGCTTATGACTAACAAGTTTCTTCAGTAACTTTTATTAAACTGTTACCAGAGAAAAATGCGACGTAAGAGTTGATCAGGCACATAAAAGCAGAAACCTAAACTACCATTTGTAAAATTTTCCCCAGGCAGTCCAACTGACCCTCCAGTCACAACCCAACTTCCATTGTACACTAGCACTGCTCTTAAAACCAGCTTATGTTGCAATGGTACTCATCCTTAATTTTCATTGAAGGCATATACATTTAAACAACATTTAATTGTGGAAACGATTGACCTGTAAACAGGATTAGATATTTGAATGTAGGTTAAATAAATGTTAATTTGTTACTGTTGTAGAAGGACATGCTGTATTAAAGTAAAACCGATGATCAGTACCTGCCATTTCTTGACCATAGAGCACATCTTGTCGCGGGTCAGGTCCATGCCGTGGAAGTTGGTCAGGCAGTTCTTGCCCTGAACATCCTCGGTGATGAGCTTGAACTTGCGAAAGGCCACCTCGTCGTTCTGCAGGTCAGCGAGGCTCACCTCGAACACACGTCCCTTCAGACCATCAGAGGCGATTCCTAAGTGGTTGGAAATAACGAACATGTTAGGAAAAAGTACATGTCGCAATGACAATAAGGACAGTATCAGGAATCAATGGGGTCTTGGTAATGGGGAAAATCCAACACTTTGTGTACTATAAATAGCCTCAAACATTCTATACCGACAGGAGCTTGTGTGCATGCATGTAGCGGCTCAATGCTAATGCACCGACCCCTACATATGGAGAATTTTACACTATGAAGACTTACTGGTTCCCTGAGTCCTGGTGACCAAGGTCTTGCCAAGATTGCGGATGTTGAACATGGCTGGTGCCTTGACATCATACCAGTCCTTCTTGGAAAAGGGGTCGACACTGCAGGAGAGAGAGAGACAGGCACTCAGAGCCAACTCGTTGAGCAGATACAACGGTCCACCAGCACGCAAGGACGGGGTTATACAGCGAGCGTGAGAGAGCACACTTGCTAGCAAAGCAGCACGCACTGCAAAGGGCACCATTGAGGGTTTACTTCCATCTGATCGATTCACTAGCGGCCATTAACAACGTGACCATACAACTCAGACACTGGGGTTGTTTGTACGTGTCGTACACCATTAACCTGATCAGTAATAATCCAAGTTAATTGTGTCGTTCGGCTGCCATGTTGATAAGTAAGCTCGGCTAAATCCAAGCTAGCATGCAACGTTAGCAGCCTACAGCGAATAATGTTACGTGTAATAACTACGCGGCCAAACTGCCACAGCGCAAATATTTCTTTATCAAAATCCCACAGAAGAAGTATAAGTGAACTGAATTACGACTAAATACAGCAGCTCAAGAGTAATAAAGGGACACAGCAAGTTGAGACTTCATCCAGCGCCAGAGGCCGGTGACGAGACTAGCGCTGACCCAATAACATCCACTTGAAATCGGCTTCATCCTTCACATATCTCGTACCGACGTGACACCAGTGGAAAGGGCAAAGCTTGTTTCGTGTAACGATGGAAGAATTTTCTACTTACATCTTCTTTTTGGCACCTTTTTTGCCGCCTTTGGTCAGCCTCTTATTCTTGCCGACTGCCATGTTGGCTACAGGGAGTGAAAGAGGAGGAAGAGAGAAATACCGCGAGAGTTAAAGAGAAAGAGCTCTGTCGTGAGATTTTGTCTTTTCTCGCGAGTTTTAGAAGCTTTCTTTAGGCGCCCTCTGGTGGTAAAAGGCAAAAAAAAACATATTCTAATGGCATGGACCTTGTAAAATAACCGAGTAAATAATTTAAAGCATATAGATGCTATTTTTTTTGATCTTATACGCAGCTGAATACCTAATTGTGAAATGTCCCGTTTCATCCTTTTACACAAACTAACAACACCCATTCCATACAGTGGAATACAGACTTGAAAGACATAAAAAAAATACATTGATATTGGATGGATACTCTATATTAGCCATTGAATTGAATTTGGAAATCAATTAATACATAAAAACAGGAAAATCCTTTGTCTTTCAGTTTCTGAATTTATCTAAAGACGTATGCCGACATCAAGTTTTTGAAACTGAAAAACAAATGACCTACTGGGAGTTTAAAAAAGAAGAATTCAAACCAAATAAATAAAATAATATGTAAAACATTTCAAAGCTGTAAATTCATCATTATTTAGTATTGATTTAATTTCACAACTACTGTAGGTATTAATTTCTTTAAAAAGGTCACACTACCACACTCTATATTTGCTTCCATGCATATCATGCAATATATTGTGTTTATTTGGTACTTTAAAATGGGCCTTTTTTAATTAAAGTGACCAGTAACGGTGGCATGATTACTTGAATCATTAAAGAAAAGCCAACCTTGTAGTCTCTGAGCAGGTAGAACCAGTCTCTTTGTGTCTAAACACATCATGAGGGTGTGTAGCTTGTTATCCACCCACACTGTTATTGTAACAAAGGGAAGAATTTTGTCTGTTGGTAAAATCAAATTACAATAAAAAAAGTGTTCATGGTGTCAGTAATATTCCAAAGACTGTTAAATGACTGTTGATCAGACCCATTGGTGAAGTAAACACGTGTGTGTGTGTGTGTGTGTGTGTGTGTGTGTGTGTGTGTGTGTTCGTATCCAAACAAGTAACAAAAGTCTGATAAAAGCACTGTCTCTGTGCCTGCAAGAATGTTTTGAAAATATAAATTTGAGAAGTGAAACTGTGTCATTCGACAGAGGTGGAGACACTGCAGCAGAGACACCCTAGCGTGTCCATCAAGATTCTTATCCTCCAATGCAGCTACTGTGGTGTTACCAATATTTAAAAATCAAATCACCTTAAAATGTTTTGAGACTTTACAAACAACAACATCAGCATACGGCTATTTTTTTTAACTTGCAGATGTTTTCTTCCTCTTGTTTTTACGCCCATTTATATGTAGTTTTTTGTTTTTATTTCATCTAAAATGTCTGCTGTTCTGTTTAAACAAGCATCAAAATGAAATTGATGGCTTGGAATTTCCTTTTGTCATCATTTATGTACTTTCCTCTGCTTTCAGTGTGTTTAGAGGGAATCTGGCAAGCTTTAGTCGTCATTGATTTTAACTGTTATATTTGACACTAAATCATTTGCAGAAATGATAATCTTCTGCTCTCATAGTGAGACCTAGGAACAAGGATGGCATGAAGAGAGCAAAAGATGTTTGCAGTAAAACCTTGCTTTGCCACTGAATGTCTCAATCTTGGAGTCTAATTATCTCTATAGAGCTTAGAATAATAATAAGGCATGGTCCATGTTCAACTCAAAGGTCAATGACAGCCTTCCATGGCCGTGTTCAAGAAGGTCTTCCTTGGGCTGCAGTGAACAAGTCTGCTGATTTCAGGTCATTACATCAGAGACGAGGCCTGCGTCTCTTGGGTGGTGCTGCTGGCTTCCATGACTCCCAGCGTCCCCGAGGGCTCAGCTACACTTATGGGAGGTCAGTGGTAACAGTGACGCCAGCTGCCTCTGTGGCAACAACACGCATAGTTGCTCAGCCGTCCTGCAGAGCCAATAGGAAGTCACCAGGATGAGTCGACAAAGGGAGCAGATAAAGACATATCAAGTGCGCATTGTTTATGTTCGGATTCTAACTTTACAGATTGGGTTGTAATCGGATTTCCCTTCATGCAATAACCGACATGAAACTGCGAGCTCTCGTCCATGCAGCTATGTAAACGTCTCACATGGGATGGGTTGATGGCGGTGATTTGAAAAGGCAAGCAAAGCAGAGCTGTCACTTTGCTTTAATGTTGGTTTTCAACTGCCTGGGGATACAGACATCTGTCAATGCGCTGTTGTGCTGCAGAAAAACAAAGTTCGAACTACATTTCAACACCCTCTTTTAATTTTTGTCACATCATAAATCAGTGTTTGGTGCTTGTTCAACAGATTAGACTGCCTAAAAATAGAAGTTTGCTTCTAAGGGTTTTATGGTACAGTTATGTATTGATTTATTATTTATGGTATTTTTTCATCTGTCACATTCTGAGGTGTATCTATAGTTACTGAATGATCTATATTGCTTCTAAATTCATACAATATCTACTTTTTGGGTTACGGATTTTTTCAAAATCAGAATCAGAAGCAGTTTTATTACCCAGTATTGCACATACAAGATATTTCTCATGGTGATTTGGTGCATAACATTCAACACAGGTGCAAGTCAAGAGACAGAATAGAAAATAGAAAAATTGACAATAGGAACAAAACAAAAAATAGACAAACAAAAATATAAAACAATGCGTGAAAGTATATCTGTTTTTTATCATTCTGCCAGGACCTTACAAAAAGATTACATTTAGATTAGTGGCAGAAGTCAGTTCTCTTATTGGTAAACTTGATTCATTTATGGCTGCTTGTTTTCACATGAGTGTGTCAGAGGAAACTTTAACTGAACTTTGGTGGAAGAAGTATTCAGAGCCTTTTACGCAAGTAGAAGAAGTAATACATTGTAACAACACTCCATTACAAATTTGAGTCCTACATTCAAACCTTTACTCAGATAAAAGTACAACAGTGTTATCAGCTAAATCTACTTAAAGTATCAAAAGTAAAAGTACTCATAGTGTATATGGGTAGAATGTATTCATCCGTATTTTTGTTTTACTTACTATCTATTATCTAGTATCTGTAGTACTTCAGCTGTGATGACATATTTTCCTGAGGTGGATCAATAAAGCTGATCTTATCTTATCTTATATACAGTGATGTGGTTTTGAACAATGCATCAGATTATATGAATTTATGATCTTTTCAATGTAAAAACTTCTGCAAAGTAACTATATTGAGATAAATGTAGCGCAGTAAAACATACAATATTTTATATCTCATGGAGTTTTAGTGTATAGTATCATTAAATACTAGTAGTGGAAGACGTACCTAGATCCTTTACTAAAGTAAAAGTATAAATATCATGGTTTATTTATACTTTTACAAGAAAAAGTCCTGCATTTAAATTGTTACTTCAGTAAAAGAACAGAAGTTTTATTAGCAAGGTGTACTTACAATAAAGTATCAAAAGGAAAAGTACTCATTGTGCAAAACGGCTCTTTTCAAAGTGTTACAAATATGTTATACTGTTTTTAACACAGGAACGTATTCATATTAAAGTGTGTCATTCATGAGACAATTATAGATATTTTGTATACTACTGGGTAGTAGTACAATATTGCACCATACTCTCCAACAAACATATCGTATTTGTTATGTCGGAAGAAACTAGTAACTTTAATTGTGAGACAATTCTGTTGAGTAAAAAGTACAATATTTCCCCTGAAATGTAGTGGAGTAGAAGTACAAGTATATGAAAATTGTACTCAAGTACAGTAGCCTACTTGAGTAAATGTATTGCGTTATTTCCACCTCTGCCTTCATAAACCCGGTGAGGGTGATGAAATGTAAGTCGCTGCTACTGAATAAACATGGCAGCGCAGTAGATTGTGACTGAATCCCGGCGTGTCGTGCCGGAGAGCCACCTGAGCGGCACACACCTGCCAATGAGCTTGAATAGACTGCTCCCCACTGCGCATGCGTCACTCATTCAAGGGCTACACTGTCATGGCGGTGACGAGCTGAAGCTACCGGGGTAAATCAGGAAGAGAATGCAGCGCAGCTGGGTTAACGTTGACGTTTGAGCAAGTCCTGAGGAGTTTCGTCGGGGAGGACCGAGCAGGCAAGTCGTCATTTTTGTCGACTTCTGCCGTAGAGCTGCTGACGGACTAATCCCCCCCCCCCCCCCCCCTTCTCCAGTTTGTGAGTTTTACGCTTCTGCGATACCTGTCAAGTGTCTGGACTCGGTGACAATAGGAACTTCCACTGCCGTGCGGAGATATTAAAGTCATTTGAACGAGCAGAAGGGGACAGGAGGTTAAGGGCGAGCTCTTCTTCACCTGCTCTTCCCTCCGTGTTACCTGCAGCACACTTCCTCGCGGCTTTTAAACGACATTAATCCATCCGTCTGGGATCAAGTTACGGACCAGAGGAGTAGTTCACTGTGGAGTGAAGCGGCGACACTTCCAGTCCCGCAGTGTCAACGGCGAACACGCTATCTTTGCGCCTTTTTTTGCCCACTTTAGCTAAACTGTTTTGGATGGGGAGAAAAACGCTTGCTTTGTGTGCCTGCGTACTGTCAACAACACCCAGCTGAAGGGCAGATAGAGCCCTCCTTTCTCCTCCTCCCCGACGATCGGCTGCACCGTACCCATTGGAAGGTGAACAGGTGCCTTACCTGTGAACGCACCACCTGTCCCGTCCTTCCCTAGCAAATGGCTAGCGAGGAGACAGCGGGCGCTGCGCAGCCAGGTGATGGAAAGGACGGGAGATCGGGCGCCATGGCGCTCAACCCCGGAGTGCCCATCAGGGGGATCAAGATGAAATTCGCTGTGCTTGCTGGCCTGGTGGAAGTTGGGGAAGTTTCCAACCGAGACATTGTGGAGACGGTGTTCAACCTGGTAAGCTGATTATAGAGAGCTCAGGATGGGGCCTTTAGATAGCACGGTGTCACGCGGGGGAGGGCTACTGTCAGTGACATCTAAATGTTTGCAAAAGTCTGACATCATCCTCATCTGCAAAGAAAATAAGAAAAATATGCGTGGATGCCCTTGCAACACAAAATTAAGTGGAATTATTTATGGTGAGAAGCACATATTGGGAAATGTCGTGAGCCATGAGCTTAATAACTTTTATTCTGGTTGCCCTAATATGAAATGGTGAATTCTTTATGCATCATGTATCAGATCGATACTATTGTTGCAGTTTCAGTACAAAAAACGGTCTTATTATTTGTCTACTTTCATATGCCTCCTACAATTTAAATGGCGGTCTAATTGTGTCTCCACATGCAATTATTAGGTTTTTAATGAAATGAGACAGGATGCTATGTCAGGAGAGAAAGCATGGCAGCAAAGCTGTTGAAGCAAATCAGCTGGTGCTTTTTGTGACATATCCAGGTCAAGCAGAGTGTGTGTGTGTGTGTGTGTGTGTGTGTGTGTGTGTGTGTGTGTGTGTGTGTGTCTTATCTGTCTAATACCTGTTGGCCACCCTACATTCCATATCCAGCTTTGAATGTCTGCAGCACTGATGGCCCTTTGGCTTCCCCCGAGTTATGAAATGACTTTGCAGCACCTGCATGAGAATGAATGAAACTACTGGTAACAAGGAAGTTTAGCGTGAAGGAGAGGAGGGCACCTCTTATAGAGTCTGGCTGGTTAGGTGGGAGGAATAGGAGGCGGAAGAGAGGTGGAGCTGGAACCAGCAAAACCGCTTTGTCACTGTGGCAACACAATGGAGTCCTTTTTTTTTTTTTTTTTAGAAAAGGGAGGCTCATCCTCCATGTCTGTAGTTAAGTTTGCTCCAACAGTGAGGTAGTGAGGACACTTCTCCTCATGAGGTGGAGTCACGTCTAATCATCCAGCCACTAGGCCTTCATGAGCACCACAGGAAAGCACAAATACTGATCAAAAGTTGAAGATTTTAGCTAAAGCAACTACATCCTATTCTTTTCATGCTAAGCCTAGGATGTAAATTGACATTGTATTTTATAAAGTAACAATTTTAATTGATATCGAATAATCTTTTGGTTGCTAAAAGAAAATCTGAAGAGTGTCAGTGGAACATGTTTTGGTTGTTGTCTGCTAATTAAGCTTTTTTGAAAATAAGACGAGTGGCTCATGTTGGCAAAAGTGACATTTGTGAGCGAAACACTGAATGGAATAGTTTGGTAGAGATGCCTCAAATAGCTTGCTTCCTTAGTCACAAGAGAGTCAGAAAAACATGTGACTGCCTAGTGACTTTAGATTTAATAAGGACAGAAAATATGATGCATATCACAAGGAGGTATTGTTTTCAGCTGCACAGTCCACAGAGAGATGGCTTCTAATTACTTTTTGAATTTTCTTGAGCCGGAGAGTCAGCCTTTTGACATAAATATCAGTGCGCGGCTCCGTCTGTGCCCCTGGGACTCCATGTTTAACATGGTCAGTGTCATTATAGGGCATTGAGCGATGGCTCCAAGCATTCCATTATGCTCACCACCCTCCACATCCTCAGCTCCTTCAGTCGGGCGATAATCTGATTTACCAGAGGCCAGACTCTTCTCTTTAGCAGTATCTCGTTTTGCACGAGTCCTCCGCTGTATCTGGTTGAATGCAACATAGTTTCCTCCGGAGGATTGTCTCGGAATATTCTAGCGTGACCTCAAACAGCGTTTGTGATGACTTGTGACACACAGGCTGGAGTTATAAACAGAAGAAGAAGCTCATTATGCTGTTTTTGCCTCATAAAGGAGCTGTACCTCACACTACGCTACCGTTAAGGGTAGGACAGTGTGTCTGTTTCAGTTAAAAGTGAAAGTAAAGTTGAGAATGTGGAGTTGAACCCTTTCAAAGCCACGTCCTTGTAATAACTAACTGTTAATATTGGAACTGGTATGGTAATATCTCCGTGTGGTGGAGTACTCTAAACACACAGCCACTCATTAACTGTATTCTCTCCTATTCTGCTACTGAGACATTTCGGTGGCCTCGTCGTTGCTCCGTGGGTCGTACCTGTCTCGGTTGACAATATCAAAGTCTTTTTGATGCGGAGCTGAAGCGCAGCAGGCAGTGAACTTCACAACATTTCTTTGTCTTCACTTCATTTCTTTTTTTCATGCATTGAAAACCAAAGCATAAGCGCAGTTTTACCACACTTCAAAATAAAGCATGAGTGTTTTTTTTTTTTTCAGTGGCTAATTGAAATAAGTGGCCGGTATACACACAGCGTCCTTCAGAAAATGAATTGGCTTTTAGTTTGTTTGTTGTTAAAACACCTATATTAGCATTCAAAGCAGCAGTATATTCTACACTGAAACAAAGGACTAATGATAATGATGTGAAAGGGCTGCTCCCATTTCCACTGAGAATCAACGCCCTACTTCACAACCCTATGACGCTTTCTATGATCCAATTGGTTAGTTTGTGGCACTGAAAAAAACCGAATGAAAACCACAGTGGTTCAGATAAAACACCGGGCAGCAGCTGCCAGCCCACACGATCACACAGACTTATCACGCAGAATGCTTCTTGCACCCCACAGAGATACTGAAGATACTGGTGAAGAAAGTTGAACATCTGGCAAGCCAGAGAAACCACTGGAGACCTCTTTGTGGCTACCTGTCAAATGGTTGCTGGTGTTTTGGGCCTCGTTTGTTCTGCCAGCTCCTGAGAAAAATATCTGGGTCTCTCTTGTGCTTTTGTTAATGTTTGACTTTCTTTCCTAGTCACTCATTTCCTTCATCTTTTATGGCAGGTGGCAATGTGCACCTTGTGTGAGCGCCTGTGCTGTAAGCAGACAGTTTGACAGGAAGCAGCCCTGTTCTGGTTTTCTTGGTTTCGCCAACCTAAAGCGAGGTGCCTGAAAGCTGCAAGGAGCTGCAAAGTGTGGCGTTAATTCTGTCGGGTTGCAACAAATCCTACCGAGCGACGTATCCATCGAGACTGATGTCATCTTCAGTCGACACTGGGGGCGGGCTTAGCTAGGAGACAGCTGAGCTAGCAGGCGGCTAATATTAAAAGTACATTTACTCAAAGACAGTTTTCTTATTTAATACATGATAATACATGACCTAGATCTCCTTATGTAGGATGATTATAGGTGATTTGCAGATGGGGAAAACCCTGATGCAACACGTGCTCCAATACCACTTTAATTATCGCTCTTCAACATCACAACGCTGCCTTAGTAGAAGCCGCTCTGTAAACCACTGACTGATGTAAAGCTCTGTGGCTCGTGGCTCCTCTGTTCGGTGACACAGGAGATGGGTGGCTGTGTTGTGTGGAATGTAACTTTGGCTTTACCTGAAGTCAAGCTCACATGGTCGGCTGCTGGCTGTGGAAACCTAATGCATCCGTGCTGTGTTCATGTCACCGTTTGTTGTCTTTAACTTTACATTAAGGCTGTATTTGTTTTCCTTTTTGATATATGCTGCATATAAAGATGCCAAAGACTCAAGGTCCTTATTAAAGGGCAACCACACGTTTAACTCATTGTGATCTGTGTATTTAGGAAAGATTCATTTCATATTTAATATGTTCATTCTGGGGACTAAACATTCATTAGTGGCTCCATGTTCCTTGTCTTCACAAAGCGAAGTGATTCTGTTCTATTACAGGACTATTCAGCTTCTTTCATGTTAATATTTTCTGGTTTCTTTACTTAACGTCTTTGAGTTGTGGACAAAACGGAACATTTGACGACGTCATCATGGGCTTTGGGAAACACTGATCGACATTTTTCCACCATTTTCGGACATTCTATGTCAACTAATCAACTAATAGAGAAAATAATCAACTGATTAATTGACAATGAAATGAATCATTGCAGCCCTTAAATCTATATTAGGCTGAAACTACAGAATAAAGGTCCTCTTATGTTTCAGGTGTGTAAATATTTCATGCTATCTGCCTGTATTTAGTTTCCTTTGGAAGTTGCAACTCCAGAAAAAGTAGCCACCATGCTTTGTTTTGAATTTCAGGCCTTCTGCACCTTTTAAGTGTCAAAGAGAAAATGTGGTTTATTATATCTGGTCAGAATTCTAATAATTAAGGTGTCGTTCTTTATAGGAACATGCACAGCCTCTGCTTGGTGGTGCGTTGTTGCCCACTTTATCATCTCTCGTACTGATGATGACACGGAGGATCTTCCTCTTGAGATGCTGGCTGTCAGAAGTGAAATTAATTGTTCTAAACTGCATCTTCCCTGTGTTTCTTAAAATAGTCTACACACCACTGCAGGGGAGAATCATGCAAAGTAGCTGTGACTTGAATTTATAATGGCTCAGGTTTTAAAATCGTGAAATTGATTTTACAAGCTTTGCTTTTGGTATCGGCAGATCAGCAGAGGCTATTTTTTTTAAGTAGAAGAACTAAGAATGTCTGCCGTTAGATAGTGAGATAAGGGATCAGAAATGTTTTGATATAATAAAGTCATTTTTGCCAGACCTTTTGAAGACCATATAATTAGATTTTACCACTTATCCAGCCCTGGAGATGGTTTTGGTTGTATGTAAACTACTTAAAGGTTTAACGATGTGAATACTTTCCTTACTCCTCACATGAACAGAACACAACAGGAACAGATGAGTTCTGTGTGATTTCTGAGGTGTAACATTTACTAAAGGTGACCTTTCCTTTCAATAATCACTGCAATAACGTTGAAGTTACAACCCTGAGAATCAACAAGGCACCCTCTGTAAATAAATTCCCTCTCTGCAGTATGTGCATATGATGTAGACAGGAATGCAACAAACCCACAAACCATCCCTTCAGTTGCAACACAATAACGCAAGTGGTCGGGCGGGCGAGGGCGATCTTCGTCCTCTCTCCAGGCCGGCTTTCTCCTCTCTGGCAGTAACAAAGAGCCTCTAGTCTGACACATGAATGAAACCCTATCTGCTTCTCTCTGCTTCTCTCTGCTTCTCTCTGCTTCTCTCTGCTTCTCTTTGTTATTTGTCACATCAGCCCAATTCCACGGTCACACCTTTCCCCTTCTTCTCTGAAAACCACCGTCTCTGAAAACCGTTAGAAGCTCTCGGGGACTGTTGTCTAAACAAACAGGACTGTTTATAGTCTTAAGTTTAGTTATTTTTAACATTACCTTCAATGCTCCTTGTGTTTTTAAGATACATTTTTGATTTCCCTTACCAAAAGAAGGCATTTCTTTGGGCCGTGCCACCATTTTGGCTGTAACATCTTGTTGACAGTTAAAGCCGTAAAATCAACACAGTGAGCGCACAGGTTGGACTACCCAGCATGCACTTTAGCTTTAACTGGATGTCCGTGTAGTTTGCTATTATTTAGCCCCCGAGCCGATCAGATAATGCAGCCGTCATGCCTCCTCACCTGCTGTGTGCTGAAAATTCAACCATGTTTGTCAAATAAGACACTGAAGTGTTTTGCACAATGCACATTTAGAGATATTTCTTGAGATAGTGTTTTGGGGCTTTGTAGAAGTCTGAAATATCTCTTGGGGGGTATTTTTATATATTTCTTTTACCTTTAGACACAGTGATTATGAAAACATGTTCCACATGGCAATTTGGTGCTTATCCAGCTCAAAGCGTTGTTTTGTCTCTTTCTCCCATTTGCAATCAGACCTGTGTACAACTCTGTTGACTCAGGGTTAGGGTCAGTGTGTGTGTGTGTGTGTGTGTGTGTGTGTGTGTGTGTGTGTGTGTGTGTGTGTGTTAGCTGTCACAGTATTGTGACACAGCACAGAATAATCAATTTGTTTCATTGTTTATACATGTTTCAGCCCAATGGGCACGATGCAGTTATGAATTTGCTTGAATTCTGTGTGCTTATTTGTAGACTAATTGGTTATGTGTACAGCTACAAATAAGCAGAATGCATTTTCTACTAGACACGATGCTTCCCAAAGTCTTGTGTAAAGTGTTGGTAGAGAGAAGACACAGTAGTCAATATTTCATCTGTTGTTTATTTGAGAGTTTGCTTTTAAAGCTGCTGGAATAAATACCAATTATTCTGAGGGAGCAAACCTTAGAAAAAGACAAATTGTGTTATTATTTTTTTTTTTTTCAACTGCGGCTTGGTATTCCTCATTAACTTTTATTAAATCGATGAAGCCATATTTCCCAGGTGAGTAGTGTCTCTCAGCCACTCCATTTTCCATTCAAAGCATGCAACTTCAAGTTTGCTGTTGATACATGGTGAAATGGCTGAGTGTTAAGTGAAAGATTAACCCGTCACAAATTACTTCTCTGCATCTGATGCTGCCTATTTTTAGGAAACAGGGCCGCACTGTGTTCTACGTCCTGGCCTACATCTGTCCTCTTATTGTGTCTTCTATAAACAGTGCCAGCTCTCTAAGGCATTTTAACAGAATGCTAGTTATGTTGGAGGAACAGGAACTGTTGGTGAACACGCTGAAAAACTAAACGGTTGATTTAACTGTGCCCCAGGGGCCATTTCTTTTTCTTCTTTTTTTTTTGCATGTAAGCTTAATACAGTACCATTCAGAGAATAGTTAAGGTCCATTTCTGTTTAGGGCTCGTCATACATTTAGTTTGGTATCACAACTTGTATAAAATAAATAGTAAAAGTGTTTTGACAGTGATCATGTCTTATAGAGACTGAATGCCTATCTCTGCTGCAGCTTCATTGTGACTATTTGTTTTGGCTATATCTTGCTTAATTATCCTTATGTAGTCTCACACACACACACACACGCACACACACACACACGCACGCGCGCACACACGCACGCACGCACGCGCGCGCGCGCACACATGCACAAATGACACTTCCCTGGGTTTTTGCATGATCCCTCTTTCAACCCACCCATCCATTTCCTAGCTGCTTATTCAACTCGAGGTATTAGTGGCAACCGGGACATCTCAGCCACACTGGATTCATTTACCTCCACAACCTTCCCTAGAGTGAATGGCAGGCCTGTGAAGAGTTGTTGTTCCCTCAGGTTCTCCCATGGATGCCCCAGAGTTTCCTCCCAACCAATAACTTAGCCCGACTGCAAAGTGAGATGTCTCTGTGAAACATCCAGCCTCTTATATTTGTTCCTGACTGAGCCCGGGGGGGGGGGGGGTACAAACGCAATACATTTTCCATTGTTTCTGATTGGTGTTGCTGAGTGGTTACTTCAGTGGTTATCGAGTTTCGCCAAAAACAGCAAAACAACTGGAGTGCATCACTTCAAGTTTGACCTTGGTCATGATGGTCTTTTTTTTTTAAAAATTCACTGGATATGAAATGCACCTCGAGTAATCAACAGTGAACGTGTTTTAAATTCACAGTGACTAATGCATACCGCTTACACATCATGCTAAAACTACAACTGCTGCCCCTTTTAATACGCTGGCTCGGTGGGTTAATTGACCCGTTGGAACACTCTAGCAGAGCTTCTGGCTTAACGGGGAAGCAATATTAACCTCTCAGCCCGCTATTTTCTTTTCACAGCAGGCGGTGTAATGATATGCTAATTCTGCTTGCCTGCCAGCCAAGTTTCAGCGTTGGATGCTGCAAAAGGTGTGAACGTGAAAACATAATGTGAAATGCTGCTCCTCTTTGCTCGAGAAGTGCTATGCTGAAGCCTTGAGGTGTCGGCTCACCTTAGTCCCTGCGGGGGAGATTTCTCAGAGGACAACGCCGTATAATTGTTGAGGAGATCAGACGCTTCTAACAGGTTTGTTGCACAGTGCTTGAACACAAATTCCTTGTTTTAGGCAGATTCATCATAAATACACTCCTGTAAATATTACATGAAGATGTTGTTTATATTTGCATCGTGGAGGTCTGTTGTGATGTTGAAATGGCTTTAAGGCTCTCTGTGATCGAATTGGGAATCTGGAAAAATGGGACATCGTCTTTTGCCTGACGCTGCAGCATGGCCCTCAATGTTGTGATTTTTATTTCCAATGGAATTGCATCATATTGCCATAATGATTGCGTTTATCAATATGACTGTCACGAGACACTTGCACTTTACTTTCTTTCAGTGTAGAGTTTGGTGTCAGATGGTGGTGTAACGGCTCGTAGTTGAGCTGCCATCCTGACACAAATTACCTTTTGTAGATGACGATAACAAAGGTAAAGGATAACATTTCACATTTTGGACAATTTGCACTGACTTCTGGGCAGTTGAAATTATTTTTTGCGATTTGAAAAAACCCCCAGTCTGGAGCCTTGTGTACTAGCTGCTATAACAAAACAATAGCAAAAACGTTCAGCGATCGATATGATAAAAAAAAAACATGATGGAGGATCTCTAAAGGTTATTTTTGCTCCCTTTTTGTTCCTGCCGACCTGATCCATGACTCAAAACCGTGAGATGAGTTTTGTTACCCATGCACCCCTAATGTCAGCCCCTTTCAACCTTTACTCAAATTAATCTAATTTAGTTATGTTTTCAGCAAATGTTGAGTCTGCCCCAAGATCCATTTGCACACAAGAACACTGTTTCCAGTTCACTAAGTTCTCAGACCCTCGTCATTGTGAGTTGATGTGGCTCACATGCAGTCCGCATTAAGTATGTCCTGGGAAGGATATGTGGCTTAAAGAGGTTTTTAGGTGATTCTTTATTAGTTACTTTGTGCTATTACCCATGCGTATGTTTGTAGTTAATCTTTTTAGCCTATGATGTGCAGTCGGGAGGCACAGTGCAGTTGGAGTCATTGCCCGCTGTGCTCTAGACACAGAGCTTAGATTTTCCATTTCATGGATAGATGGTGATAGCACTGATGATATCCAACATGTTTTACCACAAACAGATCGGCCTTTGCCCAACAGGACAGTGGTTGAATACTCACACGATGGTGACCTTTTTAGAGGTTTTTCTGTTCGTTTCAGCATGTGGCATATTCCTCTGTATTAGTCATGGGTTCGACTGTGTGATTCTACTCTTCTTAAGCGATCATCTGCTTTCTGCTGTCAATTAGTTGTTTTGTAATTTAGTTTGTCAAAGTACCTTCATGTTTATTTATTACTCCGCTATGCTGTGTGTGATAGAGCTGTCGAGTTGAAACTGGTTCCTGTTGAGGTGAGAAACTACTCTCTTTTGATTGCTTGCACGCAACATGTGCAGGCTTTATGTGCAAACCTACAATGTGTGTATCTGAGACCAGATTGCACAACAATCCAAACTTCTGCCACGACTGAAAATTCGGGGGTGTGACTGTGCAAGCCTGTATGAGTCTGAATAGCAAAGACAGAACCGGGCCTGTTGATGGGTGGCTGAGATGATGTGTCGACAGGCAGACAACTGTCCGCCAAATCTGGCCAATCTGTACCAAATTATTTTGCCCCCACGTAATTTGGAAATGTATTAAGTGTGCTACGCTTTTAGGCATGTATAACAATTTAAATATAAAGTCTAGCACTGTGGGGCTGTCCTGGCCCCACAGTGGTGGAATGAACTTCCCACTGACGTCAGGACAGCGGAGTCGCTGCCCATCTTTCGGCGCAGGCTGAAAACCCACCTCTTCAGGAAGTGCTACCCTGAGCCTTCCACTTAGCACTTATTGTTTTCATACTAGCTTGTTGCACTTATTGTATTCGTATTACTTATAGCACTAACTGTTTTTCTTGTTTCTGCCCTGTACTTTGGCTCTGAGTTATGCTCTGCTTCATGCTCTTAGATGCTTGTTTGGAAAAGGAAATGTACTTATGACTTCTGGTGACTAGTAGTTCTTTTGATTACCAATGTTGATGCACTTATTGTAAGTCGCTTTGGATAAAAGCGTCTGCTAAATGACTATAATGTAATGTAATGTAGCAAATTATTACTGTGCCTTGCTGTGTGTTATGGACAATGCATTGTGCTAAAACAAGATCAAATAGTATTACAGGGACATAATGGATACAAAAAAAAAAGTACCGTATATCTTTACTTCAAACACAAATTTAATATTTTAGTATCACTATTGACCAAGATACAAAAACGAATGCGGGCAAGATTGCAAGATTTATTATCCATCTTTTTGATTTTAAATTGTTTTGAGAAATATATCTTTTTATTATTTGATGTGTTCGCTTTAAATTTAGAGTAGCTTAATTGCACACCTAATGAATTGACCGAGCTGATGTCCGATTCTTGCCACTCCTGTCTTCAAGTCTGGATAAATCAATACATAATATCAATATAAATCAAACAAAGAGCTGCCGACCCCGAGATGTTTCCTCTACCCTTGACCTGCTTGCACGCTCTCTGCATCAGCAACTCATCTGTTGCCACGGTCTGGCATGCAACCTGTAGGGAATACAGGCAACACATAAGAGATGCAGTCCATCGAATGTAACGCAGAATTTACTGTTGAAAGTCTTCAAGTAGGGTCAAAATCTGTGCCTTGCTTCCATTAATTAATACCACCTGAGTTTGCTCGGTCTCAGTGGCTCACAAACCACACAAAGAAAGCGCTCACTTCCTCAGAGCCATAATGTGGCTGTAATGTCAGCCACTAAAACAGGAATTGATTTCAAAGTAACTCGATGGCTTCCTGTACTTCTATTACTTTACTTGTTCTGTGTGCAGTAAACGGTAAAGCTTATAACGTTTCAATTATTCAGTTGGCAAATCTGAATTCATGCTTATGTTAAATTAACACAGTTGGCACCAGCATCTTAACCAATGGGTATACCTTATATATACGTTTTTAAAACCTGAAATCCGTTAGTTTTAAGACAAAAATGTTTTAGCCGAGTGGACACACCGTCAACTATGGTGCAGGTGCAGCATTATATCTTTGTGATAAAGTAATATACTGTAAATTATGAGAATTTCTTCCACTGCCAGTATTATTTAATGAAACTGCAATTCATCGTCAATCTACCAAGCAGAGTGCTCTACTAGTCTCATGTCAGTGTGTCCTTGAGCAAGACACTTGAACCCCCCCCAAAAAAAGAAAAATTATTCCCGTAGCTGCGTCTACAGTGTGTAGATAGATACTGAATTGTAAGTCGCTTTGGATAAAAGTGTCTGCTAAATGACCGTAATGTAATGTAATGTAATGTAATCACGAGTGTTGTGACTCAGCACAAATTCATCTTTTATTCTCACAGTCACAACTTGTATTTAATATTTGATGACTACTGGCTCGTTCACATGAAGTAACCTTGCTGAGTGATGTCTCTTCCCATATAACATGTCTCTAATCGTCTTCTTAAAGCAAAATGTAAGCTGTTAGTAAGTGGATGGTTGAGATGTATCCGGTTCTGTGTAGTTGTGAGCTACATACAGTAAGTGACACAGCTGGAGATAACCAGGTTTACCTGTGGTTGGTAATGTACATGGGGTAACAATTTCCATGACTCATCAGACCTGTGTGTTGTAACCGTCATGGTGAAGGTTCTCAGGGATGTGAAGGTAGTGGCTAACGTGAAAGATGGAAATAAAGTACGTTTGTCTTCCCGTACTCTTGATGAGATTGATGCAGTTTGTGAAAATAATGTTTATCGGTTTGCATAATGAATGCATACTAGTAATTTAATAAAAAGTAATTTATTAACCGCTCCTTGCAAAGATTTAGTTTATTAACTGATTTATGAGTATCATGTAGCAAAGGGAGTAGATGTTGGTTGAGGTTATCTCTGATTAAATCCAAACTTTCCCGTATAATTAGCATTTAACTGTATATTTTATGTTCCCCTGAAACATTTCACAGAATTTGATCTGACAATATTTGATAAGAAATATGTTTAGTCTTCTTTTAGACCCCACCCCTCTTTACACTTGCATAATAAAAGGGCAATAATCCATGTAACGATAATATTGAACTGACTGAATGTTTCTTTGCTGTTGGTATGTTGTTCTGCCATAATCCACGTCAAAGGAGTCTTTGAGATGTCAAGAGAATGATGCAGTAACCCATAAACATCACGCGATGCCATCGTACATCCACAGGACCTTCAGACAGGCTGCACCTGGTCACAGGCCTCTCCAAGTAAATGTTAAGAGGTCGGATGTGTTCATGCTGGAACATCACCGGGGTTATCAATCTGGCAGCTTACATCACGGATGCTACATTGAATTATGCCCAAGTCATCGAGGTTTAACAGTAAGTTTTGAAATCCCAGAGGCAACTGTCAAACATCCAAAAACATTGCATCTCCAAGTCAAAGTGCATGAAGTTTTCTTTTCGTTAGTTTGTTTTTGTAAGCGTATGTTTGCCTCCGCACTTCTCTCAACTGTATTGTTAGTGTCTCTGACACGTTTTCTTATTCAGTAGTTTTTGAGAACTTTGTTGACCAGAATTTATGGAGAGAGATTGGAAACAAACTGCAGGAATCCGGTTGGAGAGTAACAACTGTGATAAGGTATGCTGCAGACGGCTTCCTGGTTCCCCGTTCTGGGTTTCCTCCAGGAAGTTGTTTAGCTGAGGCGCTAAGCTGCCCAGATCCTGTCACATCTCGTCTCGTGATAAATTCCTTAAGTAGATAATGGCCTAAACAATGGTTGCACTCATATGACTTTTGCTGTGTGATGTAGTACCTCTGCGTGTCATTTTTCATGATGTTGGTGCTTCAGGAGCAGAAACCCACTTCAGCTATCAAACAATTTATTTTCTTTTAAAGACTATTTTTTTTGGCATTTCAGCTTTATTTGATAGTGAGAGACGGACAAGAAAGGCAGGAGAGAGAGGGGGGGGGGGGGGGGGGGGGCGGGCATGTGGCAAAGGACCCTGAGCTGGACTCGAACCCGGGCCGCAGTGAGATACTGGGACGCCCCTATACATATACATACATTTCTTTGTTTTTGCTGACCTGGACATTGCTCATCTTTGAGACCCACATAGACCTGTTTTTGTCTTTTTACGGGGGGCAGCAGGTTCAACAATACATGCCACATAGAAGTGTAAAACACTATATCGTCTGAAAGCTGAAGATACATTTTAGATGCAGCTCAGCAGTGTGTTCTAGTCATAAACCAGAAATAAAGTAATTCATAGAAATCAAGAGTAAAAGTGCTTAGAACGTTATGATAGAAGTATATGATGGTCAGTCCCATGCTCACTTATGTCTCATAAGTTTTCAGTCATTTTTGGGTTGATAACATTTCTTACAGTGTCGATGCTAAATTTAACAATTTCTACCACTCGGGAATTAATAGAAATGATCAAAATCCCACCAAAATTCCACATTCTTGAGGAACACCGTAGAAGTTTTTTTGCTGCAATTTGGTATTAAAAAGTTTTTGACATTTTGGAGATTTCTGACTTGTGGGTTCCAATAAAACCCATTTTTATTCACATATCTTGAGGTGAGAGGTCAAGAAACCCCTTAAAAAATTGCCATGGCAGTTTCCCTTGCCAATATTTTGCCTACCTTTTTTGTAACGTTATTCAGCCACTTTCCTGACAAGCCAGCATAACATGGTCGCTATCGCAATATACCATCCAACAAAAGTAGATAAGAGGGAAATGTGCTGAAGAAGCATCGTATTAGCCTCAGAAAAAATGTGAGAATATAGATTTTTGCACAAAAGGAGGACTGTAGATTTTGTCTCCCTTCACTTGCATTGAAAGTGAAGGAAACCTTTATTTCATTTTTGTACAATGTGAACAAAACAGTTAAAAGTTTAACTTCACATACTACCTTTAAGTGACTGATCAAAGGTGGCTCCTACATCCTGAAATTCTCATTTGACTCGTCCATGCTCCAAGGCAGGCTGGATGTGTATCTCTCTCCTTCTTCACCTCCCTGATCCAGCAGCTATTTTTAACATGTTGCACCAGAGCAAACCTTCCTATTTACTGCCACTATGCAAACTAAGATGGTAGGTGTTGCTGTGTCAAACAGTGAAATTCTTTGTTTGCCTCATGATCAAATCACTACTTTCCATGTCTATCTGGCCATCGCATCACATTAACAGAGGAAACATATTCTTCCCCATGAATTCTGTTAAAACTGGACATCTCATTCCAGACAGAGACCACATAAAGATTTTCTGAAGTAAAAATCCATGCAGTCGATAGATCATATTTTAGTGTAGTTTTCATTGTGAACATCTCATTCCATCAGCGGACGACTTAAGTGGGTCAAAGTTGCTCTGGGAATCTAAAAGATTGCCCTAAAGCCTGGTCTCTGATGTCTAATGAGGACCATTTCCTGACAAGCCTTTTCCTTATGTTGACAATAGCAGCCACTCTGCAATTTAAGCCAGATTGCCAGATAGAGCAAGTGTTCTGTTGTACACCTCCTAATGTAATGCTTCACTATTGGCTTAATGTTGAAAACGGCCAAAATGCAGCTTCACACTTTAGTTCAAGAAGTCATCCTAGTGTGCTGATGTTTGTGTATGTGTTTTCTGAAGGCTACATTCCTCCTCCTCCAGTGCATTGGACCGTGGAGGGGAGTTCAGTACAGTTTATGAGATGGTATGTTTTGGTGGATGGTAGCATATTAAATAGGGAGCTCATACAGGAATGCTGACATACAATTTAATCACATATTACTCTGTCAACAAGTGAAATGGGAGGATGGATGTAATCTAAATCCTATCTCTTCCATTTGGATGAATGTTGGATGGGTTCTAATGGCGGTTGCTTTTTCTCTCCCATCACAACGTGTTGATGGCATAATACAGGATACATTGTGTGATTGCATAAAAATATTCAATTTAATGTAATCTAAAACGGCATAGCTTTATTGGCCACATGTATCCATGCATGTTATCTACGGTTTTCTGCATGCTGTACCAAACCCTGTGTCCTTAAGCAAACGAAGGGAACAACAAAGGAAAGGATGTGTTGGTCAGACTACTGTCTGGGCTTTATCATGCTTAATGTCGTGTACAAATGACTGTCAGCCACTGTTTAAAAACAAGCGCTTGGCAGATCGCCCCTCTGAAGATATTCTTAGAAATCCAGCTATTAAAATATCTCTGTCCACCTACTGTACCTCTCCTCTGTCTTTTAGTGTTTGTTTCGTGGTGTTTAGGTGAGAGAACATGTACTCAACAGTGTCAGATGATCAATCTCTCAATGCAAATGAATGAATTTAACAATGAGTAAAAACCCAACATAATTTAGCAATGTGAGCAGTGATCTACCAACTCCAAAAGTTTTTTTTTTTTTGGTGGTAAAATATTCATGAAGTGCATTTGGAATAACAACTTGTTATATATGAAGTGAGTGTGAGTCAGGTAAAAAAAAAAAAAAAAAAAAGGCTCTTGTGAGCTGTGATCATTGTACTCCACGGTCACCGCATGCATAATTGTCACCACTTTACCTTCTGCTCCTGCTTCGACAGATGTGGAGTGGATATTCACAGAACATCAAACTGCCACCAGGCGGGATGGCAGTTTGATGTTCTGTGAATATTTTCAACAACAAAAGCTAGAGTAACGAGCCGTCTCTCAAGAGAGACAAAGTGGTAGCATCCATAACTCTAATGTATAGTCTGCTGCAGGGATGACATCATTTTATAGGCCAACCCACGGAAGTTAGTGTCGCACTGCTTCCCTAAACAAAAAGTCAATAGGATTTTTCCACTGGATTTTGGACCATTTCAGAAAATAAGCCTTGTGGCAAACAAAAGTGTCATACTTGCATATTTTGTTCAGCGAGATAATCTTCACAAATGAACACCACATTTCTGGTTTTTGAAGCGTGAGTGCAGTTGGCGGTAATAAAAAGCTATGGTGAGGCTGTAGACCGACGACACCACGATCCCATGAGTGCTGGTAACCCAACGAGGCTGTGAAGGTGGAACTTGGCAGCGTGGTGATGTTTTGTAGTCTTATTTAGCCACTTGTTGCTGTAACTTTGTTAAGACTCATAAAAGCTTCAAAATTCACGGGAGGAGGGGTATCCACCGACTTATTTTATATTGTAGAAGAAAACGTTAAAATCTCTTAACCACAGACCTTATTTCAGGCATCAAACCAAAAACCTGTTGACTTTGAAACAAGGAACCAGAGGTGCAAATATGCTCATTTCTGGGATTTAGGAGTCATTTCCTGCAGCATTAAGGGAGTCGGTGAGCTGGCAACATAGTCAAATTATCACGGTGATAATTTCCTTATCGCGTGATAATAATTAGTTTTTTTATTTTTTGAGAATAAAATAGCATGAGATATAGATATGACTTAAGGATTGTTTACATTAGTGATTACATATCTCAAGATAAATTAAATACCAAAAACTTTTTTATAGCACACGGTTTTGTCCTTTTCAAGACTCGTTAGCCGGATGCTCTGATCTTGTCGGTTCTTATTAATGAACTGAACTACTCCCCAAACCACCAACATGTAGTAACATTGTTTGCTGCTCAATACAAGTCAGCTGTCCTCCCACATGTTGTTGGCAGTCTTTGTCCTCTGGTCTCTTTGCTTACACTTCCGTTTCCTGCTGACACATAATTAGCTGGTGAAAGGAGATCCCACTAACCTTTTTGTGTGTCAGATGATGAAAAAAAAAAGACCTCATTAAGAGTTGGTCTTACGTTACTGTTTGGCCTACTGAATATAACACCCTTCAACAGAACAACCGGCCAATATCTGTGCCCGTTCTGAATTTGTACTTGTGGAAGTTGGCAACCTAGTACACACCTTAAGCAGGAAGAAAGTCTCTCAGCAATCATTGTGTGCGACCGGGAGAAGTCTGCACAGGAAGCTGCTGGGAGTAAACACGGCGACTCGTGGAGCCTCGGGGTGGTTCGTGTCGTCTCTTGCTGCTTTCACTTTGCACTGGACATCGGAGTTTCGCTCTTGTGAATTTCTTACCAGCCAAAACTTTTCATATATATTTCTTAATTAGATTATCCAAAAATGGGGTGGCAGCTCTCGGTGGCCACAAACGTTTTTGGCAGAGATAACGTGAGCCTTGGTGAAATACTTTGGCAATAACATAGCTTTATGTCAGTGTGACTGTAAATTGTGACGTTTGACGGCCTCGTGTGCCACATTAATAACAGCTGCTGTATGTTCTGAGTCATCGTGCGTTTAGATGCTTTATAAAGTTTAGAATTTCTAGTTTCGAGCCATTCCAAACATTTTATGTTAAACTGACGAGAAATGATCCTGGAACCTTATAACACAAAATGCTCTATTTACGAACGCCATATTTGCACAACTTTATTGTTAAAATACTTCACTATAAGACATAGTTTGGACAACATACAGTTGGTTTATGGATTCTCAGAGCTTAATGTCTTCAAATAGTATAACATGCATATTTTGAGGCATTAAGCACTTGGCAGTCTTCAACCCTTGCGAGCTCAAGAGATGTTCAACATCACCGTTACATTTACAAAGTATGTAAATACATATACAGTATCCTCAATGTTGGTAGCACTTCATGTGAATGTTGCTTATTTTAAAAGCATGAATATATTATAACCAGAGCATGATAAAAATGCCTGCATTTGGCCTCACTATGTCCTCTCATCTACATCATCAGAAGCTCATTCCCTCATGTTAGTACGAGCACCAGAGGGATTTGAGTCGGACAGATTATCTGCTGGAGCCATTTCCACATCTCACATCAGTATGTTGGGAATGTGAGTGTTAGCCGGCAGTGAAGAGAGCAGGATTATAAAATTTTGTCATATCACATTGATACATTCATGTTTTGGGTCACTGTGAGGGATGTTTTGGTTTGTGTGGTTGGGAGGGGGGGGGGGGTGTCTCGTGGAAGAATAAACTGGAACTGCCTTTGGTTTGACAAGATAGCTCGTTAAGAGATCCGGTTAGAAGAGCTGTTGAAAAAGTAGGCCAGTGGTGGTGAAAGCGTGGTCACTCCGACTGCCCATTCCTGTTGCCTTGAGAACCGTAGTCAAACGGTGTGGTAATAACACACAAACTGGCCTTAAAATCACATTTACATACTTCTTCATCACTGAGGTATTGCCTGCACTTTAATGAAATCAATCAGACGTCAGATATTCCCAGAGACTTGTGCTCATGTCTAACACTCCCACACTGACAGATGATATCAAGCGATAGATGTACCGCGGTGTGATTGTTCAGAGCAATTCAAAAGCCCCGATATAAGCCATGTGAGAAACCAGAGACATGCTGGACACGGGCGTTCTTCTATTGTCCGTCTCTGCTGTCGTCTCCTGCAGACAAATGACTTCATGTTCAAATGATTTCACCCATAGAATTAATTTTCATTTCATTAGGGAGGGAAGTGAAGGACGAATATACACACACACACACACACACACACACACACACACACACACACACACACACACACACACACACACACACACACACACACACACACACACACACACACACACACTAGGAGATCTCATCCCCCTGCAGCCGGGGCTTGGCAGTGTTTCTGCCTGTTACTATAAGCTGGGTAATTTCCTCCCCTTCAGTACAAAGTAGCCGTCATTTGTTGCTTCCTCTCATCTTCAGCGTCACACGGCTGTCTGTAATGATTTAGACGTTTGTTCTAGCTCTGCTCTTTTAGCACTTGTTTTATTCTCAGTCTCAATTTCTTGCTCACTACTAGAACATGTGTTCTTGTGATTTACACTACACATTATTTTCATATAGACGTATATGAACTTTTTAATAATGTTACCCCTAATACTTTTGGGATTGTTTCATTAACTTGTTGCCCAAGTTTCAAGCCAATTTTGGCAGAATAGAATGTGAATGAGTGCATGCCACCTGCACACCGTGCAGCAAGGGTTGACTCTATTTACATACACCCTCACTGCCTTCCCCTTTTTGAAAATAATCTCAACTTTTTTAGTTGAAATGGGGAACCTGTACAGAAACATCAAGGTCTATCCAAAAAATCGGTTTCTGTCGGGCTTTGCTGTGTCATCTCTTTTTCAATTTGCCAACTCTTCCACCTCAGCCGAGCTAAAAGCATTTTGGGAAGAAAAAAAATTTGCATTCATGGTTTTGTGTAAATTAAAAATGTGCATGAGAAAGGTGGATGTGGGAACGATTTTCCTTCAAATCAACATTATGCAGCCAGTGAACACTTTAGGTTCACTGGCTGTGTGTAAATGTTACATGTGTGTAAATGTTCACCGCATGTCATTGTTGACATTTGATTTCTTATCTCGGCGTTCCAAGAATCCTACCGCCACCGCTGGCCTCCTGAAATACAGGTCTAGCTCAGGCAGTGCATATGAATACTGGTTCTGGCGCACCATTTAGCCCTGCCATCCTCCGACGTTGTTCTCCATGGAGACCATAGAAGCCTGTTTGTGCTTTGTGTTACGGCCCAGTGGCTGCTTGGCTGCTCAGCCATGATTAATTCAGGCAGGCCTCGGGGGAGAACAGCCAGGCTGGGTTACCCAGCCAGGGCTCTGGTGTCTAGGGGCCATAGAGACAGTCGGCTTTATGGCAGCTTTTAGCCGCAGAGCTCTGCTTGGCTGTATCTAAGGCTGGAGCTGGCAACCTCTCACACCTGTTCCTGAAATAGAGCAATGCAAATGATTTGAATTGAACAATTTAGGAAATTGAAATGTCGTAAACCTCTTTGCTATGCTCCAATAGATGCATTACATGTTCTCACAGCTATAGGAAGTTGCACTTGGTTCAAAGTATCACAGTTGATTAATGGTCTGTTTAGAATGTAGAGTATACTGATTTATTCTGTACTCAGCAACAACATGGAGATAACCAGCTGCTGGGAGGTTTCATACCAGCAGCACGCTTGTATTCTGATTCAGCTGGCACAGTCGGTGAGCGCTACGTAGTTTCCAGGTTTGAAGCAGAGTGCTGCCTGAGATAAAGTACATTTGAATATGACAATTCATTTTTATGTCCACAGACTCTTAAAATACACAATTAAAGGAACTCTGTAAGAGATCGGGGTCTTTGCTTTCTGGATTATACCTTTATTACTTGTGAGTTAAAACCTCTCACTTCTGCCCTCTAGCTTGCTTTCACTTGTATTTGAAAATTTGGATAATACAATATTTGGCAAAAAATGAGCCACTCCAAACGGACTCATTATAAGAAGAGATTTTAGAATGAAATTGTGAATTACAGAATATAATGCATCTCACTTCAACTGATGTTGAAAGAGCCAGCACATTCTATTATAACGGACAACTTCACAGGTTTTTATTTATTTTTAAATCATAAAAAAAATAAACTTACTAGCAGATTCCAGCCTGTAGTTCTATCATTGTTGGTGACTATCTGTATTTCACACGTCGTTTAAAACTGCGAATGAGAAGGTCGTTTATTTTTCTCTTTACACATCACGCTTTTGCTTATTTTCTCTATCAGTCATTAAACTTTAAAGTATTCAGTTCAAAATGAATGAAAAGGAAAACGTGACAAATCCCCAACCTTGACACTTCAACAAACAAACGTTTGGTATTTTTAATTTATTTTTTAAAAAACGGTCAAAACTAATAATTACTGGATATTGACAGAATCTTATTGTTTTAGCATTAATTTAAATTAGGATTGCCACAAATGTCTTGTAAGTAGAGCTGGGGGGGGGGGGGGGGGGTGTTAAGGTTGTCTCTCTATAAACAGGACCACACACACACACACACCATGAGATGGCGAAGTAATTGTTCAATTTGTGTTCAACTTTTCTGATTGTAGGGAATTGACCAATCAGGTCCAAACTCGGCCCACTCCTGTATGTGTGCCAGGCGCATGTCACTTTGGTGTGGCACTCTGTTCCCGGCCTCGTGTTTGTTCTCTGTGTCCTCGGTCAACTGACTGATGGATGGATGACTCGCGCAAAGTGTCAGGCTCATAAATCAGCTGTTACTGTGGCAAAATGGCACCCGGCATCCATTAAGGGCAGACCTGGCTGCAATCTTTCCCCCAAGTTAATAAACGGCTCTCTGTGGAGACATGCATGATTTATCGTTGACAAAAAAAGGGAGGAATACAGGGTGCGAGTGGGGCATTAATTGATGCATGTGTTATTGCGTTATTTTGATTGAAATTATTTTGTTTGTCAATTGTTTGATCATAATGTGAAAGCTCTTAATTTGCAGCCACAATTCCGGTGACAAAAACATGAAAAATGTGAACAAACCTCTGAACGAAATGCATTGTTAGGAGATGATGGAGAGAGAGATGACGAAATGAGTCGATTATCAAATAAAGTAATTTATCAAAGACAATTGCTCGTCATTCTCTGTTTGCTGCTTTTATATCTATATCAAAATATAGACATGTAGATTTCTTTGTAAAAGAAATATCTTTGCGTTCGAGATCTATTGGCCGGTCATGGAAAGCAAACATCGCGTTAGGCTCTCTGCATTTTTACGATTTTTTGATACATTTGTAGACTAAACAATAAGAAGGGGATTAAACTGCTACATATTAATGCTAAATATGACTCGCCACTTTAGACACTTTAAGTTGTTTTGTATTTGTAATATCTGTGAATATTATAGCATATATGTCAAATATTTGTTACATTACATGTTCAAAAACAAGGCTTCATGGTGTCTAGATAAAGGAAGTAGTCCTGCTGCATGCTGATCGATAGGATCACTGTGGGGACGGTGATGCTTGACATGAAAAAATGAATAGATATCTGTGAGAGGGGGTTGAACGGACAAAAGGTGAGGTGTGTGTCGGCGTTATCATCACTTTATCCCTCGTCTTTACGTACGAGTGGCAGCAGCGCTACTCCAGTTTCCCCTCCTTCCCTATCTTGTACTCGACACACACTCGCTGCGTTAATCCGACCTCACTCATTTTAACGGGACAGTTTCCATTCCCCGCACCAAATCATATTGTTTTCACATCCAGCCCGTCTAATGGCCGAGTACGACTATCATGGTCATGTCCAGTCACACCTCCTTGATTCTTAACATGACAGCCTCCCTCACAATATTAATTGGACATCAACATTGTTATTTTCCTTATCTTTTTCTATTAGGCAGGGTTCAATAATAAAACTGTCATCAAAACTATTAAGAAGTGACAAATTATGACATTTATGGCTCATACAATTTATACCCGCACACAAAGAGCATTACTCCTGTGCAATAAGACAAGCAGTCTATCTCAGCAGCTCTGAACAAGCGTTAGCTGGAGATCACTGTTAGGGCTGACTAACATGGTGGGACGGGGATGCTTTTACTTCCTCTCTTGCTGCCATGAATACAGTTTTTTATTTATTTATTTTAATTTTTTTGTCATGAGTAAGAATTAATTGTATCTGCGTCTGCCAGGCTGTGTCAGATGCTGTTAGTATTTGAGGGCCTACAGGAACAAAAGCCCTCTAAATACACTCCTCACTGTTTGTGTCTGTCTGGTTGTCTCAGTTAGTTCCACTGACGTGACTTCTTCTTTGATATTTTCTGCGCTGGGTTTATCGGTGTCCTGAGGCTAGCTGTGAACAGTAGAATCTACCGTCAAACAAACAGACAAACAAATACACTGACAGAGACCTGTGTTTCTCCCCTTGACCTTTCATCCACTTGGCTAGCAGCCGCTCTGATGCACGATTTATCATCTGCTTAGGAGTGTGCACACACACACACACACACACACACACACACACACACACACACACACACACACACACACACACACACACACACACACACACAGTACATATGCCCTTTTTGGTTATATTTTGCTGGTGATGAAAGAGACATTTTTTTTTTTTTTTGCTTGTTTATTTCACTCAATGACTGACTGAAACACCTCCTTCTCTCATCCCTCGTCTCCTTCTCCCCCTTGTTCCCTCACTCACTTCTATCTTTACATCTCTCCTGCAGCTAGTCGGCGGCCAGTTTGACCTGGAGATGAACTTCATCATCCAAGAACCCGAGAGCATTGTGTGCATGGTGGAGCTGTTGGACAAATGTGAGCCCACCTGTCAGGCCGAGGTCTGGAGCATCTTCACCGCCATCCTCAAGAAGAGCGTCCGCAACCTGCAGGCGTGCACCGACGTGGGTCTCATCCAGCTGGTGCTCCAGCGTATATCCACCATGGACAGCATGATCGCAGGTACTCCAGAACAGCACCTAGTGGAGAAAGTGTTATTTCTTTTGTATGCATAGGACACAATGTTTTCTGCCACGTTAACGCAGCATCATTTATTTTCATTTGGCTTCTCCTGAAATGTGCTCGACCACGACGAGACACAATAAGTGTTTTGTTGTTGTACTTTTCTATCCACTCTCCCCGTCTACAATAACCTCATGGTTCCATCCTCCATTATTTTGCATAAGCCGTGATGTATTGCAGTGAAAGCGGACACAATCATCCTGTACAGTCTCTTCCCAGAGTGTCGGTCTAGTCTGTTGCCCATCTGCAAATTAGTCTGAATTAATCCTCCAGTGTTCGGCTCAGTGAACTTTTGCCAGCTAGAACAGCGCTGGCCTGGAGGGTTTGTGCAGTCAAGCAAGGGTGATCTAGCCCAGCAGTAACTAGGCAGCTGAAAGTAATGTTTACAGTGATATTTACCACAGTACAAATGCAATGTCCTCTACCTAACAATGGTCTCGTACGGTAGAACTGATGCAACGTTTTTATTGATACACATTTACAACTGAAATGGCCTCTTTATATTCAGATTACTCACGATTTTTTAATATTTTTGTTTATTTTATTACTTTTATTGATAGTAGAAATCTGACAGGAAATGAAGAGAGATGTGAGGAAGGACATGCAACAATGGTCCCCTGCTGAACTTTCAACCGGGGATGTTATATTTTATGATCGATGCCTTAAACTAGACCACCACGGCGTCCCAACTTTTACTTTTTTTTTATTGCACTTGAAGTAAATTTGCAAACAGTCTCTTCCTCTCTTCACATAAAGGAGCTGTTCTGAAATACTAACTGTTAGGACTGAGCTAAACAGCTGAGCTTTAATACTTGTGTGTATAAGTATTAATGGCTAACATGGAAAAAGGCCCGCCAGATACAACAGTCTGCCACTCATCATTAGATTTGATGTAATGTGTACATTTGAACATTTGAACCATGGGTTGTGTACGTGCACACTAGTCATAGATGTGTCATACCGTGTCTCATCATTAGCCAGTAATAACCAATGAAAAGAGGCTGCACAGTAGCTGGGACTCCCAGAGTGTCTTCTCTATTTTAAGTCTCATGTTTTTTTTTTTTTTAAACTTTGGTCTTGCTCACCCTACTTTTCTTTTAAATACACCGTAGCTGCTTAAGTTCCTATAGCTGTGGCATCACTTTAATATTTAGTAAAATGCCAATAATGATTGTAATACTTGTAATATCAATGATTATAGCCCTTAGGTTTTTAGCAAACTGCAGTCAGCTGGAGCTTATGTTGTAACGTGCCATGTTTAACCCCTGTATGACACTGTGTGTGTGTGTGTGTGTGTGTGTGTGTGTGTGTGTGTGTCTCTGTGTGTCTCTGTGTCTGTGTGTCTGTGTGTGTCTTGCAGACCTACTGGTGGACATGTTGGGCGTCCTCGCCAGCTACAGCATCACAGTTAAAGAGCTGAAGCTTTTCTTCAGCAAACTGCAAGGGGAGAAAGGCCAGTGGGTGAGTCAGAGTTATGCCACAATGATCTGTCTTGGTTGTCTGGGACCAGCATGAGGAATGTGCTAGCAACACTGCCATCCCACAGGCCAATGCCCTCGTCAAAGAGACGAGATAAATCACATGACACCGAAATACTACTCCGCAGCGTGAGGCTGTTTGTGAGATTACCAAAAAACTTTTTACAACATAGTTTTCTAAAATAGGTGTGTGTGTGTGTGTGTGTGTGTGTGTGTGTGTGTGTGTGTGTGTGTGTGTGTGTGTGTGTGTGTGTGTGTGTGTGTGTGCGCGCGTGCGTGCATGCGTGCGCTCCTATCGGGGAATAATGAACTCAAGATGTATGATAGTTGTACAGAAGATAAGTTACTACATCCAGGCAGGACCAGTGGCACAGAGGGAGAGACCGATGAAGAGAGGGAAAGTAGTCCATCGATCACTGACACTAATCAAGTTGTCAAGGAAATGGGGCGAGTTGCTTTTATGCTTCTAAATTTCACCTCGCTCTCCCTCTTTCAAGCAGATCTTGCCACCACTCCTCTCTTCATGTTGGTTTGTGTGAAGTATCTGGGGAGACGCTATTGATAGGATGGGTGCAGAACTTTAACAATGAAGTGCTCTGGCACTGAACACCATGAACCACAAGCTTGTTGAGAATCTTAAAAATATACAGGAATTTTTATCACTTCCCCGATTTAGCTCCAATATTTGAAATCTGTGTGTTAGAGCAACAACTTACACAATAATAAGTATATCATGTGGTAGTTGGAGATGCTACTGAATTCTGAGTGTGCTGCTGAGTAACTCTAGCTGGATGTCAAAATATGAGTCTAAGAGGTAAATTTAGAACAAGCAGAACCAAAGTTGCGCTTGCTTTTAATCATTCGTGGCTTCATGCACAAACAGTGAGTGTGTAAGTAGGGTTCATATGCTTCTATGTGCATATGTGTGCCTGTCTAAAATTGTCCTCGTGTGTTTTTGTATTCTTCTTCTCCTCAGCCTCGTCATGCAGTGAAGCTTTTGTCGGTTCTGAAGTACATGGCTCACAGGAATGGCCCCGACTCATTCTTCAGCTTTCCAGGGAAAAATGCAGCTGTGAGTATACTCCATAATGTCAACCATTCCGTGGCAGAATGAAAATGTATTTGAACATAGATGATGAGCTGACAGCCATGAATTTAGAGGTTCGTGCTGGACTGCTCTTTGGAATGTTTCAGTACATGAGACGCAAGATTTCCTACTAGATATTAATGCAAAATGAATAAGTAAATGTCGAACCAACAGAATGTGGAACCCCACCACGACGGACGGCCACAAAGTACAATATAAAGACATACTATTATAGAATAATGAGAAAAAGAGGATATTACATGATGATCTCTCCTGAATCCTGTTATTGTAAGTGCTTTCCAGGCTGTTTTCCTGTGAACTAGCCATTCACTGACCCATGCAGTTTTTCTCTAATTGATAAGCGTTACACATTCTCTTAGTTATTATCGAGTCTGTCATTACATCGCAGACCCTTCTCAGACCTGAAAGGATATTGTAATTTTGTGGAAATGCTGTAACGTATCTACAAATGTATTATGTTGTGGCTGTTAGCTATTCAGCTTTGGACTATTCAAATCCTGCTTTGAGTATTTCAGTTGTACCTTACCTGCATGTTAATTTATTCAAAACCTCTGCCTTGTTCTTTGTCATCCGCACCATGGAAAAATCAGGCTGTGTCCTTTTCCTGTCCTTCTGTAGATGCATAATGAGTTAATTTAAGTACCAAACAACCTTTATTGTGTTTTGGTTGGAGAATGAATGCGTTAAATAGACAACATGCCCTTGCTACACTCGTTGAACAAAGCACAATGAAATACACATAATAGAATGAGAGATTACAAAAGACTTCCTACAGGAAAACAATTTAAATATCAAAAGCATTGTTAATTCATTTCAGTTACAATGTTAAAACTCTCTCCAGTTTTAGTGTTCACTGCACTGAAAGTTTACAAAAGCATGGCTTTGCTCATGCATGAATTGTTGACCATATATAGTGAATACTGAGAATATAGTGAGTACTTGAGTGAGTATCAGTGTTTGTCAGCAGCGTAATGCCTATTGTACTAACCCACAGTTCTTTGTTCATTTTATGTTTTTCCTAACAGGCTATAGCTCTGCCTCCTATAGCAAAATGGCCATACCAGAATGGGTTTACGTTCCACACATGGCTCCGCATGGATCCTCTCAACAACATCAATGTAGACAAAGACAAGCCTTACCTGTACTGGTAGGTAACAATACCGTTCTTTGACTAGTAAACCGAAACCTTCGTTTGACATTTAAAGGTTTAATTAAGTTTAAACATACTATATATAGAATGCAGAAATGTCTCTGGGAAGTAGTGCACATTTATAGTGTAAACAACAGAGACAGGAATTGCGTGAAAGGTGGTGTTTCATGGGTGCATGCAATGTAAGTGTTCACATATGCATGTGCACAAGTCCCCGTTATGACCAAAATGTATCTTAAATGCATTTGAATCCCAAAAGTGTGCTGCAGAAGTGCAGCCTCCAGCCTCACAGATGAAAAACGGTCGTGCGTCTCCCTCCATCTTTCCTGTCTCTTCATCCTTTGCTTCCTCTCTGAGGAGCCGAGGGTTGGTTGATCTTCTTTTCAGCCAATGATTAATTTCTGTCAAAAATCTAATTTATACAACAGGGATCTGTTTAGGCGTCTGTGAAAATTATAACCAAGCTGAATGGCCAACTGCTTGAGCGAATCTGTAATAAAAGCTCCTCTTCAGCCCTGTGCCCTTTTTAAAAAGAGATTAATTCACTAAATCACAAGCAGGGGCTCCGAGTCCCCAGGACGTTTGGAATGATAGGACGAGTCTGTGAAGTTGAGAAATGATTGTTTGCTATCTTTATCCATTTGAGACCCTTTTAAAGTATTAATATGATATTGGATGCTATAACCCATGTTGCCCTTGAATGTCGCCAGAATGAAATTGTGCAGCCTCCCTAAAACTGTGTGTTTGTATTTTCCATTTATTTCTTTTCAGTTTTCGCACCAATAAAGGCATGGGTTACTCTGCACACTTTGTGGGTGGATGTTTGATAGTGACCTCATTAAAAACGAAGGGGAAAGGATTCCAGCACTGTGTAAAGTACGACTTCAAACCACAGAAGGTACGAAAGGAACAAAACACACAAAGCACAATACAGGCACTGGTTTGGTGAACAAGGCCAACCAAACATTCATGCACACAAAAAAGACAAAGCCTGGAAATGTCATTGTAGATGGTTCAATGTAATCGTATGTCACATACATAATCGATCACACACACGCACACGTGTGCACACAATAAATCTGGACCTTGCTGTAAGAAAGAACTGTCGCATCTTACCTGACTCTTGGGAGAAGCCAAACTAGAAGGAGGAATGAGGGCAACGGGAGAGACGGATTATCCAATACTCCCAGTCCCTTCCAGGCACGGCACACACCGACGACCATTGCAGCGGACAATTTGAAACATCCTCCTTCTTCCCCTGGGCATGAAGGCACCACCTTGCCTCAATAAACCTCACGAGGACCCAGAACTCATTTTAGTTGATTTTTCACTCTATTTTTAATGCCTTATTTCCTATCCGGAAGAAACCATAATAACCTATTTCACTGTGGTAACATTGGTAACCTATTTTACTGGTTGTAAGGCTGAGGATGAAACCGGAAGTCTAAGTAGGTGGGATCGTTGCTCGAGGGGAATCCTGAAACATGATGGAAGCAGGCCAGTTGACATGACATGCTGACTTATTGATATCTTGTTGTGTGTGATTGATGCTCCACACATTCAGTAGGAGTTTGCCATTGTGAGAGTCTGCTTATTTTTGTTTTTGCAGTGGTACATGGTGACTCTCGTTCACGTCTACAACCGCTGGAAAAACAGCGAGATTAGCTGCTATGTGAACGGGGAACTGGCTTCCTTTGGAGACATCGCCTGGTTTGTCAACACCAGTGACGTAAGTAGCGACAATTTCAAACATCTTTTGCTGTTTGCGAATCACCCAGTAGGGACCACCACAAGCTCACAAGGTCTGAATAAATTAATAAATCAGGAATAATAGTTTAAAGGAACTTCCTCCTATTTGCTTTTCTTGGATGAGAAAATTGATACCACTCTCGTGTCTGTCAAGGTTAATATTAAGCTGCAGCAGATTAGTTTACTAGCCTCAAGAGTGCGAACAGTGGAAGTCACTGCACCAAGATACAGTCTGGCTCACACGCCCCTTTAAATCACAACTTTGTTTTATTTTTATTGATTAAACAAACAAGATATGACATGGTGGTATCGTTCTTCTCATCTAACACTTGGCAAGAAAGTCAATAAGCATTTTTCCAGACGCCGAACTGTTCCTTTTATGTCAGCCATTTCTATTGATGATTTTTATTACTGCATGAAACCTCTGGCAGGATTTTATTTTTCACAATTCCATCTGCTGCTAGATCAGTGTTTGTCATGTGGGTGCTAGGTACATATTTTTCTGTCAAATATCAATTTCAGAACCAGATATTGCTGCAGGAGCCTGTACCAAAAACTGAAAAGCAAACCTCGCTCACGGATATATCTAATCTTAGTCTTTTTCTGCCAGAGGGCTTGTGGGGTCAAACCATTTTTTTTCATCTTTTAGCATGAATAGTACAGTGGAAAATGACTACATACACACACACCCTGCTCCTCTCACACGTCACCATATGAACTCTGTCACAGTCTCCAGGATTGCTTTCTGTCATGCTGTGTTGTGAGACTCTTAAATCACATTTAGTTAGGAATGAAAACGCCTCCGCAGTGCAGTTTAATCCTCTGGATGTGTCAGTGTGTCCGAAAGCAAATTAGCATCTTGATTGAGATGTGGCCTCCTCATTCTCAACACTTCTGCTTATGCATCACTGACCATAACCGGAGCAAGACGGAACATTATCATGTTAGCCACAGCATGCTTATAGTTTGAGGCTGTGTGTTGCCAATTATAGCAAGTGTTAACACGAATATGCCTTATCCCTCTGTTCTTTCTGGCTACTTTTGGTCTTTTTTTATCCTTACCTCCTGTCTTAATTCCTTACTACCTTCCTTCCTTCCACCCTGCCTCGCTTCATCTTTAATTGTCTATTTCTGTGTTGTTTTTGTCCTTCGTCCTTTCTTCCTACCTCCAACATCCTTCCTGCTGCAGACGTTTGACAAGTGTTTCCTGGGATCTTCTGAGACGGCAGATGCCAACCGTGTGTTCTGCGGACAGATGGGAGCAGTTTACCTGTTTGGAGAGGCTCTCAGCGCTGCTCAGATCCTGGCCATCTATCAGCTGGGACCGGGTTACCAGGTTGGAAGCCATAAAGCCTGAGATGTCTGTGCGATAGAAACATTAGATAGAGACATAAGTCAATTTACACAGTCAAATGATGCATTATATAGATCAAAATTACTTTTAGAAAGTTGAAATCTGTATTTTTTTTTTTTATATATATGGAGGAGCATTTTAAAAGGATAACTTAATGGTTGGATAAGCCTTCCATTGTCTAATGAGACGTATTGATGAGCTGTCATGTAACACCAGATTATATACGTTTGATTCACCTGGTTGAGTCCATGATATTCTCCTTTGCAAGACTCTATCAGTAGTAAAGTGAGACGACATATGCTCTGCCATATTTGCTGTAGTCTAAGGGCAACAACATATGGAAAGTCATGCAGCCTTAAATGTAACAGTATTTTAAACCGGAATTGAAATGTTTTTATTACATTTTTGAACTTTTATAGCAAGTATATGCAAAAACTCAAACAATAGACAACTATACACAGGCCGACATACAATAGAGATACGGTTGCCAGAGTAGCAAATAATTTACACGTGTAGGAGAATTTGATACGAGTATTGTAAAAATTTAAATACTAGTTAGTTTGTCTTTTGAATGTGTCATGATGTTCTCCTCCACTAAATGTCTCCCCCTTCCTTCCTCTACTTCCTTCTCTTCAGGGCACATTCAAGTACAAAGCAGAGAGTGACTTACTGTTCGCGGAGCATCATAAGACCTTGCTGTACGACGGCAAGCTATCTTCTTGTATTTCCTTCACTTATAACCCTCGAGCCACAGATGCCCAGCTCTGCCTTGAGTCCTCCCCCAAGGACAACGCCTCCATTTTCGTCCACTCGCCTCACGCACTCATGCTGCAGGTAATCATGCTTTTATTGTAACACTTGCTTGTATAGCAAGTGATAGTAATTCCCCTTGGAGTTGGAGTTGATATTGCTAGGATTGCCATTGTTCCATATGTACCACTCTTTCCCCTCTTATGTGATAATGAAAGAGGCCCAGTTGGCATCTTTTCATTTTAATAGTCTCATTAGGGCAGAGGTGCAAAAGTGTTGAGCTGGCCAGACTGCTGCAGCTGCTGAAAAATACCATCCTGTTTTTTTTAACTGTGGAATTAGAGACTGAGGGTTTATTTAGTTTACAAGTAGTTGTGCTTTCTCCTGTTAGATGTAGGTGGTGAACTTTGTGGAAATTTTCCATATGCTGCTTACAAATACGTGCGCACACACACACACACACACACACACACACACACACACACACACACACACACGCACACACACGCACACACACCCACACCCCTATGTCTTTTCTTTAGCACTAATTGAGTTTTCTCTCATGCCCTCATCAAAGAACATTATTTGTGTCCTTTGTGAGGGAGGCTTTTGCTGCCACGCACAACATATGTTTTTTCCACCACACAAACATGCATGCGAACACACACACACACACACACACACACACACACACACACACACACACACACACACACACACACACTCGCAACTAAATGCCTGACCCTAACCGTCACCTAAACCTTATTCTGACCCGAACGCTCAAACAGGCTTTTGAAGAACTCCAAAGTGAGGACTGGCCAAAATATGCAGAAATGTCCTCACTCTGAAGGTTTTAAAACTCAAATTGGTCCTCACAAAGATAACTGTACAATTGTCCACACACAAACATATACACACACACAATGCACAGTGTGAAATATGAATGAATATGTGACCTATATTTTCAGCCGTGCTATGCCATGCTCAAAAATTCCAATCCTATAGAGAGGAAAATGTTTTGCTAAGCCTCTGTTGATGGCGCAACACGGACGCACCAGACTGCTAAGCATTTAAAGAAAAGAAAATCTTCCTACAAATGACAACACAACATTGTGATTTACCCTTTCAAACATTGAGCATGTCTTTTGGCAATGGCAAAACCATGGTTTAGTGATTAGTGGCCAAAGATTCAAAAGGTCCATTGCAATTTGTGCCTGTTAGGATAAAAAGCAGACTGTAGCGGCATGAAAAAAAGAATCACCATTTTATTTGATTTTGACTGTGCAACTCCTGTCAAATACTTTCAAATATGTCAACGGATGGAACTAATTTAGTGCACAAAACTGTGATCATCAGAGCAAATATCTGTGTTGCTCACTTGTGTGTTTGTTTCCGTAGGATGTGAAGGCCGTGGTGACTCACTCAGTCCAGAGTGGCATACACTCTATTGGAGGCGTGCAGGTCCTCTTCCCTCTGTTTGCACAGCTGGATTATTGCCAGCCTTCCAGCCAAGAGCTGGACACCTCTGTCTGGTAACCACACACACACACACACACACACACACACACACACACACACACACACACACACACACACACACACACACACACACACACACACACACATATGTATCAAACATGTTGTTTTTTTAAAGTGTGTCCTTCGCTATCTCAGTTTGTTACATACTATCACATGGCTTGATGCATAATATGAAATCTTAAGTATGAATAATAAGGCTGGTACTAAATTGGCACAATCTGCCAATTTGCTGACAATGTTCAAATTTGACTATTGTGTTACATCTTATAAATGATAAGTCATCTTAATTTTATTGCATCAGGAAATGATATATCTTTATTTAAGATAAATATATCTGCTGCTACTGTTTTGACCTTCCTTTTTATAATTCTTTCTTTCTCGAGTACACAGACTTTAAGCTGGTGCAATACTAAATCTCTGGATTACCGCACCAATTTAGTCATATAATACTGGGTTTGAGATGATTAGAAGGTGGCTGAGACATTATTTACCTTATTTAAAAGTGATATTGGATCCAGTGTTCTCATTTAGAGTACTTCCTAGGAGCTGCACGCTCAGGTAACTGATTAGTTGGAATCTAAATGGTGAACAGAAAATCTAAAACCTAGAATAAGTTCTAAAATAAGATGTCAAATTAAATGTTATCAAGCTACAATAGCGCTAACAATATCAGTACCTTTTGATGGCTGGTACACAGACAATACATGCAGTCTATTATTTTCGATTTCATACCGATGGCTTTTCAGGTAACACTGCTGTCTGTCAACAATTATCAAATAGAGACCAACAGTAAGATTTTAAAAGTCGTTGCAAATTAGGTTTTGATGTAATGCCGAGCTTGAAAGTCGCGAGGCCATCTCGTTTATGAATTTGCAACGTTGTTGTCTGCGCCACGCTCAAGGTGATGCAACTAGAATCTGTCCTAACGCATTGGGGACACGACACCCTCATTCAATCACATTTCATGCACGATATGCCCTTCACAGTCAGGGCTCCGTCAGCAGCTTCCATAGATTATTGTCACTGTCTAACTCGATATCTCTCTCTGTCTCTGTCTGTCTGTGGGCCTCTTAGCTGCACTTTGCTGTCCTTTGTGATGGAGCTCTTGAAGAACTCAGTGGCTATGCAAGAGCAGGTCCTGGCCTGCAAAGGCTTCCTCGTCATTGGCTACACTCTGGAGAAGGTGAGACAAACACAAACAGGCTCAGCTGGCTAAGAAATACACAAGAGAGCCATCCTCCCGTACCAGTAGAGGCACGTAATGAACCCGGTGCAGTAATACAGTTGATTCCCTTAACGCCACCAACACAGGCACACACCCATACTAACGCTTAATACGAGACAGACTTTGTTTTCCCTCGGCTGTAGTTGGAGGTCACAGCTGGCTTGTGTGCTTGTTAGGCAGAAGAGGAGCTCCTCCTCAGCTTTCTCTGCATGTGTCCTTTTTGTGTTGTACCTCATTCACCCCTTCTCTGCTCTCCACGCCTTTTGACTCCTCACTGACATATCACCCTCTCCTTTTTTTGTCCCCCCCCCCTCCTTTTGTGGCACTTTCTGTCCACACCCTGTCTGTTCTCCAGTCTTCCAAGGTGCATGTGACGCGGCCTGTCCTGGACATTGTGCTGGCCTTTTCCAGATACCTTAGCAACTTGCAGAATGGCATCTTGCTGCTCAAGCAGCTGTGTGACCACATTCTGTTCAACCCTGCCATCTGGATCCATGCCCCTGCCAAGGTAATATGAATATATATATATATATATATATATATATATATATATATATATATATATATATATATATATATATATATATATATATATATATATATATATATATATATATATATATATATATATATATATATATATATATATATATATATATATATATATATATATATATATATATACACACGCACGCGCGCGCGCGCAGCAGCAGCAGCAGCACATTCTTATGCATTTGGTTACGTTTGTAAAGATGGAGATGTACACATGTAGATGTACACATGTAGATAGGACACATGCATATCGGTTACAACATCCAGACGTGTGCACTCACACAGAGCTGCACTGTCGTCATCATCCTCTCTTGCTCTGTATGGTCTTGTCCTACATTTTATTTTCAGAGTTCAGCTCAGATTTCAAGGTTTTCCCTCAGCCTGTGAGTCAGTCACTCATTTAAATGAGAATGGCTTGTCTACAACCCTGAGGGGCTTAGAGGCTAGGACACGCTAAAAACCAAATTATTCCACTCAAACTATCAAGCGTGTGTGTGTTCATACGTGCTTTTATCTTTTGCAGGTGCAACTGAGTCTCTACACTTACCTAGCAACAGAGTTCATCAGCACAGTGACCATCTACAACACCATTCGCAGGGTGGGCACTGTACTTCAGGTCATGCACACCATGAAATACTACTACTGGGTCATCAACCCCCAGGACCGCAGTGGAGTCCTGCCCAAAGGCCTCGGTGAGGATGCACACTAAATGCTAAAATATACTCTTAATGTTGTGCAGTAGTTGATCACTACTGATGTGCTGTGTTCTCGGCTCTGGCTGCCTTTCAAATATATGTACAGATCATGCATGTAAAGGTAGACTTCACATGTACACACAATTAAGGACGCACACCTTTAAACACACAGTGCACCAACACTCCCACTTTTATCACTGCCCTTCAATTGATAAATCTTGGCTTTTAAAAGAAACAATAGATTGATCATGTTATGATTTCATCCTCCTGAATCGTGCTCAGTTGCTCATTGATCAGCTTCTTTCAACAGCCATTGTTTGCCCTTTGGGTTTTCAGATGGTCCAAGGCCCAACCAGAAGGAGATCCATTCTTTGCGAGCCTTTCTGTTGTTGTTTGTCAAGCAGCTCATAATGAAGGTACGTTCATGTTGCCAAAGCCCCAAAACCCCGTATCAACAACCAAAATAGACTTAGTATTATTGAGTCACTTGAGCAATCTGGCACATTTCAACATTATATGTACTAATGGTACTAGTGGCAGATTTATGTGTCTATTTATATTGTTGCTCTCTGATTGCGATGGAGTTGCCGCACTTAATATGCTGAAGAGCAAACTAGCTGCTGCTTTAAACAACAGCAGGTGTAGTTAACTCTTAGTCAACCCACAATGCTCCTTGGATGTCAGCTGGGTGATTAAAGAATTTTGCCTTTAATACATTTTTCTATTGTTAAATAATAGGCTGCAGTTAATATTGTGTGACTTTTTTTCTTGTGTGTGACATGTCTTTGCAAAGCACTGAGTCTAACCTGAAAATACAATCACTTTATTAGGATATCTGGTCATATTTACAAATACTGTGATGGATTTAATACGCCGTTTGTCCCAAGTTTTTTCGGTGGGCCCCCCTTCTCCCGAAGCAGGTGTGGTACCTTAGTGCTGATGTCTACATGTATGATCTGGTGTAGGGGAGTGAAACACAGTGAACCCTAGAGAAACAACTGTGATATGATCTGTGCAATTATATTTCTAGGATCACGGAGTGAAGGAAGATGAGCTCCAGAGTATCCTCAACTACCTCCTTACCATGCACGAGGTAGGCATGTGCACTGCTGTTCATGCAGCACTGACCACCAGAGACCTCACCAGCAGATGGCAACATAACTCCACTGTACTGTACTGAGTCCTCTCGCCATATGAAATGCAGAGCAGAAGCAGACAATTCCTGTTGCTAAAGGCAGCATCACTGTTCCTTGTTAGTTTTCCAAGTCTGCCAGTTAGATGTCCTGACAGAAGTGGTTTTGTTTACAGTGGAGTGATGCATAACAAATGAATCAGTCAGTAATGCGGTGAACCTTGTAAGAATGCAGGGTGATTACAACATTGCCTGGAAAAGCCACCGACATGTAGCAGCCCTTCATTTTATAGAGCGGATATTGTAATTGTTTAGTTCAGATGCTTGTGATGTAATCCAGTATTTCTAGACTTTTTTTTTCTACCTTTCCTTCTGACATTATTGCTGCTACTGACACCACTAAACGTCACAAGAATAACTAGCCCTTATAATTTAAGATATCCTCATGAAAGCCGACTGACTTCAGCGACACTAGATGCAGTATCTTTCACACTGCTTCATGTTTACACCACAACAGCCTCAAGTCCTTTCTTCTCCCTCCCTCAGGATGACAATCTCATGGATGTGCTGCAATTGTTGGTGGCTCTGATGTCTGAACATCCTGGGTCCATGGTGCAGGCCTTCGACCAGCGCAACGGGATTCGGTAATGATCACTGTTTATATTATTTGCTGAAGTACTCACAGTTTTCTATGTTTTTGTTCAAAGTGTAATGTTCAAATGATTTAAGTGTCATAGCTTCACTCTAATGTCACTGTAGTTTTATGCAACGCTTGAGATTGTGAATTCTGCCTCTGTTAAAAAAATATATATATATTTTGAGAAATTTGGGCATGGAATTCCACAAGTGTGTTAAGTGTTTTTTTTTTTTACTTCAAATGATATTTATTTTATATACATATATAATTTGATTTAATTTGCTTCCTCCACAGTGTGATTTACAAGCTTCTGGCCTCAAAAAGTGAAGGAATCAGAGTGCAGACCCTCAAAGTGATGGGCTACTTTCTGAAATACTTGCCACCAAAGTGAGTACAGTCACAAACTAAAATCTTTGCCACTGTACAGAATTGTAGTTTGGTTGGAGCGCTCAGGGAGCTGCAGCGGTTTGAATCCGGCCTCTGGCCTTTTGCTGCAAGTCGTCCACTATCTCTCCCCTTCCCAGTATATATCTGTACTGTCTATAATAAAGGCAAAATTACCAAAAACAATATCTTAAGAGACTTAAATTAAGAGAGTTGTAGTTTGGAAGATTTCTGTTCAGTCTGAATTAGAAATGTCAAATTATATACAAAAGCACACCGTTTTAATAGTAATAAAGGGATTAATAACTGAAAGGGAAATTGCTCTGAAAGCTATAAAATCAATATTCTACATCATTCTACAAAATCTTTTTCTGTTTCTAATGCTAGTAATTCTGTTTTTATGTAGTTATACATTTTAATACTCCAAGTCACATTCTTATGATTTCTTATAGGGACAGAACAACTGTAAAATATTTAAGTTTGCAGAAAAATGTCAATAAACAGCTAAATTTAAATAAAACAATCAAAACAGTTTCAGGTACTGTTCATTCTCTATCAAGCTGCAGGCCTCGCTGTCTAAATATACTAAAATATAAAAGTGAATCATCATGCATTTAACCAGCCCTTCTTTCCTGTCATTTTTGGCTTTCTTTAGATGTGTATGTGTCGCCTCTGCGTTGTCTCATGATATCCAGTGCGGCTCCTTTTATCAAAAGCTGTTACTACAACCTAATAATCTGTGCTCCAGATCACTTCTCTCCAATTGCCCAGCGTTATTTTGGGTTGTAATGCATGATGAGAGTCAGGTCATATTGCATTATTATTTTCACTAACAACCCTGAAGCTGAAGTAGAGTTACCAGAAAGAAACTCTAGTTCTATTTTGGTATCGTTTTTAAGCCTTGTGATCCAGATGCAAGATTGATGGTGAGACTATCTGCAAACAGTCCACAGTTTTTTAGCTGAGTTGATCCTTGATCACAGATGAAAGGGTTGAGGAAAAGGGTTTTCTGTGAAGAACTGCTCTTACTTAGCCAGCTTAGATTCTCTTTTTCATTTCCTCCATGTCAAATGTCAGCTGGAGCTCAGCTGATTTATACAGCTACAGACGTCAACGCTGCAATAATCTGACTAATCAGAAACTCCTTGTTCTTGTCGTTTCTCAAAATGTATCTTAAGACATTTTCAATATAATTTAATATAACGTTTGAAATAAAAATGCCTTGCTTTGTGATACTGATGTTTACTGACTGACCTTTGACCTCCTAATATCCCAATCAGGAGGAAACCTGAGGTCATGCTGAGTCACGGCCTTTTCTCGCTGCTCACCGAACGCCTGATGCTCCACTCCGGCCAGTTCACCATGACAACCTACAACGTGCTCTTCGAGGTGAGTCCATGGCAAACGTACACACTCCAGACCTCGTCATGCAGAACTGAAATGATCTTCACAGACGTACAATAATAACCTCTGTGTTCAACTGCATGCAAATATTTATTTTGTTGGCTTTTTTAACTAATCTTGTCTTTTTCTAATTTTCATTTTTTTTTTTTATTTCATTATTCAACCTGACAATTTAATGAGTTAGCTGAAATATAAACTGTGTGGCTGACCACCTGCAGAAACCTAATTTGACTATTATTCATCCGTGCGCTATGCGATGGTGAAACGTATACGTAGCTGTGTGTATCCATAGTGTGGTTTGTGTCTCTGTTATTGTTAAGACCGATGTGGATATTTATGACTTGAATCCCCTCTGTGTCCCCCGGTAGATTCTTACAGAGCAGATCTGCACTCAAGTGATCCATAAACAGCATCCGGACCCCGACTCCACTGTGAAGATTCTCAACCCACGTAAGTGCCTCCTCTGCGCCACACTACTCTCCTAAATCATCCGCTGCAGCGTACCCTCTACATACCTATTGCTCCATACTGCACTAGAGGATATTCCCCACGGAGCAGTGCAATCGCTATATACAGTCAAACAAATGAACGACATAAATTTTGCAGCCAGAGGGTACTTTCATACAACTGAACCTCAGATGTCACGCATAATCCGAGCATGAGGATGGTGCGAACACTTTGTGTGACAAATATACACACATCTGCTGGTTTTATGGGAAGTCGGTACCATGTTTTGTGGGGATTGATTTGCATATAAAGAATGATATATGTAAAGAAATTATGATGGAATTTAATTCAGTGTGTGAAAATATTATGTTTATGTATGCATTTAATACATTTAATCAATTATTTAATTGCATTTAAGGAAATCTAGAGTTTATTACATTTACTTGAATCGTATAATGTTAATACAATATTTATATGTACTTTATGGAGTAAATATTTTATGTTTTTATATATATATATATATATATATATATATATATATATTTTATTAGTCAATTTAAAAACCAAAAAAAATCTTACCGTAAAACTGATAAATCACGTTACTATTTTATAGTATTTTGTTATTAAAATATGATTAAAATATCTTATTTATCATATAATCAAACATAGATTTAGTAATATTATTTATATTTAAAATGTGTGTTTACAAATGCACACATACTCTGCATTTGTATGTGTATGTATTACTATATACCTGCACATACACAATCTGCATATTTTTATGATTTTGTTTTGATCAGTGCATCATTACTCGTAGACGGTGCATGCACATTTTTTCATATGCTGCAACATAATGAGCTGAGACAGCGACTCCGGGCTTTGATCAGTGCTCCCATCTTATATTTTCAGGCCGTTACTTACCTCCAATTTCACGTCAACTCACAAAATCTTTCATATGTTGAAATGTTAAGTATTCATTTCAGCTAAGAAAAGAAAACGTATCCCCCTCTCTTTTATACCGGTGCTTCCACACATACGGGCACCTTTTGTGCACACACTTGCAAAACAACTTTAATCAGTTTGAAATCCAAGCACTCGGTATAATCACAACCAAGGTTTACTTCCAACCAGCCTTAATCTGACAAGGTCCTGCTGTAGTCACACATTGATTATCTTTAGCCTTTGTTGTGTTAAAAACTCTCCTACCCAACCAACAATCCTAGACAGGCGGTATATATCACAGAAACCTTGTATGGGTCTGTACACATGAGCGCAGTCTACGGAACAGAGCGGTGGTCTGTTTCTCCTTTGCTGTGCATTCTCTTGATTTAATCTGCGACAAACTCCCAAAATGGCCCCCTGATTGCAGTCTTTAGTAACGTCAGAGCCAATCAAACAAACCGAGGAAGTACCGTTTCCCTCAAATTAACTCGAGGGAAAGAAACCAAGAGCAAATGGAAAAAAAGAAGGGAATACGCCATCCCTCCATCCTCATTCTCGGTACATGCTGGGGTAATTTTCTGGCGGTAAAGGTTCAGCGACTCATAATTTGAGTGACTAAGGCGTAGAAACAACACAGCCGTCTGCCGGGGCAAGGGGGCATCGGTTAGCGCCAAGGTCTGAAGACACAAGTGAAATCCAAGCCCCGGCGTCTCTCCACTCAAAGTAAATGGACACTGACATTGTCTAGATAATTCATCTAAACAGTCAGTCTCTTCGGTTTAACCGAAGCCAAGCCTTCCAGAAGGGCCTGCAACTCCGGCTCTCTCGTTTGAAACAATACCAAAACCATTACAGTATGATAAAGATCAATGGGCTGGACTTTTTTTTCTTTTCATTGTGCTCTGTTCTGTTTTTCTTACCACAGGCATAGATTTTCAGGTGTGTTCAGCAGGGAGTTAAGATAGTTTGTGACACAATGATTTGCACACGTTGAGACCAATGTATGATTTAGTTGTTGATTTGTGCAGTTTCATTTCCAAGTAGAGTGCTGGATGTTTCCAAATCCAAACTTTTAAAATTGTAATCCTAACTCGTGTGTTTTTTTTTTTTTTTTTTTAATTTATTTTTTTACAAAATTAACAACACAGACATACATTCTGAACAGAATAAGAAGTATTTTCATATTTTCCTGACAACGTTTACATTTTTTGTTAAACTCAATCCTTTAACGGAATGGTATGTTTCTGTTAATATTTCTAGAAATTCTGAAGATAATAGCTGCTCTGCTGAAGACCTCTCCCCCATCCCCCGAGAGCATGGAGGTGCGCAAGGTCTTTCTGTCAGACATGATCAAACTGTTCAATAACAGCCGAGAGAACCGCAGGTAAGAATTCCAACACAAGACGGAGAACTACATCACACACCGGTCCACGCACTGTCTGCACGGCCAGTGGGATTCACGTTCGGCACTACATATTCCCTGCACTCTTTTTGGTTTCAGGAGCCTGCTGCAGTGCTCGGTGTGGCAGGAGTGGATGCTCTCTCTGTGCTTCATCAACCCGCAAAACAGTGAGGAGCAGAAAATCACAGAGATGGTGTACGCTATCTTCCGCATCCTGCTTTACCACGCCATCAAATATGAGTGGGGCGGCTGGCGCGTCTGGGTGGACACCCTGTCCATCACCCACTCCAAGGTCAGAGCACTCATTATATCCATGCGCGCACACACACACACACACACACACACACACACACACACACACACACACACACACACACACACACACACACACACACACACACACACACAGGTCAGACACAGCTTTGTTTATCCTCCTCTGTAGATCTTCTTCTATCTCCTCATCTGTTTCATTTTTACAGGTTTTTTTTTTTTTCGTTCTGTTCCTCTTCGTTTTAACTCACACACTCTTTATCTATCTCTAGTAAACACAAGAACATACACACACACACACACACACACACACACACACACTCACTCACATCTTGCTTGAGTATTGTCAGCCTAAACATTCACCACATTACTGTAACTGTAGCCCTCCTCCTCAGTTTGATTGCAGCCAAACGGACAGCAGTGTTCAGTCAAAGCCATCGGCTCTGTCACCCATATGTTTGGTTTGAATCTGACATAGTGCAATTCATCAAATAAGAAATTAGAGAGCATTATCGTCTGACCTTCTAACTCGCAGCGTAGGCTAGCATTCTAGAATAGTAATTGGACCTGGCCTCTCCGTGCCCATCAGATTAAGCTATGGAACCATACAGTGATTATAATTTGAAAGCTAGTTGCAGTGTAAACCAATGGAAATGAGTCCACCAGCCCTTCCACTCTTTATTTATGTATAGAGTCTTTCTCTTTCACGTTGCACAGATAAAAATAAACTTCTGGCACTTCTTATTTCCAAAAGCTGAAATCAAAATACTGCTTAAGAAATTCACTGTTGATATCGTATTACACTACCCTCTTCCAAAGCAATGAAGTAATTGAGGTTGGTGTCAGATTGTGGTCTGTTTTTTTTTTTTTTAAAAGCCTGGCAGATTGAAGGCTGCGTTAAAGAAGTATTTGTGATATGAGACGCTCCGCTGCAGCGTGGGCTGCAGTGAGCGTTGGCGACCAGTAGGGGGCACAGACAGACTGGGAGACGATCAATGACGGCAGCAGTTAGCTGGATGGTGCGTGTTGCATGCTGGATGCTCTGAACTCACACTTCTGAACACTGTAGAACTAACCGGCAATTAAATGAAAGCGTGCACAAATGAAAGTCTAAGGAAATGTTTTGCATTGGCAGCTAAGGGCTGTATCTGATGTAAGAGGGTCACAAAGATGAGGGCACAGTGTGGGGCAGTGAAACCATGACACACATGTACGCACAACAGCAGAGGTTTGCACACTTAACTATTTGTTCTGTCTTTTAACATTAACACAATCTTATAATCACTCTGTTTAATATGCATCTTAATTTCCATTGCATTGTGGCCAGTAACAGAAATCAAACTTATATATTGGTGTTAATTTAATATCATTCGGAGATATTGGCAAATTATTATGTATTTTTTTTATACAAAGGATTTCGCTTCACCTTAAGTTGTTGTTCTTGTTTCATATCCGTTCATATAGCTGCAGAGTTTTGGGGTTTCACTTTGCGTTACGTAGCAAAGTGTCTAGTTTGGTGTTGTGAGAAATTGTCATATTGTTGTTTGTACACGACTCGCTATAATTGCTTTTTTCCCTATAATCACACAAGATTAATGCTTTTTGTTTCGGGCTCTAGTTACAATGCCCAGCACTTTTCTAACGCATACAGTGTGTGTGTATGTGTGTGTGTGTGTGTGTGTGTGTGTGTGTGTGTGTGTGTGTGTGTGAATAAACCCTTACTCCTATAAGATGTAAGATGCACAAACACCCACACACACACACAAATGCACGCTCCGCGCCGTGCATGGACCCCGCCTGTGACTTGGATCGCTGCAGCGAGAGCAAGCCACCAAGATACATGCATCTGCTATAAAAAAAGCTAAAGAAACTCAATTGCAATTTTATTGTCCCGTATGATAGATTTCCTGCCACCTTTGTAGCACCAAAGCTGTTTGTCACTGTTGCTCTCTCCTCCCACTGCTGCAGGGCTGTGTGTGTGTGTGTGTGTGTGTGTGTGTGTGTGTGTGTGTGTGTGTGTGTGTGTGTGTGTGTGTGTGTGTGTGTGTGTGTGTGTGTGTGCGTCTGTGTGTGTGTGTGTGCCTGTATGTGTGAATGTGAGTTACAAGGCACATTTTCTCTTTGCCCTCCTTTTTCTCTTGGGCTCGAGGAAGCCCTTCTTTCCAAGCCCATTGAATATTCATCGGAACCGTGCGAGAACAATCAGAGAAACAAGGCCTCATAAATACAACCAGCCCACTGGGAGCCTCTTGATAAGTGCATATATGCATTCACAAATACATATTTGCCCCCTTCTCCTCCACGTAGACTTTATGAATTAGTTTGCCTTGTGTCAACTGTGGTAAAGTTGTCAGTTTGACATGTATAGAGATAATGTGCCTCACCTTGCTAGTTGATTTGTCTGTTTGTCCGAGTTGTGGGCCAGAGACACCTATTATTGTTAACTGGATGGAAAATATGCGAATAGTAACGGCCTTGGCTGGGGGTCTACGCTCTCTGAGTACCTCTTCTAGTTTCTGCATTCAAGGCACGTTTTGTTATGTAGAATGTAAGATGTGAAGTTTTATCAGTACAACAGTTTTTCTTTCCATAGTTCATGCCATTTGCTCACATTATTGGCTTTACGAAACTAGATTCAAGTTTTTTTTTTGTGTATAACAGTGAACTGGAACCATCAGAACCATATTTGGTATCTTTTTTTTTCTGGTATCTGTTTTTTTACAGTCATACCAATTTGTAGGTGTACAAATGTTTATTTGAGCCTTTCTGGGAACTGGAGAGGCTTGATTTGAGCATTGTGATTGGCTCTTTTGTTACTGTCCAACTTCAAAGTGAGATTATTTTTATTTTGTTTTATTTGATTTAAAGCATAGACTAACAAGAGGCACTAAGAACCTGGTTGTGATTTGTTGAGAATTAAATTTAAAAAGTGTGTGTGTGTGTGTGTGTGTGTGTGTGTGTGTGTGTTTCCGTCTTTAGACAGTAAGTATATCTGCATAAGCGTCTCTCTGAATAGACAGATGTTCCTGCAGGTGGGCACGCTGACACAACAGCCCTCCCACTCTCAGCACACACACCCACCCAAGGTGCCCCTCGTCCATCTCGGCACACAAATCAGTTCGAGAACAAGGAGATCTCCAAAAGAACGACATCGGGGCGTGAAGGTTCCCCCGTCCTCCAGACTCCCACTGTCGGCTAACTTCATTATACCTGCCAGTTGTTTTAGCACAAAGATAAATATGAACGGGAACGAGCCAACAGATCTTTGACCAAATATACATTTTGAGTTGGTAATTTTACAATCGTATTTGGAAGAATTTAGTTTACAGTAATTGCAGCTAATCACCATTTTTCTGTTCATTGAGAAATGCAGAATAGTTTTGTCATGCAGCTTCTGCCCTCTGGGGTTTTTGAGACATTACACACAAGCTGCGAAGAGTTTCAGTGAGATGCATTGACAAGTGGACAAAGGAAGGAGAAAGTGAGAACATTGAAAAGCCAATGCTAGATAATAGCCATGCATCAGAGCTGTCAATGCTATACAGTAGCCAATCCCCAGGACATTGATCTTTTATCTTGTAATTCTTGCAAAAATATTTGTCTCAAAGTGAAATAATTAGCTGAAGGAAACCCCATGAATTTGACTGGTTGACTTAAAACTATTAGTGTACAGTATCCTAAGGACCTTTTGTGCAAGCTTGTGTTCCTATGGTTGTGATAGAAATTACAGATAAAGTCTGTATGCATATCACTGGATCAGATTTGAGGAGAAAACCAGGAAGAACAATGTTTTTACAACGAGTGAGAAAGGAAGATATTGCGAACAAGAGCGAAAACCACCCAGCCAGCACCGCAGTAGCAGATGACATTGATTTTGGAGGAGGAATTGCATTTAGCTAATCGGATTAGAGCCATGCTGCCCTCCCCATTTCCCCTTTGTTTTGTGGTCGCTCTCTATCTATTTATCTAAATGGGGACTCCCAGGCTCCGACTGCGGGGGTCTCCCAAGATCAGCGCTCTGCCACGCTGACCCTCACCAAACAGGTTGTGGTGTGGGGCCTCTGCTTATTCCAGATCAGTTACACAGCACAGACATGGGGACAATGGAGGGTCTCTGTTCAGTGTAGATTGTTGTGTAAATGTGATCGTAGGTGTTGTTTGAAAGACCTAGAGATTCATTTTATTGTGCGAGGTGAAACTACAGAAACATGCCGTATTGAAGTATTGCAACGTCGTCTTGTTTATGATGGTGTGTCCCATCCATTCCAATGCACCTCGAGTCCCTTGTACGATGCGGCCGTGCTGCGCTCAGTTAATACCATGTTACCTGTCACATTAGAAAAGCCCACCATGTTTTTGTACATTACCATAACATTTTCCCATACCCCACTGAGGCCAGGCCGAGTCATGGAGTAGAATGAAATTAGATTAGATCAGCGCTGATGTCTTAGCCACCCAAGGCAGTTTCTATATATTGCAGCAAGGCTAACCGCTCTTTTAAAAACCACAGAGACTTACACTACCTCTGTCTAATGGTAACGGGATCTGTTACAGAGCCCCATTTCAGGCCAGCATACATCATCTTAATGCACAGACTGCATCCTGGATCTATGACGTTATGCTCTGCACCGCTCTCCCGCGCAATTTCCAAAGCAGCGCGCTCTGAATGCAGCCTTTTAATTGCTAAAAATGCTAAATGTCAAATTAAGCTCAAACTAATGGGGTAGAAGGTCTTGCTGTGTGATCACTGGGGAAGAGGGAGGAAGAGAGAAAGAGACGGACTACTGGCGCATTTAGAACAGGTTGTGCACTCTGAAAACAGCTATGGATTACCAATCACTGCCTCCCACTACAGAAGATTAATGAGCACCCGTGTAGCAGGCTAATTTAGAACAATAACGCCTAATTAATTACAAATAATCAGCTTCTTTCTTTCCCTTCCCTTTCTTCCACTCTCAATGACTCACTTTCTTCCTCTTCCTCCTTTTTGCAAATTCTTATTTTTTTTTTCTTCCTTTTGATGTCTGGCTTTCTGAATTTCTTTTTCTTTCTCTCTCTCCTTCTGTCCAAATAGCCTCAGGTGAAAAAGCAGCAAAGTGGGTCTAGTTCCACCCCCCCCTTTCCACCACCAACCCATCTTTGACTTTCTGTCCTCCAAGCCCAGTGATTAATGCAGGGTCTTAAATTAGGCGTGGGAGGATTTGCCGATGCTGGACACGCACTCAGCACAGCCAGCAGACACACACTAATAGTATCTACTGCTAATCTATGACTGCTTACATGGATGGGCTCTTCCTCAAATGCCACTGCAGACCATTGTCGATATAGACTAGCAGTCTAGTCTCCCCATATCAGATGTAAGAAGACTGATAGCGGTTAATAGGCCGTGGGCAACTGCACATAGGAGAGAGGAAAAGTTTTAAATATGGCACAGTTAACCACAAATGGTCCCAGTGGTTAGATGCAGTAATAAGCTCTCAACTAAAGAGCATTTTGAGAATATTTTTTCTCCATAATGTAATGTTTCCAGAGGAAACCGGGTGTTGGGGCATGATGTCACTCATGGAGAGATAATTCGGTTAAAAGGCTCAAAGTGTGAACCAATAGATAGCAGTTTGAGATGGGGAGGGTTTATTTGATGAGACGGGAAAATATGTGATGACATTTGTTGGAATTTTTATGTATAACTACTGTAACATGACGTAACAGCAAAATACAACATGTACTGTTAGCTAACATGGTGGGGATTTTTCATGATGCCTTCTCTGCATTCTCAAACAAAAGCATAATTACAATCTTTACATACATTTGTCCAACTCTTTTACAGAAACTACACTTACAGGATGATCTCTCTTTAAAGCAATTTAAAGTTATATGCTGAAATCTGGGAACACAGCAACTTAAACAAGTTTGATGGAGCAAGAAACACAAGCTGTTAGACGATCATTAAGGATTTAAAAAAACAAAAAAGTTAGCCAAACTTGTGTGGTTGTCCCTGTTTAACATCCGTCACAGTTCTCAGACTGACTTCCTGGTTCCACTTCTATCTGCTGTATTAATTGTAGTTGTGCACTTAGCTTTTACTATGCAATGACCTTTCAAGTGCTCTCGCTCTAAGTTTGTTCTTCAAATAAAGTAGTGTTAATATTCATCAAACGGTTTTATTTACAACTTATTTGATCATCTTACTTCTTGTTTCTTGCTCGTCAGATTTCATTCTATCAATGTCACTGTGTTCTCAGGTCTGGGCAATTACTTTGGTAAATAAAATGTTATAAGTCATTGAAATGATGGCCAGAATACAAAAATATGACCTAAATTGTCCTTTTGATTTGAGAATAGACCAATTGGGTAGATTGGTGCCACCATTTGAACGCATCCTCTTTTGTGTTTGCAGGTGACCTTTGAGCAGCACAAAGAGAATCTGTCCCGTATGTTTCGTCAGTACCAGCGTCAGGAGTCTGCAGGCTCTCTGAGCACTCTCCGAACCATCTCTGGCGTCAGCCAAAGCTCGGAGACCATGGATTGTGTCAACGGGCCGCCGGCAGAGGAGACGGCCCCTTCCACTGTCATTGAGCTCACAGTAGACGAGCTGTCCCAGAAGTCCCCCGACTCGGCTTCTCGTTCCACCGTCACTTCCAGCCAACCGGAGGCTGCTGGTGGAAGCGGACACGCATCCATCACCATGACCAACATCCTGGCCAGCGCAGAAGAAGAAGAAGAGCAGAAGTTGGTTCAAGAGTCTTCCAAGACAGGTTCAGGTGATGATGGAAAAGAGACTGAAGCTACTGTGACACAAAAAGACGACACAGAGGAACAGAGTGAAGAGACCAACAAGCAGGAACCAGTGACTGAGGCTTCCACTGACGAGAACACGGATGATCTACAAACATCAGTTAGTGACCAGGCTGAAACAGATGACACAGAAGCAATGGAAGAGGTTAGAGACTCTGCAACATCTGCGAGTGATGAACCACCTGTACCAGATGATGAAAAATCTGAAGCTATCAAAGGTGAATCATCAAACCCCATGACAGAAGACTCTTTGAATGAAGCAGATATAGAACCGCCAGTGGTTTCAGAACTAGAAGGTAGGGCTGACCAAACGTCCCCCGAGGCTGCGGCCCGTCTGGAGAACAGTGAGCTGGGTGGAGCCTCTGTCTTCAACGAGGACCTGGTTGACATGTCCTCCGTCAGTGACCAGATCCACACCAGTGATGCTGATGATAGCCAAGGGGAGTCTTCTTATGCTTCAGCTGCAGCCGGAGAGGAAGGGGAGGTAGGAAAAAAGGATGCTGATAAACATGAAGATGATGAAGAAAGCAAGAAAGATGATCAGGAAGGTCATGAGATGGAGACGGACGCGAAAAAAGAGGAGAAGCAGGAGGTTGGAACACAAGAAGAGAGTGAAACTGAAGAGAAACGAGAGAGTCAGACTCCTCCAGCTGAAACACCTGAACAAAGTGTGACAGAACCAGCTGAAACACCTGAACAAAGTGTGACAGAACCAGCCAAAGAGAACGCTAAAGAGGAACAGTCTTCCTCTGCAGACCAGCAGCCCTCCGACACCACAGCGCCCTCTGCAGACCAGGAGGTTGCAGCAGCATCAGACTCCACCTCACCTAGCCAGCCTTCAGAGACCACCGACACCACTGAAGAGGACGCTCTGTCCGCTCCCACAGACGGCACCCCCGCCGCCTCCATCTCTGACACCCAGAAGAGTGCAGACTCTGTCAGCAAGACCAAAGAGATCAAAATTGCCAGACTAGATGTGTCCAATGTGGCCTTAGACACAGAGAGACTTGAATTGAAGGAGACCTCTACAACAGTACGCATCTTTTTCTCTACTTTTGACGTTTCAATAAATGATGTTGTATAGATCTGATCAGTTTCAGTTACAAACCCTTATGTTAACGTTTATTGTGTGGTGTCTCTCTGAAGGAAACGAGCCAAGGCCAGCCGGCGGCGGCGGCGGCAGCAGCAGCAGCAGCAGGAGGGTCTTCAGGTCAGCAGCGAGAGGGCAGCAGCACTTCGGCCCCTCGTTCCACCATGTTTCGTATCCCAGAGTTCAGCTGGTCCCACATGCACCAACGCCTCCTCGCTGACCTGCTCTTCTCTATTGAGACAGATGTCCAGATGTGGAGGAGGTAGGGTCACAATCCGCTGACTCTGACTTTGCTGCTGCTTTAGCTTACAACTATATTTTGTTAATTGATTAATGGAATAGAGATTTATTGGCATTGTGTGCCTCTGAGGAGCAGACAGGAGATCCCATCTCACAGGCCTGTTCCTAATCAAGTGGTGCCTAATGGAATCTTTGTTTTCTCACTGAGATGACTTCACATTATAAACTCTATAATATGCCATGTTTCCAAATGAGGAATTTCTTTCTGCATATTTACACATTTAAAGAAAAAATATATTTCTTTCCAGAAATATTTGTAGCAGCCACAATCTTTACACAAACATTACATTAAACTAAAAATCAAGTCTCTAGGGATACTTTGAAATTCATGTCCCATTGAGGACACTTGATGAGGTGTAGACCAAAGCGCCAACGTTTTCATAAAAGATGGGATATGTAGGATATTTTTATCCTTGAATATTAGCATTTAATGCAACTAAGAACAATCGGATCTGTGAGCCAAATAATGTGTTAACTCTTGCTACTTTTCTTCTATTCTATATTTATGTTTCTCGATTTTTGTAGTTCTTTCTTTTCTTTTTTTAATTTTAATTTCTTGTACTATGTTTATTTCCTTCACCGTTACACGAAAGCAAATTCCTTGTATGTTTAAATCTTTAAATCTCTGATTATGTTTCTTCTACTTGTCATATTCTACTTTGTGTTTCGTTAACAAAGCAATCTTTTTTGTTCTCCTCTCAGTCACTCCACAAAGACAATTCTGGACTTTGTGAACAGCAGTGAGAACGTCGTGTTTGTCCACAACAGCATTCACCTCATCTCCCAGGTGGTGGACAACCTCATCATGGCTTGTGGAGGCATTTTACCTCTGCTCTCTGCTGCCACCTCTTCCTCTGTGAGTCTCCTTTGTGTGTGTGTGTGTGTGTGTGTGTGTGTGTGTGTGTGTGTGTGTGTGTGTGTGTGTGTACGTGTACGTGTATGTGTACTTAACCGCGGCTGTATATATAGTTGATGGCTCCAGTCGCAGGAAGTTATCCATCCCGATTGACCTTTTCCAATCACATTAGCCCACAGTTAGCTGCCTCCTAACATTGTTAGTTTGTTTTTGTGTTGTCTCATCTCAGTGGCTCTCTTACATGATTCTTTGTCTCTGTCAATGACTTTATTGCCCGGTCTAAGACACAGGTTGAAGTTCAACCCCATTATAATTCAGTTGTGTCTGGTCTATAACAAAATGAAGACTGAATGTAACAAATTCCAATTTTAAATGTTTTTATTTCAGGATGTGTTATCAGTATAGCTGTCAAATATATTCCATACCTAATTACATTTTTAGAAGCATTTTTGTAAAACAAAAATTTGTATATCCCCCCCACCCTTAATTGCTTGATTTGTAGCTCTGTTCCAATTTTTTCATGTATTTTTATTATTCATACAAAGCAAAATCATTTTTATATTTACTCTATAGATAACAGCGTTTGAAATCAACCTGTATTTAATCCATACTGAATAAAATTGAATTATGTAAAGAGGATGTTCTACGATTACTTATCCATTAATTACTTTGTGAATGTTCCTCTTTCTACTACCAGCACGAACTAGAGAACATTGAACCATCCCAAGGCTTGACGGTGGAGGCTTCAGTCACCTTCTTACAGCGCCTCGTCAACCTGGTGGACGTTCTCATCTTTGCCAGCTCCCTCAACTTCACTGAGATAGAAGCTGAGAAAAACATGTCGTCAGGAGGCATCCTCAGACAGTGCCTTCGCCTCGGTACGCACACTGATGTTTTTGCTTTGTTTTCCCCGTCACTCGGTCTACCTCCTTTATTTTAATAGGCTCATGCATTCTTTCCCTTGTCTGTCCAATTTTTTTATTTCTTTAACGCTGCAATTTCCCTTTTTGTCTAGCCGTCTTTATACTCGTCTGAATTTCCGTCTTTTATCTCCCCCTTTCACAGAGCCCTCTGTCCTCCCCTGTTTATCGATCCAGCTCATATCAGCCGGCAGTAGCTTCTTGTATTTGCCTCAGTCATGGCTCCCTGTAGCCTTTTTGACCCTCCCTTCTGTATTCCCTCTTTCTTCTCTGCCGTCTTCCTCTCCATCTCCAGCCGACGCTCTCATTCCCTCGCCTTTTTCACTCTGCTCGTATCAGCACTCTCTTATCTTGTTATTATAACCCCACTGCATGGCAACACTCTAAAATGGCTGCTATCATGATATAGTGAGTTCTACATAATGGCCTTGGCTGCACTGTACTGCAGCTTAGCCTGAGGCCTTTTTCTGCCTTCTGTTCCAGGCTATTACAGTTTCCTCTGACAGCATCAGAAGCCAAGCCATGCTCTAGCTGAATAAAAGATATTGCAATTCCTACATTATTCATTTTATGTGGTGCACCTTTTCAGCAAACACAGTTCAACACAGCACACACACACACACACACACACACACACACACACACACACACACACACACACACACACACACACACACACACACACACACACACACAGACTCACTCATAGTGGAAGTGGTGCAATACTTTCTAGACTGATTTAAATAATTTCTTGGTGCTTTGTTCTGTATATGTAAAGGTGCATAATATGCACTATCAGTTTTTACTTTTAGATTTTCATTACAGTGAAGTATACAAACAAAGGCTTTTAAAAATGCGAACTTTGTTTTACAAAGAGCTCTTCTCTGCTCAGAAAAGATCCAACTATTGCTGCCGCTGTTGGGGTTTTGCTGGAAAGCGATGCCAGCGTACTACAGGTCCAGTTTTAGAAAGCAGCCGTTATGAAATGAATATTTGATGAGGTATGCGCTCCCCATTGCTGGCACCTAATCTGATTTTGGAAGACTGTAACAAGGTTTTAGCATCTCCACCCCTCCCTCCCCTTCTCTTTTTATAAATGGTCGTATGAAAGAGTAGTCCTAATGGAAAAAGCGAGCCCGTTTCCAGACGGAATAATTCCCTCCTTCGTAATCTAAATGGCTCAGAGTTAACATTTGTCAGTTGTCAAGTACAGAACGGCGGGGGTTGGGAGGGGCTCCAACAGAGAGAGCGGCACATTAGATTACAAATAGTAAACGTGCCAGTTTTGAACCCACATAAAGTTGTCGGCCCACAAGATGTTTTTGCGACAAAGGTCGTATTTTGCCGCCTAGTCAGCATGTGCACACCCTAGCAGTGTCATTTGTTATGGGAGCTGCACACGGTGGCTGTGATTCAAGAGCACACCCTTGCACTGTGACCTCGGGAGGAGAGGTGGAGCAGGGAAGAGTGAACGATGCTGCCAGAGTTGGCCAGAGCACTGACCTTGTCATGGCCCCACTTTTTCTCCTTTTTGTTTTTGTCTCTCTCAGCTGCTCCTGTTGTGGTTTTCTCACTTTATGAGCAGAAATGTTCTATTTATTTTTTTTGTCCATCTCTTTTTAGGGATTTCAACATAATCCTTCCATATATTACTCTGAAAATGACTTTATTTATATGTTGTCGCATCATATCTCTTTCTGCATCTCTCCTCAGTGTGTGCTATGGCAGTGAGAAACTGCCTGGAGTGTCAGCAAGCCCAATTTAAGCATGGCGCAGAGGCCTCAGCACGCGGCTACACAGCCATGCCCAGCACTGTGATTGGACCGTCCATGTCTGCAGCCGCGCAGGCAAGTAACCAAAATCATCTGCTCACTTCATTATCTTGCACATGTTGCTGTTATTAGATGCGTACAATTGTTTCCCTTAAAACACAAAACAACATTGTAAATCTCAGCAATCTGCTCTCACGCTACTGGAGTTTTTTTCACACTTGAAAATAGCTGGACCTTCCTTTGCCCTTTTCCTGTACTCAATAGTAAACCAGTAAGAGTGTTTGTCCTTTGTCCTGCTCACCAACAACAACCAAGTGCTATTGCATCAGCTCACATCTTATTGAATTACCAAACTGGTTGCTATTTCTGACACTAGACGAGGCCTTTTGTCATTGCCCCTTTGATTTGATACAGTGACTTCCAGTAAAGTCATGTTGCTCTTCCCTGAACCGGGTGTTAAAGCTCATTTATAATGCAGTGGCTCTATAGAAAAGCCATTATGTTAAGGACATGATCCCAGGAGGGATAGCTTCCCTATCCTGTGAAACCCTACCCTACTCCATGAAGTGCACATGGATTAATAAACATCCTGATTGGTGTAAACGTGCTGCTTGCACTTTGCTTTGTGATTATAATACATTTCTTGGGTAATGGTTTGATTTTCTTGCATGCAGAGTCCTGTTGATGTGGTGACCGGTGGGATGTCTCCTGTCAGAGAGCTGGACCGCCTTCTACAGGACATGGACATCAACCGCCTCAGGGCGGTCGTCTTCAGAGATATCGTGAGCACTGCACACCGATAAACATGACTGCTTTTTACAGATGACACAGATTAGTTTAGTGTATTTGTTTGTTTCAGGAGGACAGTAAGCAGGCTCAGTTTCTGGCGCTTGCTGTTGTCTACTTCATCTCAGTCCTCATGGTGTCTAAGTACCGCGACATCCTGGAGCCCCACAATGACAAGAAACACCCTCAGCGATCCCAGTCGGCCCGGAGCACAGGTATCCGTGATGATGCTGTAATCTGTAATGTTAACCCCTAAATACAAAGCTTTGTCTAGAGTACTTATGACACCCATTTAGATTCTTCATTTGAATCATTTTAGAGGCTGTTAAATCTATATTGCACTACACAGTAATAAACCATAAAATAAGAAAAAATTACAAAAGAATTTAGTTTTGTCTTGTTTTTTTCTTGATATTTAAATAATGACCAATTGTGAGGGTCCCAACTTCAAGATTGGGAAGCACTGCAATTAAACTCTCATATGACATCACATTATTGCTCACATTTCCTCTTTGGTATTTGTTATCTTCTTAGATAGCGGTGCCATTTCTGGTGGACTAGAAGTGGAGAATGGTGTCTCTCTCCGGCGGTACGATTCCGGCATCGGTGATGACCACACCTCGACCGCCGCAAGCGAGGCAGACCTGTCATCCTCTGGCGTGACTCACGGTCCAGACGCCATCTCAGAGGCCCTGTCCACACTGTCTTCCGAGGTCAGACCTTCGCTTCCTGCTGATTCCAAGGGCAAGAATGTGAAGGACATTCTGCGCAGCCTAGTGAGCGCTCCAGCTGATATCATGGTGGATCCAAGTCTGCTGCCACCAGCGTTTCTCGGAAGTGTGGGCGACGCGGCCAGAGACTCATCACTACAGTTCCGCTCCTTTGATAGGTGAGGGCTCCGGTTCAAACATGGCTCGACATCGTGCTATTTATAGAAAATCATGTTTTTCTGCCATGCAAATTGGGGATTGTGGGAAAGATATCTGGACTATAATTCCTCCGGTGCAGACCTGACAGCTTCGTCAGGTTCTCAAGAGCCCACATGGTGCAAACACACAGTTGATTGTCAAGCTTCACAGTTGGCAGTTTCATACCATTTATCCCCACATAACCGCAGGGGACTTTTGAAAGTCAGACCTTGAAGACATCTCAGCTTGGTACCCTCAGAGGAGGTGGATCATGAAAAGACATTCTGTTACAGAAACCTCTTTGAACTGTGGGGGAATCTTAGTCTCTGACTCTTACCTCCTTACTCCCATTGTTGTTTCTTTGAGCTGTTGATGTAGGTGCTCATCCCAAGCAAACCGCCATACAAAGAAACTGTCTGATGGAAAACGGGAGACATGTCTGGGATGAAGAGACAGAGAAACGAAGCTGGCAGGAAGCTGCTTCTTTTCACCCTGTCACTGATATTTAACGACTTTCTTTTTCATCTCTCCTGCTGCTCGTCTCCCCCTGTCTAACATTTGAACCGTTATCCCGTTTCTGGCATAAATGCATAATTTGCATTACCCCTGGAGGTGCAGTGGTAAACAGACAGGAGTAAGACTTCAAAAGCAGAGCCTGGTACAGAAGCCACAGACGGGCCCAGGTGAGAGAAGATGGTCACCGGTCTGGTTTGCATTTGGAGCGTTCACTCCGAGACAGACATTCACAAACGGCAGAGGGGGGGGGAGAGGGTGGTAGAGACAGAGAGAGAGATGGCTGAAGGGGGAGAAAGAAGTCTCCATGGAGGTGATGTCAAGTGAAGGTTCTCATGTACTGAAGAAAACATTTCTCCGTTTCTCTCTCTCTCTCGCTCTCACAAACACACTTAGTCAGTCCGCCTACCCCCAACTGTGGGAATTCCACGGCATCTCTGTGATCGCGTGTCTTTATCTGAGGAATGCTTTGTCAGGTCTCAGGGCGCTCCTCATATCAGGGGGATTAGACTGGCTCCTGTCCGCTGAGCACACTCAGTAGGAAGAGAGGACGTCAGGAGAGCTGGAGAACATAGACTAACAGCTCGCTCGTTGCCTACGGGAGCCTCTTCATGCAAGGTATACAGCCCAGGCTCCCTTTTAAGGTGGAATAGAAGCATTTCTGAGAGTGTCAACACATGAACACATAGCAGGGCTGTAACTAATACTTATTTTATCAGTTAAAGCATAAGGTAGCCAATAAATATACATTTGTTTTTGTTAACAATTCCAGGAAAATACACCAAAACCAACAGTACATTTGTTATTTTTTTTCCCTAATAATTTCCAACTCTGTCTGGCTCTCAGGCCAAGCACATTGGTTCTTACTTAAAAAGGGTCACAAAAATAGATTTTTTTAATAAAGTTAATCTATATTCTATATTCAATTGATTGAGTCTGTGAAGACTGAAAAAAATTACCCAGAGCCCACGGTGGCGTCTTCATATTGTTACTTTTGTCTGACCAACAGCATTAGATTGCTGTAAAACAGAGAAAATTTTGCTAATCTTCACATTTCAGAATTCTAAACCATGAAGCGACTGTTTGGCATTTTTGCTTGATGAAAATAATAATCAAAATGTCATTTTTTGGCAACTTAGTGAATTGACTTGACTATGTCAGCACTTAATGTATGCACACATTCAAGCCATCCTTCCATCCATCTTCTCAATGTTCCCCCATTCGAAGACCTCACTACTGAGGTATCAAATTATTTTGATGGTTCTTGGTCAACACTACCTTACTCTCCACATCATTCGCTGGCTTTACGCCTACATTTATTCCCTTATCTCCTGAGGTTACCACCCTTTATTGGCTCGCTGTCTCTAGTCCTTACACTTACCAATTCTACCTACCACGCATGCAGACATGCTCTGTGTTTATTATCTTGTTGTAATGACTCTATCACTGCTCAGCATCTCCCACTAACCAGTAAGTCTCCCAGTGACACCAGTACAAGCCATAGCTGATATTCTACACTGACATCTCCTGCCTGAACGTGGCAAACTTTCCACTTGCCCAGAGGGCAGGATTTACGACACCAATGTCTGAAAGAAGCTGGGATCCCCCAGATAAAAACTGGGGGGTTGGTCAGGGGGTGAAGTACCCTTCCTGATTTATTTACTACTGGAGACCTGCTGGATTTCTCCCATCCATTTCTCAGCCATGCCCCTGTTATGACAGCCAGTCTGCAAATATTTGCTGACACAAACCAGAACTAAACAGTGTCATTGTACAAGCCGATGATTTAGACTGCACGGTTCGGCAGAATATGTGCGTGTTAGACACTGGGATATACATGGTGCGATTGTTTGCATTCCTGGCAGAAGACCCTGCATGCATGTTCGAGTTGGTGTGCAGATGAGTTGTGTTGATGCTGAAGTGTTGTTAATGTACTGCTTAGGAAGAGGGTTAGCATGTCGGACACAAACACAACTGAAAGAGTGAAAATCCAAAAGCTACAGATTATCGTCGCCAATTTTCTTTATGCAAACACTTTCAGGATAAGAGATGCTGTATGCACACCAGTGCTGGAGCGGTGCTGACCACAGTGAAAGTACAGTTGAGAAGAAAAATGGTCGCACACTCAAAATGCAAAAAGTTATTTGATAAATTGATCCGTTGGTAAATAATTCAATGATTTTTTTTCATCGTGGCTATGGATTTGCCTTCACACCTTTTGATGCGAACAGTTTACTGAAACACTTTTAGCCACGATCCCTCAAAAATAATAAAAAAAAAGTTGTGACAAGGATATCTGCAGAAGTAGAATGATACATATTGGCGAAATGGTAAATTCTAAGATAAAAAATTACTGTAAATCCCACAGGAAACCAGTCGTTTCTTATGACTTAAAGAAACAAATACAAATAAAACCGCTTACAGCTAAAGTATTTTAAGTTTTCATTAAGAAAAACAAGGCTTAAAGCACATTTAGAATGCAACCTATAATTTATTCATTGTACTCCTTTACCATATTTCTCTACAAAAACTTATATATCAGTTGGGCTCTATCACATGTACAGTATTGTATTATTGTGATAGTATATTGTATCCAGTACTGCATTCCCAAAGCATATCCTTTTTTTAAAGTGGTTTATTTGCGAGCAACACAAGACACAAACACACAGAATCCTTGTTACATGATAAGGGCTGTACTACAGTGTATACTGTATATGCATATACTAATACACCTGCACATACATATACGATTACATAAGTATGTACATGCATATCAACACATTGCATTAGGTATATAATTAACAAAATAAAACCACCTTCTGCCCCTTGTTCTAAATAAGTAACATCCAACGATTGTATTTCTGATCACCATATGCAGTGCAATATGCTCACACACTCACAATCACATGAAAAACATTGAGACTCTGCTCTTCTCATACCTTTAGGTCCCAGTTGCTCCCCTCATTAATCACTCATGTCATCAAGTTAATGCCCCTCCCACACCAGCCACCATCATCCAATCACAGCTTGGGAGGCCGTGGACACTTGATTTGAAAGTGTGAACATGCAAATGTTTCTGTGTGAATGTTAATAAATAACATTCTGAACATTAACATACACACGGATATACACTCCTCCCTCACAAGAGTTGGATCAGATTCTACTGTTTTTTTAAAAACACACACACACACACACACACACACACACACACACACACACACACACACACACACACACACACACACACACACACACACACACACCTCTAGACACTTCCTTACTCATTCTCGCTCTTGTTTTACCTAAAATAGCAGAGATTACTGGAATCTCAGTGTTGACCGCTCTTATCCATTGTATGTTAAAGCCTTTAAATAATGCAGCCTCAGCCCAACACACGCACGCGCGCACGCACGCGCGCGCGCGCTGCCCTGGGCTCCTGTATGTGGGTTGAGTGGGGCCGCTGACGGCTGATTAATCGACTGGGGCGGCCCACTCATGATAAGTGTGGCTAATGACCTGCTGAATAATTCACTGGGCCTTTGCAGAACAGATGGAAGGCCAAACACATACACGGACGGATGTTCACTGGCGGACTCGCACACACTTGTGCACTTATCTGTGCACCCATATGCATATATTCAAATATTTTTGGACACTTTCTCTCTCTCACACACACACACACACACACACACACACACACACACACACACACACACACACACACGCGCTCCCTGCACACAGCAGGGGGCCTCTGTCTCCCTCCCCTGCTGTTGACACTTGGGGTGCTTCACGTCAGCGCCGCCCTTGTTTCCTGATACCACCATCCAGCCCACTCTCTATCAGAACAGGAACAAAAGTAACCAGAAACTTTTATCTCCGCTCTCTTCTGGCCATACCTTTTCAGTTTGTGTTTTTATTTCAAACACAACTGTAAATCCCTCTGGCCTTCGTATGCAGCTCTATTATTCTTAAATCATAGATCACTTGAAGCAAAGTTCAGCTGTCAGGGCTCACAGTAACTTTTAATAGATCTGATCACCTGCCTTAAATCAACTGAGAATAGCGTTTGATACTGCAGCCAGGTATCTGTCTGCACCACAGGGAGCCAGGCCCAACTATCCTCTTGTGTGTGTGTGTGTGTGTGTTCATGAAAGTGTGCATAAACACTAACTCCGGCAATCTGCAGGAATGTATGTATGTATGTTAGCTCTTGTATGCTCACATTCTTTTATTGCCATATTCAAATCTTGTGCATTTGATGTATGCTTGCATATCTTAGTGAGCCGGCATTGGTTTGTGTTTCTGAGAGGGAGCAGTAGCCAGTGATTAGACCCTGCTTCCCTTGTGTCAGCACTGATAAGCAGGCCCAGGTTCTCTTTGATATGGCCAGTGGTCTGTCAGAGCCCTGGTCTAAACTGACAGCTTATCTGCATGCTGCTCTCCTCCCATCTGCTCTTGGCTGGTTGGGGATTGAACTCCACTCGCGCTACATCACTACGAGAAAGACTTCCTGTTACTTTACTGGAGGGACATCTAAAGAAGCAGCATAATCACTGTGTAGATAGCTGTGTTTAGACATTAAAGCGAGCTGACAGTGATCAGGGATTTGTGCTCAGATTTAAAAAAAAATGTTTTAGTAAAATAATTAATGGTGAATATAAAACTTGATCAAAGCTAAACTGGGTACCAAACCGTAATACTTTTTGAATACAAGCAGAGATTTGTGTAGAATGAAGTGCTGCAAACATTCATCGAAAACTGGAATTCTTCTTTCATCAGATATTTTCTGTTCTAAATTGTGAAACCAGGAAACGAACAGTATTTTATTTCTCCAGGTTGTTGTACAGCTGCTTGCATTAAGACAACATTCAACGCTAATGCCTTTAGAAGTTTGGCATATTTTGTTATAAAAAAAAAAAAGGGTATTGTTGAAGAATATTCCTCAAGGGAAGGTATCGGAAAAAAATATTGTTGTTGGCGTACATACCATATTCCAGGCATCATGTTGGCACCGATAGTTAAGAATTTGAAACAATAACGGCCATATTATGTGCTTTTAAAAGGATTACTTTCAAATTCAAAATGTTTTAGTTTATACCATGGAGGCTGAAAATGTACACCAAAAGTGGTCTCCAGTTGTTTGTACAGAAATATACAATGCACTATGATGCCCAAGACTGTGTGTCTACAAGCAAAATGAGATGCATTTTTCTTCACAAGGCCGTTTTACTTCTATGGCCAAGTAAACAATTGAAAGACTGCTGCATGTGCACGATGAATGTAACTATTTTAGAATACTTTGTGCCAGTAACTCTTCCAGTCTAATGGATTTATGACAGAGCTGGTTTTGGTCCAGCCATACTGTGAACATTAAAGTCTCATGAGGCTCGCTGTGAGCTGGCACCGTCACCCCTTTGCATACAATACTTCTGTCAATGTGACCGCTAAAGGAGTAATCCGTCTCGTCTCTGTACAGAAGTGTCGTCGTCGCACCCAAGAAAGCGGGCATGGCACCATCTCCGGGCTCGTCCACCACCGTCCCAGCAGCCACCGCTGCGTCTGTGTCTGGAGGGACACCTATCGACAGCGTCGCCGTAGTATCTTCTAGTGACGCGTCACAGAGCGCCTCTGCAGACTCTGCAGCTAGTGAGTGTACACACACACACACACACACACACACACACACACACACACACACACACACACACACTCACACACTCAAATATTGGAATGGCAGTGTTTCTGCAAGGGCAGAGGAGTCATAACCTGGTTGAGTTTTGAAAAAGTCAATATTTATTTTGCTCCTCTGTGTGTCTGGCAGAGTAATATTGCTGTTTGTACAATGTAATCCAGTTATTAAAGGCTAACAAAATGGTGTGAAACAAGAGTTGCACTTGTTCAGTTTAGCTTCTTTTATTTAGTAAAAGTAATGAAAGTAAAGTTAAAAAAAAAAAGCTTCACATGCATTAAAGTTTTTAATAGATGTCAATAACAATTAATGGTGTAGATATGAATGTAAAAGTACTGAGCATTTGAACTTCAATACTACAGAGATTTCTGCTACGAGAGTGAAGTAAGGTGAATGAATAAAATAATAAAGACTTTACGAGCACACTAACTCTTAACTATTCACTGATTCAGCAGTGACAGTAAATAATAATCGGACGGCCAGCTGTTTTTTTGTTTTTTTTGTCACCTTTC